>NW_024340698.1:7173228-7229755 GCF_902729225.1 Pteropus medius | reverse complement strand
AAAAAAAAAAAAAAAGAAGCAATCTGAATGTCCGGCAAAAGCAGGCTGATTATGATGAATATTTACAGGAATCTTATGTGGCCACAAAAAATGATTAACATGAAGATTTGTGGCAACATGAAAAAGTGTTTCCAATATAGTGTTAATTTTAAGAACTATAAATCACTCGTAAACTTCCAATTATGTAAAAAGTTTGTGTGAGTGTGATTTTTTGAATATTAGAAAAGAACATGAGAAAATGAAAACAGTTGGGCTGCCATAATGGAATTGTGAGATAAATATTTTCCCTCTATTTTCCAAGTTTTCTCTAATATTACAATATCATCTTTATAATTTAAAAGTGGAGTGAAAAATGAGGGTCAAAAGTGCCTTTTAGCAGAGAGAATCTTTGAAGAAAATGAACAATAGTTGTCTTTCCAAAAGTTCAAGAATACAGTTTGGACAGTTGACACCATCCATTCCTCAATTTTTTGCCACTTCCATTTTTGTTGGATATACCCATCACATACCTGGTTGATATGCTTCAGTTTGTCAATAATTTGACTGACCACTGGCTCAGGGCCCTTCATCTTCAGCTCATGAAGGTTGAACTGATTCTTCATTCCATTCCTCGCTGCCTTTTGACTGTATCTGGAAAGGTGATGGTAAAGAAAAGATTTGTTATAAAAGAGTCCAAAGCAAAGTGAAAGTTGACTGCATTTGGCACCAAAGGTCAAAAGCTAACCACAAGCTCTCTTCAGCCTTCTAAATCATGAGATGGTCCCATGGTGCAAAAGTAAACTACTCCAGATAGAGTCTCTTTACAATGAAGAACACTCATTCAACAGTCAACAAACATTTGTTCGACATCTTTTTTTTCTAAGTGTTGGGGACACGACGATGAGCAAATCAGACAAAGTCTCTGCATTTATTGTCCTCTTAGTCTAGTGCATAGTCCAGAAGAGTAAGAGCCAATGGCAATGCAGAGTGGCAAGAGCTATGCTAAGGGAGTTCCGGGATCATGGCCAGGGAAACACACAAAAAAGACCTTAACTCTAAGTGTACTTTCTACTCATGTTCTTCACCTCTTCTTTTTCTTCCACTTCCTCCTCCTATAATTTCCTGCAGGCCTTGGAACTGGGTTTCTCTTCGGGAGGCTTTCCCAAGCCATTTGCAGCATAAATTTGTGCTCGCTTTATACACTTTTTTTCCCCAAGTACAATAGGGCAGTCTGATTAAAGGCAAATTCATATTTTTAATTATGAAAAAATGCTCATTATATTTGATTCAAATAGTACAGAAATAAACAAAGCATCAAGTAAAATTTCTCCCATCATCCTATCCTTCCAAAGGAGAACCAGAGTTAACAGTTTGATATATATTTTTCTAGGGGTTTTCACATGCATATACTAACATATCATGTTAACCAAAATTGGAATCATACTAGTCATAATGATTTGCAGATTTTTATCACTTAATAAATATCTTGGACATATTTCCATGTCAGAATATAAAGAGCTGCTTTGTTTTATTCCTTTATTCCTCTGTATGGCTCTATCATTATTTATCTAATCCCTTAATGATAAACATTTCTAACATTTTGCTATTATAGACAGTGCTGCAAAGAACATCCTTGTATACCAACCTTTGCACATTTGCATGAATATCTGTAAAGGATAAGTTCTTAGAATTTAATCATTTTACATTTCTAATATCGAATTATGACATGCAATGTATAATTAATACTACTGTATTTTTGCATAGCACTTTACAAAGCAGTTTCATATCACTCAGTTCATTTGAGCTTCTCAAATACACTGAAGTGGACAGGGCATATCTCACTATCTCCTTATTAGTGAAAATTTCACAATTTCAGAAGATATTGATCTGATTCTGCTAATGTTCCTTTTCAAGATATAATGTATCTGCCAATATTAAGGACATGCTTTGAAAAACTTGCATGGTAGCAGAGAAGGTTAGGAAATCTAGTTCTGACTTTTATAATTAAAGTCATTCTCTAAAAAGAAAAATATGCTGTAGTCAAGTTGAGAACATCTGATTGCATTTCTTCTAAAATGGCAACTTAACATATTCAGCTTATTTAACTTTCAAAGTTGGTGAATACAAAAATCACCAACCATCAAATATCAATTGACTTTGGGAGCTGTATTAAAGAAATATGTAACAACATTCTGTGTGTGTTTGTGTGTGTGTGTGTGTGTGTACACACAGATATATATATATATATATAATATATATATATTATATATATTATATTCAAATAGTACAGAAATAAACAAAGCATCAAGTAAAATTTCTCCCATCATCCTATCCTTCCAAAGGAGAACCAGAGTTAACAGTTTGATATATATTTTTCTAGGGGTTTTCACATGCATATACTAACATATCATGTTAACCAAAATTGGAATCATATATATATGTATTAAATCAAATAATTAAAATATTAAATCAAATATATATATATATTATATATATATATATATATATATATATCTGGTGGGAAATAGCTAGTAAGAGGCTAATAAGCCTCCTCTTTTATGTTCCTATACTGCTGTGTGTTTAAATATCATCTTCTTCTCACAACACCACCAACTCCATCTTCTCTGCCTTAAGCAGAGACCCTGTTCACAGATAAAGAGGTAAGGCTCATTACAAATCTTCTGAAATGAACTTTAGGAATGCATTCCTAAAGACATTGCCTGGGACTTGTTCATATTGAAGCTTGCTGGCCACTTTTATGCCCACTCCTACAAAACAAGCGACTTCCCGAAGTTTATTATTCTCATTGGAATAGTGCAAAGACATCTGCCAACTTAGTGATTTTTCACTATATTCTCTCTTCCAAATCATTTATAAATATTAAATCAAATTAGTCCCACAGTTGACCCCTTGCAGCTCTACTGTATTATTTTCTGGCATTCAGAAAAGTGTCCCTTTAGCTCTATTTTTTGTTTCTTATCTCCAAACCATGAATAAGGAGCCAGGACTAAACACTGCTCCCCAATCCCATGGTGACTCATTTTTTTAAAAAAACAGTTTTGGGATTAAAAGCTTGCCAAACTTTTAAAAAGTCAAAATAGCATCCACTGTTCCACTCTATCCATACGCTATTTAAATCCTCAAAGGATTCTAGTAAATTAAGCATGGTTTCTGGTTACAGAAGTGTTGGGAAGAGCTGGCCTGTGGCTTAGACCTAAAACTTGCCTTTATTTTATTTACTCTACAAAGCAGTAACCAGAAGTACTGATCCAACTGATGCTTATAGCAGCTAAAATTTAGTGGCACTATTTTAAAACTTGGCATTCTTACACTATCCCTTCATGGTGTCTCAATACCTCTCTCCCAATCCCAAATCTTTTTTCTCTTTCTCAACTTTCTATCTTTTTTCTCCTTAGCCAGACAAAGTATACAATGAAATCTTAAAAGTCGTGAGTGTTATAATGGAATACTATGCATACATTAAAATAACCAAGCAGATCTACATGTGTTGATATGGAACCAAATTCAAGGTACACTGTAACAGATATAACTAGTGGTTAAGAATGTACAGTGTGATTCCATTTGGGGTAAAAAAGGGTCTGCATATGCATTACTCTCATATACTTTGTGTTCAAATATACATAGAAAATTTTTAAAGAAATGGCAAAAGGAATTACTTCTAGTGAGTGAGAAGAGATGTTGGGGAAGTTTTACTTTTTTCCATATGTTTCCATATCTTTTATATTTTTATCTTTATAATTAATTTTTAATAAGTGAAATTTTATATAGTAGTTAACTTTTTAAAGGCAAAAAAAGAAAGAAAAAATTAAAAGCAGGACTAACTCAAATATCCATCTTAGGGCCTACTTGTTAATGAGAGTTATGTTGGCCATCACTAGTGCCCCAGGCAAAAGAGGATTTCTTATGACATAATGCATATCTGGGCCAATATATGCAATGTTGCCCTGGAATTCCTTTGCATCTTAGATGGTTATCATCAGGTCACAAACGATACTTTGTTAGGTTAAACATAGACTATATGTTTTCTACTCTTCAGTGAGGTAACTACAATCTGCCTGTTTCAAAAGGACAGTATATCAGGGAAGATGCGAATATAAATATACATTCTTACGAGCACCTTCTCTCAAAAAAGAGGCAAAAAATTTATTCAAGTTCTAGGTCACTTTCCCTGTAGATACCTAAAGTTTTCTCCTGATGAGAATTGAGGGTCTCCCTGAACCAATCTGATACACCATGATCTGCTGCCTTCACAACTAAATGTATCCTGGGGTCATCCTGAGTTGTTCATGCTCCTTTTATGTACATTCCATTGCGAGCCCAATATAGTCTGTAAGCTTTTTAAGGATGAGGCTTGGTAGTTCCTTTCTATGCCATACACAGCACCTTGTGGTACTTATATATAATAATGTAATAATCATAATAGCTATCAGCATTGAGTGCTTTCTTTGTGCCAGATACTGTCCCAAGCACTGAGGAAAAAGAAAACACATATTACCTCACTTAATCTTCCTAAGAATTCTATGAGATAGACACAATTATTATTAGCCCTTTTTTTGCAGATGAGGAAACTGAGGCACAGAGAAGTGAAGTTACTTGCTCAAGGTCACACAGCTAGTCAGTAGCAAAGCCAGAGTTCAAACATTGTTGAATCCATCTCCAGGTGTCTCTGTTCTTAACCACTATGCTACTGTTGCTTCCTTAAAAATCATCCATGCTAACTAAATATTTGACATTTCCCCACCACACTGCTCCATTGTGTAAGATAATTTGTATGCTACGTGTATTGGTTTACAAGGCTCACAACAGTGCCTGCAGCAACATCACTCTTTACCTACTCAGCAGATTCCTGGGATTGCCCTTTAAAAGCCCTTGGGGACAGCCCTGTGTATAGAGTTTCTTCTCCCAAACAGAGGTTTACAGTTTCGCTATTCAGTGAAATATTTGCATTCTTGGGACATAAAATGTTGAAGTTTGAGAAATAAATAATCCTACACCACCAGATCATGCCAGTAGACAAACACCAGAGGTGATGTGAAATCTCTAAGGACAATAGGAAAATGAATGCAGGAGAAAGTTGTCCTCAATGCCTCCCTGCCTTTGTTACTTCAGCTATAGCAGTGCGACATATGTGATGTGCCCCTGGGGAATTTTATGCATTCTCTAAGCTTCAAGTCCAGAGGGACTCAGTTAGGGGTGTCTCTGTAGCTTTGCATTAATTAATTAATTCAGTATTTCTTTTCCACTCGCTCTCTGTGTGCCACTGGTGTACATGGTTCATGACAGGCTTTGCATGAGGATGAGCTATCACTGCCACAATTATCCACATCCGCAGACTGCCTAGAGTGTTAGGAATGGGGACACTGTTGGCCATTGGGAATTTTAATAATAGGTTATCTGCTTAGTAATGCTCATCTCTAATTAGATTAATTGTCCTCGCTCCAGAATACTGCTTCTTTGCTAAAGCTTTGAAATGGTTCTGGCAATGAATACTGGCCAGCAGAGGAGGAAAGATAAATAAAAGGAAGTTCCTACCTCCCAAATCTAAAGTTTTCTTAACTGGACATATTGCATGTGATGTTAAAAGTGTCACCTTTAAGCATTACACGTGATGTCTTCCTATCCAGTTTAGTATCTGTTTAGCACAAACATGACTACTATAATATACCAAGAACACTATTTGTGAAGGGAATGGAGGGGTGTGCTTCTGTTTAGGCAGATTGGTTAGGGATCGGGGCGGGGGGGGGAGGGAGAGAAGGGGGGGAAAACCTGTGCAAAAACCATAAAGAGAAAAGGAACCTAATTAAGACAGGACATCTGGGCATGCTTATCTTGGGACAGTTGAAGCAAAAAGAGCACTTACAGGAGAGGAATAGAGGCAAAGAAGCATAAAATGGGCAATCTTTTCTTCCCATTTCTGAGCTGGCTGAGGCAGCAAGGATGTAATAGAAAGAAATCAACGAATTCAAACGCAGACCATTCAAAATGGAAGCACCCTTAAGAGATCAACTTGTCCAATTCACTCATTGTGTAGATGAAGAAACTGAGACCCAGAGAGGGACTTTCCTAACAGCATAAATTGTTAGTGTCACAATTCCCACATTTAGAAGAAATTCCTCTCTTTAAAAGTTTCTTTAAATGCACATTGCTGATTTTGAACACTGCTAGTACTGATTTAGGACAGGGAAGCTGCTAGAAAATTCACTTTCCTCCTTCCCCTAAGCATTAGAACGGTGTCAAGAGTTTGAGAGCAAGTCTTAGAAGGACTACCGCCCTCCAAAAAATATTCGATTTCACAAAAATTTAGTTTGCTGCTGGTTATAGATGGCCACAAATAAGTTACCGATCTAACATTCTCAGAGCGCCATCTAACGAAAAGACTGCAGTATTGCATGTAGCCCCTTTCCACGAGTGATTTATCAGTTTCCTTGGAAAGTACCCTGGCCATAATAATCACTGTGGAAAAATGCGATAATTTAAAGAGCATAAATAGCTTTAAAAACAAATTAGAACGCACAATAGAAAAGCCATCTTATTAAGAGGCCTAAGAAGTTGTTCTTTTTTCTATCCAAAATGCAACCTTAATTTACACAAAAGAACAGAAAAATAAAGCAAAGGTGAAAATAGCTGAGTCTTGCAAATGCTCTTAATAAATATAGCAACAATTTGCTTCTTATTTGTTTATGCACATATGTGAGAAAAAATGTTTTAGTAACTGTCAGCACAGCAGCTTCTGAATAAATTTTAGCCAGGGGAGTGCTAGAAACAGATGTATCCACCATACTCCAAGCAATATCTCTGGTCTCAAACGATAGCCTTTTGGAAGTTACAAATGGATTTCAACAGAAAGGAAGCAAAAGCTAGAGAAAAAAAACAGGGAGATGTAAAGCCATTTATATCTCGTTTAGTGGACATTAGCTACATAAGAGAATAACTATATTAGAATCAGTTTTGAGTCTATTTTCAAACCGCACTGTGAGGAGAGACAAAAAGATTGGTCTTGGAATATAATCAAGAAGTCATTTAAACCTAGAGGAGCAAAGAATATTTTCCAGATGGCGAGGAAAGCGTGAGAAGTTGATATCACTGCCATAGGAAAAAAAGTTTGTGACTGTGCGGGGCAGCTCCTCACAGAGAAGAGAAGGTAAAGAGAAAATGCCTGAGATGGGATCACCTGAATGTTTGTCTGAAGAAGCAAACTCTGCAGAGAAGCCTGGAGGTAGCGAGACAGAAAAGTAAGGATGCAAAGGGATTCTTGTGAGAACTTTAGAATGTATGGGAAAGCTGGTGAGAATTGTCTCTTGGGCTTTGAGCCCTAAGCACCAGGCAGGCAGGATACTAGGCAGGGCAGGTGAGGTTGACAAAAGGTTCTCTGAGGTGTGTACTTGAAGAGAACAGACCAATGAGGAGAGGACTCTAACCCAGTTTAAATCTTACAATAACAGAAAAAATATGCAATTCAAAAGCTCAATAATTGGGAAGGGGGATGTGACAGAGCATGGTGTATGATGGGGATTTATTATTCAATCAGCCCAAACTCATTTACCAATTCCTTCTAGCCCAGAAAACCAGATGTTTTTCTCATCCCACTGGAGTTAAACCAAAAGGAAATGATCTTTACCCATTTTTAAGTTCATTTTTTAAAGTTAGATTTTCAACTCATGAACTTTTCAAAGTTGGAAAGGACTCGAAATCAGCCCAATGCCCTACTCTTACAGATGGGCAAAGTGGGCTCCCAAGAGACGAAGCAGTAGCCATTCAAGTTATTGTTGGCACTGCTGCTTGTAGAACATGAATGGAGCTATATCTCCCTGCAAATAGAGGAGCCAAGAAGAAAGGGTCAGAGAACAAGTCACATGTCTCAACGACATATGAGAGAGCATTGTATGAAAGTAACACATTCAAAATAATGGTCAACAATTAAGTTTTTAAGAGGTGAAATTCAGTTTGGCATTCATAGTTTACTGAGACAGCGAGTACATGACACATTTTAGAACAGCTGAGTCATTTGGCGGAGAGAGCACTGGCCTTGGAGTCAAGACTTAGGTTTAAAAGCTGGTTCTACCACTTACTGTGTGAGTTTTGACAAGTAATTAAACCCTGCTGAGCTTGTTTCCTCATCTGTAAAATGGGGATAATGTACCCTGCATTGTTTTGAGGATTTGATATAATGAATGTTAGTAAATTGAGATAACGCAGGCAATGTGCTTAGAACAGTGTCCAGCCCATCTATCTGAGGGTCGTTATCATCATTATGTGAAAGCTCTGAACACAGTGCCCGACATATAATAGGGATTCAGCAAAGGTTATTTGAAAAGAATTTCCTGAGAGAGAATGAATAAATCTTGCAATAAAAAGTTAGGGGAAGCTTCAAATCTTCTCATCCCCACACTGAGAGACCTTGAAAAATGGAAGATTCAATGTTGTCTAGGTATGCCCTAGCTAAAGTACAAGTGGAAGGAGGGGTAGGAATGGTTTAGAATCTGGAAAAATGAACAAGGCCAAAAGTACCAGAGCTTTCCTTGGTATTATGATTAAACAATGACGTGTAAGCAGCTAGCACTGAGCACATAGGCCTGACTGAAAGAAACTCTTTGGCAGAGATGTCTCCACAAAGCTTCCAAGTGACAGGGTATCTGAGGGGGGAACTTACCAGATAGGACTTTGAATAGTTCAAAATTAATTTTAGTTCATTGAAGAACCAATCATTTGCCTGTGGCCCAGGACAGACAGTTGAGTTTCCCAAGTAACCAACTTTGGGTGTCAAAAGCCTATTCCACTTTCTCCTCCCCACAATGTTTCATATTCTTCCTCTCTATGACTGAAAATGTTCTGCTTCCATTTTGCTTAACCATAACAATTAATGAATTTGATGGCTCTTGAAAACATCCACATGCTTTTTCAAATTTCTCTCTTCAGAATGCTGCTTTGTTTGTCTCCAGTCTTTGAATGGTCCACGGCAAACATCCATTCTTTAATGCAATGATCTTCAAAATGAGGAACAGGATGCTCGCGGTCCACCTACAATTATACTTCACTGACTCAAGACCAGTTTGAGAGAGAGAGAGAGAATGAGAGAGAGAGAGAGAGAAAAGTCTGAGTTAAGGAGAAGTGACTTGTAGTCTACGGCCATGCTACCCTAAACAAGCCTGATCCAGAGATGGAAGCTAAGCAGGGTCGGGCCTGGTTAGTACTTGGATGGGAGACCACTTAGGAAGACCAGGTGCTGTAAGCGTAAAAATAAAATGGATTGTAAGTTGACAAGGTCCTTGCAATCTGTGAGGTCAACCAAGGGTTGCCTCGCTTAAACAAAAAAAAAGGGACTTGTAGATATTTTCCTTGCATTGTACTTCAAATATATGTGGTAACACAAAGGAAAGCCTCCTCAAATGTTGCTTTGGGTGTCCTACTGAATGTTATTTAATGAACCACAAAAGATAATGAGTGAAGGACAAACTGTTTCCATGTGAATGGGCACTGTTGAAATACTTTAAAAGAAAGCTCAAAATTCCTGCCACTGTTTTCTGATGCTTCTCTTGCCTTAGCCACAGTCACTTGCAGGCCTCAAAACCTTCAAAGTGCATGATTAGGCCTACCCATATCATTGCATCTGTCTGTGGGTCAGTCCTCTGCTTTACCCAGACCTGTCATACAGTAGGCAGTCAATAACTGAACTGAGACTAAAGCCTTCACCCAAAGCTCAACTTAGGTGGGTGGAGGCTCTGACCTACTCTGCTCAGCTCTTCTCAGCGTGTTTTTCCTGGAGCCTTCCCCGTAAAACTGCAGCCATTGACTAGACTTTTGTCTGGTCCTGCCAGGAACACCTGCTACTGTGTCACAACTACTAGATCCCACCACTTTGGAAACCAATGCCTACCTAGAGAATGATAGAGTTCCTTTCCTATGTACCAAAGAATATCGTTATTCAGATGGTGGGTCACTTCCCACTCGGGCCAGCCAGACACGTGAGTTCCCCCCACAGCCCAAGCACCACTCTTCCAGCCCCTGTGACATCCTCATGGATCAATCACTGGGTTCCCACACTGTGCCTACCCAAGATACACACCTGCTACTATGATTGATTTGCATCACAAACCCTCTTCTAATAGTGTAAACTTCAGCCCATTTCTGGGTTTGACTGAGTGAGATTTGACTGTTGTGAAAACAAATCTGACATACCTGTTAAATTTACTATGGTCAAGACAGTAACTTTGAGAGGGTTTCAAATCTAATGGTAAAGTTTCTCAGTTTTTTGGGTCAGAACAAGGATTTGTTGTCTTCTATCAGTAATAGAATGTTATTCAATACTTACCTATTAATTATCTACATAACCCTGTGCTCAGTCACAGAACCCTGGTGATTAGAGGTTCGTAATTTTTCAATGTCCTGGCCCACTATCTCCAGTTTGTACTTCATGTACCAGATTCTGGCTTTTGCTTTGGCACATCTGGTCTTCAGAAAATGAAATCTTCAAGTACTGCCTTTGTTGGATTCTCCTGCAAACCTGTGACTGAGAGAGTGAAGCGCTACTACTTCATGACCCATCTATGGACACACCATCCTACATCACGACGCCCAGAACACTGGCATACAGGGCTGTTGTAGCTGATGGGAGGGAAAAGGGACTAGCAAGAACATGGCGACTCAGTGTCAGACTTGCCTATGAATGCTAAAAGGCCTTGTCTGCATAAACTTGGCTACTTCTGCTGTCTTCCCTTAAAATCATTCCCAGAGCCCCAGATTCCAAGCTGCAGTCAGAGCCCTGAGGTAGCAGAAAGAAAGACACTCAGCAAGTCAGCCTGAGGGAAGACAGTGGCAATAGTGGGCATGGGCACAGTAGCTGGCACAGAGACACAAGCAGAGCAGAAAGTACCTACCACTGACAGTGTCTAACTATCACAATAGCTCTGCCCTCAGCAGACCCAAGCCTGGCATTGCGGCTCTCTAGTTGCCAGCAATAAAATAAAACTGAAGAATAACAGAGGGGAGGAAAGGTGAACTGAATTGTAAACCACCCCCACTCCAATCGCTCTAATAGCCGCAGGTGCCCTCAGCTCCTCAACCCTTTGCACCTGCTCTCCTGTTCTCCTGCTCTCCTGCAGGAACAAGTCACCTATTGTGTGAGGCTGTATGCATGGAGGTGCTAAGCAAACAGGAAGTGACTTTCCTGATCATAAAGTAGCTGGATTGCAGGAAAACTTTACTAAGCCAAATAAAAGTGATTGTAAAGCACTTGGTAAAATATAAACTGCTACATAAATACTTAATAAAAGCGCATAGCAATGCACCCAAGGACAACAGGTCAAAAATTATCCTTAGCCTGGAGTGTCTTAGAAAGAGTGAAAATTGTCTCCCTCATTTTGGTTTTCTCAGCCACTTTGTATTTCTCTTCTCTTACCTGCCTTTCAGCCCTTGGCACTTCTCTAGATGTATTTCTCCCCTCACTGATATACCTCTGTGGTTAGAGGCTTCTAGTCTTCATTCTAGGTGGTTGTGCTAAATATCATTTGGAGGAATAGACACTGAATCCCACTGCTTTTGTTCAGAAGCCCATTGGGGTTATATATGGTGCTATATGGTTATATGGGGGAGATATTTTCTTTAAGGTTTAATTACGTGATTTTCACTCCAGACTCTCTAATATCACAAACTGAGAACAACTTTGACAACATCTCAAACAGCTACCCTACCTGCTCCCCTGTAGCCTCAAAGATACCTAAAGGAGGCAAATGGAGAGCTCGCTGCTATCCTAATGAAAATAATTACATCTTGGGGCTCTTTTTGAATCACTTTCACCTTGGTCTTTTCAGGAAGCCATCAGGGAAAGAAGAGATGCCACTGAGGTAAGGATAAATAGGGGTCAGCCAGCCCAACAGATCTTTTTTTGGCCCCTTCTAGGATGGTCCTTGTTTTAGTCCTCCCAAATAGTATTTGGAAATTAGCTTTTCAGAGCAGAAGCCTCTACATGACCCTCCAACCCAAAGCTGATGTACCCCAATCTCAGGTGAGGATGGCTTACTCCGGCTCCGGTTGAACAGGGACCCATCCTGTGAAGCTGTTCCCCAAAGCAAGAAGTGGAATGAAATTGGCAAATGAGTGGCTCAAACCAGGGTGGTTTAAAATCCATCTGACATGTGGATCAGTAAAATGTGAGGGGGCAAAGAGTAGGAAGTTCCTGTGACCCTGGAGCTACAAATTAAAATAAATTGTCCTTCACAGGGAAATGAAATTTCATTATACAGGTGACAAACTCAAGGATCAAAGCCAGACTCACATAAAAGAATAAAATTCATTGGCTTGAGAAATTGGGAGATCATGGCTGATTTTAATGATCTCTCTCCTTTTCCACAAAGGTTAACCCAAGGGTGACAGAAAAGACTTTAGAGCACAGGGCAACTAGATTTGACCTGCAACTAGACCCATCCTGGTTTCCAATGTAAGTAATTTTGGAAGATTGCTTGGGTTAATCATTATGAAGAAGTCCTGGTAGGAACTGTTGAAAACATCTTTGCTATAAAACAAAATATCAGAGGGAGGAAGGCCAGCCAGTACATACCCTTAGATGCAAATAACTCTCACTTGATCCCCAGAAGACCCAAATGCCCACTCTTTGCACCAATCACAACCAGGGATGGGGACTTTCATGTTTTTGCAGCAGAGAGAGAAAATAAGATAAAAATGAGAGGGAACAGGTGAAGCTGTGTTCCTGAAGAATTTTAAAAAAATGGATCTTTGAAGGGAGATAAAGTCAAGCCTAACTTCATTTATCTTCCAGTAAAGAGCTATAATGGCTGTTTCTCTAGGCTTGTTTTATTAAATAACGGCAATCATAGCTACCATTTCTTGAGGGCCTACTGTATTCCAGGCTCTATATTCTATATTTCACAATGTCTCTGAATCCTCTCAACAATCTGTTAAGGAAGAAATTATTAATTCCACTCTACATATATGGAAACAGGGGTTCAGAGAAGAGAAAGCTAATATATCCTGGAGCAGAAATCCAAACCCAGGCTTGTTGACCCCAAAGTCATGTGATGAAACCTTCTACTGTGATGCTTTTTATGATTGCCATGCAACTTTGAAATTTTCCTCTATGTGGTTTTTGTTAAGTCTCAACTCCTTGGCTATATTTCTATCAGTAAAAATCATCAGAGAAACTCAAGCAATATTTTGTACTTGCTTAAATAGAGAAAGAGCCAAAAAGGGAGAGCTGAGTTTCTTTCAAAGGAGCCCCCAAAAGCTCATACCCTGGGAGAAGAATCGGGGCTAGTCACAGTAAAGAAGTGGCACATGCTAGTCATTTCCTGAGGCCTGCAGGGGAAAAAAAAACACCATTATAATAACCATAACGGTCATGACACCAAGGAAGCTGGAGAGGTCTAAGAGTAGGGCCACAGTGCGAGGCTCCCAAAAGAGAGGCTTCCCTTACAGACCTCTCTCCTTGTCCTTCAAACTCCAGTCTCAAGAGTCTGTTTCCTTTGATGCTCAACGACCAACTACCAGAAATAAGTCTTCTGGGTCAGAGTAATTGGATAAAAATGTCTAAGGTATGTTACGTTTGTGGAAATCAGGCATTCTGATGAAGTTACATTGGTATCACTAAAGGAAACTGACCATCTGCCATATCAGAAAAGGGTCAGGAGACTTGTTCTGCCCAGAAGCCTTGTTTCAATCAATTTTCTACCTACCTGATATGTGCTCGGGGATGAATATAAAGTAATGACATATTTCAAATTCATAAATATCTACCAAAATGTGTTGCAAAACATGCCGTGTTACAACCATGCTTCTGACATTACTTAAAGTATTTCTGAAACTCTTCTTTGAAACCCCATTTAAAGCTAGTTTAAGTGCCATGGGAAATAAACAGCCCCATTATTTCATCCTCCACCCGCAAATGGACACCAAATGGTATAAACCTGCTTGATCAGCCACCCCATTCAACAGTTTGGTTCCAAAAGAATTATAGATATTTCCATAAACTCTAGCTTACTTTTACAGGAAGAATGGCCTGCACCTCCTCACCCTTGCCCTGGACACTTATCCGGCCTTCTCAACCACACTTTAATGATGTGATAACAGCAACAACAGCTATCGTTTATGCAGCACCTACAGGCCGGAGCACATCTTCACAACAACCCTGCAGAGTAGGTATCATTATCCTCATCTTACACATAAGGCAACTGAATTTGATGTTAAATGATCTGCCCAAAGCACACAGTAAATGTCTCAGCCAGGATTACAATCTCTATCTATATCATTCTAAGGACTGTATTTTTCCCAATATGCACCATTTAATTACCTGATCCATGTTTCCTAACCTATCAGGATCTTCTCACTATAATTCTCAGCCTATACCACTGAAGATCAACTGGCCAAGAACCAACAACATGCAGGCTGCAGGGACTGGCCATATGCCCTCAAAGCTTTTCCCCAAGAACATGGAGAAAAATGTTTTGAGGACTGGCAGCATCAGTGAAATCAGTCCATGACCTACCAAATCACCTACTTTGAAGGAGATGATGATATTTAAAGGGTATAGAAGTCTTTGGACCCATCTCCTAAGCCTTCCTGGCTAAGATAGAAGAGTTCTGGTGCACGGAACAGTGGTAGTAAGAAGAAATGGGCCTTATCCTTTCAGAATCACATTTCAAAGAGCAAACTGTGAAGTGATATTTATTTGTTGAGGGTGTGGATATGCTGGGACCTGCCTTGGAGGCCATCAGATGCTGTCCATATAAATAAAATGAGCCAATTTGAGCACAGGTGGGGCTGGCCTAAGTACTAATAGGACACAATCTGCTTAAAGTAATAAGATATCCGGTCTTCAACGGGTGGCTGCAGACATCAATGTTGAGCATGAATATGTCTCCTCCTGCTACTTTGGACATGACAGTTGGCAAGAACAGCCCATCCTAAATGTGGCACACCATGTTAAGCTGTCAGTTAATAGGATAAGCTGGATTTTCCTCACTCAGTTCTGAAGGTAGGGCTACTGTACGTGACACCATAATCTTAAGGAATAAATGTCACTTTATTGCCATAGAGTAGGTTCTGAAAAATAGCTGTCACTAAAGACTACTTTGAGATAAATGCATGATGAAAAATATGCCACTCTAAGCTCTTAGAGGGATTATTACACGTGGGTACACCCCAAACTTATCTGTCTTACCTTACCAGGATTGGAAAAAAATCTTTAGCTGCCATAAAAACTTCATGTTATATCGAATTAAGTCATTTTCTACATTATCCAGTTTTTTCCTTCTAAGCCTTCCATGAACAATCCTGACTTATTCAAAGTAAGCCAGAATATGTAAACTGCAATACTAGCAAGCAGTATTACACTTCACTTTCACCAAGGGCATACAGTCAGGCCAGTAGAGCAGGTCCCCAAATCGGAAAGAATGAAGTGTCATGTTTCTTCTTCTAGGAAAACGAAATGAAATGAAATCCAAAAACGTCTGGAGTAGTACCAAGAACTGTGGAGACAGTGATAAAACAAATTTTCTCTTTCTCTTCCCAGGCTTTTATAAGCAGAACTTCCTGCAGGATAGAGGGAAAAAGAACTAGCTATGAGAAAAAAGAGCTGGGGTTTTGAAGACTACAACTCGGTTTCTAACCCTCAAACCACCATGACAGAGGCAGCTAAGAAGACCTACTGAGTCTTGGCTTCAGCATGATTTTAGTCTGCCGTGTGGCTAAACAGGTGCAGAATCAAATGACTTCAGCACCTGACTCAACAACACCATTGAATATAATTTCCATTTTCCATTGTTTACTTTCCTTCCTGTGCCCCCTTTCCTCTTGGCCCTGTATTTTAGCTTATATATTTGTTTCTCCATTGGTGCTTTCATTGGCTATCCCATATTTAAAGTTGTATGTACACTGCCTTGAGCCCTCTAGAGAAAAGCCACCACATAAATCTAAAACACCACCACAAGAACAAAATCCAAACAAACAAAACCCAAACAACAAATAGTTAACAACCTATTTAGCAAGAGAGTTTGGGAATTATATATAGCACTTGTTGCATGTCACTAGCCTGTTCTGATGTGATTGGAATGGGCTGTGCATGTGTATATGTGTGTCAGAATCTATATACACTCCAGCATATAGGTATTTTCTTCATTTAATTCCTTCACCACCAGACTGAAGATTCTGAAGGCCTTTCCACTTTGCTATATAAACCAATGAAAGACTTGTTAGTGCCAGAAATAGATCTATCCTCTGACTCCTAAGTCCTCAAAACATAGTGTTCTTAAAATAATTGCATTATGGAAACAGAATCAACTATTCTCCCTCATCTTTCCTAGATTAAAGGGGTGTAAATAAGCCATTTTTTTCATCTCTCTCTCTCTCTCTCTCTCTCTCTCTCTCTCTCTCTTAAAATAACTTTGCACATGTCAGGAATTGAGTGTTAAAGGTTCTATGGTTCTATGGTTGATATGCCACTGTCTATTCCTCCAACTCAGCAGAAGAGAGAGAATAGTCTCCTTACCTACTTTTCTGCAACATTTAGAAGGTTTGAGGTAAGAACAAAACTCTTTAAGAACTAAAATAACTGCTTTGTTCATTTCTTTGTTTATTCCTTTCCAGTTAAGCACAGAAATCCTGGAGAGGCATTATAAACATTGGAAGATTTGTCTGATCAGTAGAAATAAGAGTGAATTCAGTGAGTATGTGTGTATATAATAGGTGAAATGGAAGCCAAGATTACCTAGGAGAGAGAGGAGGTACCTTCACTTCAATTTGCACCTGCAGAGTTCAAGGAGTTTATTCTCTAATGCCAGGTGAACCATATACTACATTAAGAGTCCCAGAGTCATCGTAAGAAAATGCAAAATGAATACTGATACATAATTGACAGGAGTGGCTATGTAGAATTGCAAGCCAGAAGATAACAGAAATATTCTGGAGCTGACATCTGGATCCAGGCCCATCCAGCCCAGCAACCTGACAGAGGAGAATCAAGAAGAGCTTAGGACTGAGTCACAAAGGGAACTAAGGCATCATGTCACAAAGTAAAGCACTAGTAGTTGTATATGCAGAATTGATAAGCCTCAAAGTTGCCAAGGAAATATAAACCCCTACAGGAAGTATATTGATTGTAGGAGAGGCTAGCTGACTACATACATAGGGCTGAGAAAAAAAGGCTCAGAGAAGAATAATTGCAATGATGTATAGAGATGAGGCCAGGTCAAGGGGAGGCTAGTATTTAGATGGTGGTCAAGTATGATGGGGAAGAAGGCCTGACAGTTTGACTTTGCTGTCCTTAAGGTTAAGGGTAGCCAAGTTGAATCCAGAGGTGGTGGAAGAAACTTGATAGAACAGTGGTTGCTCAGGGTTCATACAAAAATGGGTAGAAAACTGATGACTGAGTAAACAAAATGTGCTATATCCATACAATGAAATATTATTTGGCTATAAAAAGCAATGAAGTATTAAAACATGTTACAACTTGAATGAAACTCAAAAACATTATGCTAAGTGAATGATCCCTTTTATATGAACAGGTAAACTCATAGAGATAAAAAGCAGACTGTTGGTTGCCTGGGGCTGGAGGAAGGGGGAAATGGAAAGTGACCCCTAATGTGTACAAGGTTTCTCTTTGGAGTGATGAAATGTCTTGGAACTAGATAGAGGTGATGATCGTACAACATTGTAAATGAGCTAAATACCACTGAATGGTTAACCTTAAAATGGTTAATTTTATGTTAGATGAATTTCAGCTCTATAAAACA
This sequence comes from Pteropus medius, assembly GCF_902729225.1. Classification (NCBI taxonomy): domain Eukaryota; kingdom Metazoa; phylum Chordata; class Mammalia; order Chiroptera; family Pteropodidae; genus Pteropus; species Pteropus medius. The sequence goes on along the minus strand of NW_024340698.1, from coordinate 7,212,017 downwards.
CACACACGCGCACGCGCGTGCACACACACACACACACACACACACACATAACACATCTGCCAAGGCATGCTATTAATAATTAATTCATAATACAAATGGGTAGGGCCTCTGTTGTGATGCCTCTAATGGGCAACTGTCCTTGGACTGCTGAGGAAGGATGCTGGTTGATTTTTTCCCCTCATCCTCATTAAGTTGTAAACTCCTCAGCAGGAGCAGGCACTGAATTCTCCTTTCACTTTATGCCCCTAATATATAGTAAGTGCTCAATCTTTGTTGCATGAATCTTAATTATCAATGTTAAATGTAAAGACAAAAGAACATTTTTTTCTCTGTAACTAAGAGTTTTTGAAGATGTACAGGTTTAGTTTTTATGTTATACTAATTTAAAGATAAACGTAATTAAACGATAAAATGGGCTTACACATAATATCAAACCATTCAGAAGAATAATGAAAATTTCAGTGACCCATACATTTGGCCTAACAGTTCTAAAAAGGTGTTTGAGAATGTATTTACTAAATTGTTCATTCTTCACACAGATATTTTCAGTGGCAATGGAGTTAGCTTACTTCCACGGGTCTTTTAAATTTTTCTCTTGGTCTCAGGGATCCTCTAATTGAAATTCTCTTAGTTCCACAAAGGCAAAAAATGGAGAATTTTATGCCTTTGGCAATTTTAAGAAACCCTTTCTTTGCCCACAGGATATGTGATGGATCACATGAAAGAGTGTAACTCATGAGTCAAGCTTGCTAATTTGAAGATTTGGCTATATCCTAGAAGCAAATGTTTGTCTCAAGCCAAGATGGGGTGGTCGCAGGGAGGTGAACAGGACAAATGACAGTCTTATGTGGTATTCCCTGAGATTATATCTGTGAAAACACTCTCTTCATTCATATTTCAATTGATAAGAGATAAAAATTCATGAGATAAAACATTCATAAGAGATAAAAATTGAAAGGATGTGAAATGTGACCTTATTTAAAGAGGTAATGACTTGTTTAACTCTTTAGAAGTTGAGAGACCTATATATCCACAGTAGGAGGGTATAAATAGCTCTGATAACACAGCTGACATGAATATTTATATTTTCTTCAGTTTTAATATTTTGCTTTTATCAGTTATCTTCAGTGGCAAGTTTCATTTCCTTTTAGGACCCTTGATTTTCATAAACCTCCTTGACTAAAAGTAAAATATTTTCAAAAGAACACAAACCCAGCCTATAAAGATAAAATAGTTACAACCCACTTGACAATATAAAGTGGCAACTGTTACTTAAGACTAAATTACAGACTCAGATACAGAGAACAAACTGGTTGATTGCCAGAGGGGAGAGGGGTTGGGAGGCTAGGTGAAAAAGGTAAAGGGATTGCGAAGTACAAATTAGTAGTTACAAAATAGTCATGAAGACTAGAGTGCAGCATAGGGAATATAGTCGATATTATTGTAATGGTTGTGTGCAGTGCCAGGTGGGTACTACAGTAATCGGAGGGATCATTTCACAAATTATAGAAATGTCTAACCATTGTACTGTATACCCGAAACTAATATAAAAAAATAAATAAATGTAGTTGTAAGTAATAAATTCATCTCTTTAAAACTAAAAAAAAAAAAAGACTAAATTAATGAGAAATTTAATGAAAAGCTCTGGAAAGTTTTTAACTATAGAGGAGACATGCAGCACAAAGCTAATCTTTATAAATGGTACAAATAGAGGGCACACATGTCCTCAGGCTACAGAACTTCATATTATTAAATGTATATTCCTAAGTAATTTTGAAAATATCTATCTAGTTTAACATTGTTCCCTAGTCCCACCATCGCATTAGGTTAGTAATTTAAGTATGGGTTAATTATAACCCGAGGTTACTAACCACAGAAGAGTCATTTCCTGGATTACATTACCTTTATTCTGTCTACAAATATGTTTGATTTCCTTCTTCCCTCCCTCCCTCCCTCCCTCCCTCCCTTCCTCCCTTCCTTCCTTCCTTCCTTCCTTCTTTCTTTCCTTCCTTCGAGAGTATATATCAATAATACAAGTTGTTTTGGAGAAATATATTTTTCAGAAGGATAAATGGGAGTTTGAGATAACAGCTTTTCTCCATATTATAATATTTATTTTATTTAATAGCCTAAGATATTTGAAGTTAGCATATTAAACAAAACCATTTTCAGTTAACAGAGTTCTTTTAATGGTGCAAAGTACATTTGTCTAACTTTCAGACTCATTCAAATGTAGCAGGCTTTGGATTCCACCATGTGATAGAAGAAAACTTTCTCGGTTCCAGGGCAACATCCTTCACAATAGAATACTGGATGCTTCCAATACTGGAAGCAGTTTATATGAGTAAAATTCAATTTAAAAAATGCCACTAACTCAAAAAATGTTGGCCCGGGAAGAAATTATTCGGAATTAACTAAACTGGATCATCTGACATATTGGAAGATAAATCCAGTCAGGTTACAACATTTGCTCTAAACAATCACAACAATGAAGAAATCAAGATTAGTGCTTGATAAATACTAGACGCTCAAATATTTGTTATATGAGTAAATAAATGAATGATGGATTATATTAATAAATAAATGTATTGAAAACTAAAATTTCCTTTTTCATAAGGACCATAGTTAAAAGATATGCTGCTTAAAACAAATTAGCATTCAGGAAGTGCTCATTTTTCCCATATTAACATACCAGTGGGTAAGTAAGCAGGATGGTTTCTCATTAAGTTTATGCGAGAAACATATATTTGACCTGTGGGCATTTTCTCTTTAAATATTATATCGTTTATACCTATTCTAAAGCATCTGCTTTTTATAAAGCCAAATATCAACTGTTTTTCTCTGACAAACTAAAAAAATATGTCGTAATAGTTGGGCACATATTCATAATTCTACTTAGTATCTGATGAGCATTCAGGATGATAAACATACATTATTTTTCCAGAACGGAATGGGCTTCATGAGATCATTAATCCTTCCAATCTAATTCATATTTGCTAGAGGAAAATCTATCTCCTTGCAAGTTCAGTGCCTCAATCCAGGGTGGCATGCCACCTTAGTCTTATTAGCATCTCATTCTCAGTAAGGTAGCTTAGTTGAGAAACGAGGTGTTTTCTGGCATGTGTTTTACCTTATGTTGGGAAGAGGGAGGGTGGAGGAGGAAGGCAGAGAAGTAACATGAACTGAGCTTGCAGCATATGCCAGTCTGCAAGGGACTTTAGATTTATGACCTCACCTGACAGTTACAATAACCCTGTGAAATGCCCTTCCTTTATTGAGAAGTACCCTTTAGACTTTCTAAGTTAAGTAACTCACCCAAGGCCATACACAGTAAGTAGCAGAACTGAGATGCAAACCCAAGTTCATTTGGCTCAAAAGCCTTCCTCTGTCCATTACATTACATTGCTAATCATTTCCACTTAGTAACACGATTAATTATCCTATGTCTTGATATTGGTTCACACTACAATGTAAGCTTGTAAAGCAGTTAACTTTCCTGTCTTCTTCACCCTCATATCCTTAGCACCTAATTTAGTGCCTAACATATAGTATCTCAAAACATAAATGTTGAAGGTACAAATGAACGAACGAATGAATGAATAAGGAAAAAACACACGTTGTCAGAGCTACAGGGGTTATAATCCAACCACAATATCATTTTTTAGATGGGGAAACCAAGGCCCAGAGAGGTTAAGTCGCTTGCCCTAGGTTAAGCAACTAATCTGTGAAAGATTCAGATCTCGAGTTTAAGGTGTCTTCTGTATTCTCCTTTAAAACATGCTACCACTTGTACAAACACTTTTTTAAAGCATGCTCATCAACTCCGTGCGGTTTCCTAAGCATTCTACCTCCCTGCTTTAATTCCTTAATTGCAAGCTACTTCTTACACATGCAAAGCAATGGTTAAGAATATCATTAGCCCACTAGAATGAAAGCTCTGTGAGGACAGAAAATTTTGCCTGTTTTGTTCACTTCAAGATGACTGGCACTTAAAAGGTGCTCAGTAAATATTAGCTGGATAAATTAATATATATAATTTCCTTTCTAGCAATGAGCAAATTCTTCACAGACAATGAATTTTAGCATGAATTATACCATGGACACGCAAATGACCAAATATTTCAATAAAATTGATCAGTGAAATAGTACTCTTCTTTCCTTCCCCTTTCTTCCTTCCTCTACTTTCATCTCTAAAACAAGAAAAAAAAATGACAGTATCTATTTCATAGGATTGGTGTAAGGATAAAGAGAGTTAATACAGACAAGTATTAGCATGATACTTAATATGGAGTTAACTCTCAATAACTGATAGCAATTAGTTTGAATATGACTTCTTCAAATCAATTAATAAATGACAACCCATATAACGAGAAGATGGAAGAAGCCAAAGACAAAAAAAAAAAGTTGCTTTATGCTTTATACTTTGCAAAACGTTCTTGAATACACAGTTCTCCACATGCTTCAAAGTTTTTACATTCTGAGGGTTATAAGTGATAGCAATTGGCATGCATAGATACTCATGTCCATGTTTTTCCTAGAATTTTTCTTGTGAAATTAATGGAGGCAGATGACATAACTAACCCTGAGATAAATAAATAATTATTCCTCAAATATCGCTATATTTATCATTCAAAAAAGATAAAGATTACCTTTCCACAAGTTCTTGTCCATTCCAGCAAAGAGTGTCATTTTCGGCCACAGGGCTATGGCTGCAGATGTAGCCAGGCAAAGCACTATAGAAGCTGATGAAAGATTTCAACTTCTGAATTAGTTCCCTGAAAGAAAAAGAAAACATCTGTACGTAAGAGGCAAGTAAATCCAGTATGAGAAAAGTTTAATTTCCCTATCAGCATGACAGAAAAGCTCTATCAGGCTGATTAGAGCAATAAATGACTTTCAAAGACATTCTTGGCTATAATGCCACAATTAAGTTTTTTAAAAAAATCAATAAAATGATATTAGAACATGTTGCCTGCCATATAATGTGTTATTCTGATCAGAAAGATGATTTAATTCCAATATTCATTTCTAACATGTTCAGCTTCCTTCTTTGTTCAGAATGCTGTTACCTACATTCTCAAAGGTGCTGATTACAAGGCACACTGGAGCACTACATATCTTTTGGTTTCTGAGTGTAATTGAGTGCATTGATTGTAATTTACAATGCTATTACTCTAGAGACAGCCCCTTTCCATATAGGCTTTGGCTAATAGCTGCAGATCAGAATTGTTGGGCACTCAGAGCAATATAAGCTCTATGAAATTTTCCTGACAATACTGTCAGAGAAACTGCTGGAGGAGGAAGGTTTATTTGTCTGTATGTTGTGGTTCCTGTGGTAGGAAGGAGTGGAACTTAGTATATTTTATTATTTACTTGCTTTGTCTTTTATGCTCTATATGATGTGTGTGTGTGTGTATGAGTGAGAGAGAGAGAGAGAGAGAGAAGAGAGAGAAGCCGACTATCATATTACATATGCAAATATATATGAACACATACACACGTAAATATCCAGTCAAATTTCCCATCCATTATCTTGTTTCAAATATACATGGACACACAAAATAAAACACTACAGACTGGAGAGAAGTGGATATACTTATAAAGAAATATTAAAATATCTATGCAATAGATGCCCAATGGTAGACAAAAATAAAATACTCTGTTTTCTAAAGCAATGTTCCTGGTAGGAAGAAAATTAAAGAGCTCTCATATCTAAGTCTATCTTAAGTCTCTACTAAGTTTTTGGAGACACTGGCCAGGGAATTTGCTGGCAGTGGAGTAATTATTCATTACTATCTCCAGGCTAAGAATGGATTGGCCTGATATATAGGCCTGAACTTTTAAGGAGCCAGAGGTCTGAACTTTGTTTGGACACTGGTGGGAGTCCTGAGCCAAGAAATGCCTTCTGAGGGTTGTTTCAGATATGACCAAAAGAGGAAGACTGATGGAGATGATTTTCTTGCATTTAATGCCATATTCTATTTTATTATCATAAAAAAAATGCATTTCAAATAATGATTTAAAAGACAGCTTGCAATACTCAGCACATCTTCACAAAGGCTTGAGTCACAGTAAAGCCAGGGTGATAGGACAACTCAAGAAAGGTTACTGAGACATATGTAACTTCTGATACCCCAACAGTTGCTTCCTCTTATGCTCAAACCCCCTCACACCCTACTCCTGGTGGCTGAGCTCCATCAATCTTCAAAGTGAAGAGGCTCAATACAGGACTCTGAAAATAAAAGTCAACATTATAGTTTCTCACGAAGGAAAAAGATGGGTTCAATTAACACTAATAGGAGAGATGCTCTGTTTTACAAGGTATTAATACAGTTCCCAAGAGTGGAAACTGAAAGACTAAAGGCTGAGGCTGAGTAATTCCCCCCACTACATGAGGAAATGGAATATGCCCATTAGTCTATAAGAAGTGATGGCCCTTTCTTTAATGAAAGGGTTTCCCTTAAGCCTCCTCCTACCTCCAAACTCTCTCACTAACATAGCACATAGTAACAAAATTGAACTCATAGCAAAGCCTTCCAATTTGATTTTCCTAGAAGTTTTTTTTAAAGTGCTTTGAACTCCCAGCCTCTCAATCTTGAAGTTTTCTTAGTTGATTATAAAGATCATCGAAAAATTGGAGAGGATTCAGAGTCTATCTAAATGTCAAGGGGATAAGGGGCTTCAATAAACAAACATAAGACCTCCCACTTTATTATGGAATGATATTACTTGGTGGGGTCAAGATAAAAGTCAAACACCACAAATAATGTGAACAATGTGAACACAGTCTGGGTCATCACATTCTAGAACTCAGGAATCTCTTTGAAACTTAAGGTAACTTGGGGAAGTAAAAGGTCATCCTACTTTACAGGGTAATTATTACTGCCACAGGGCATACAAGATGTACCTAGGAAGCAACTGTGTTTTAAAAACTTTTCCTTACTTCATTATTTTCAATTTAGAACACAGTTCGTTTAGTAACCATGCTATAATGATGGCTAGAATCTAAGGACAGCCCCTTAAAACCTGTTAGGAGTAGCAGCTAAGAGCACTGATTTTGGAGCTTAATCCATATGAGTTTCAAATGCCAACTACTCCTTCACTTACTTAGCAGTAAAACCTCAGGCAAATTCTAAACTTTTCTGAGCCTTAGTTTTGATATCTGTAAAATGAAGCAAATGATAAGTTGCCGTGATGATTAAATGGGACAATGCATGTTAAGTGTTTAGCATAGTACCTTTCACAGAGTAAACCTCCCCAAATGTTAGCCATTTGGCAATTTACTACCATTATTATAAGCCTGTATAATATAAATATACTATATATGAAATACATATTAAATTTCAGATGAATTTATGCATGAAAGAAAATTAAGAATTTTTTCATGGTCCAGATAACTTTATGTGTGTAAGATAAATGAATCCTCCATCTTTTGAGGAGGGTATTAAAAAGCATAACCATGTTCTCTTCCAAAATATTTTCCTGATATTCTTTCTCAGGGTAGTTAGCTATTAGGCTGTGTAAACCACTGAAGTAATCTGGTATAGCAGTTGGAATGGTCTTTGCTTGGTAGAAAGGTGGTGGTAGCCTTTACAGGGAATTGTGTCTAAGAATAAGATGTGGAGCATCAGATGAGGAAGGCCAAGATGGAGTTGAATTTAAAAAGGTAGATTAATCATCAGGGAAATGCAAGTCAATACCACAATGAGATACCACTTCACCAGGATGACTATAATAAAAAAGACAACAAGTCTGGTGAGGATGTGGAGAAATTTGAATCCTAACACATTGCTGGTAAGAACGCAAAATGGTACAGCTGTTGTGGAAAACAATTTGGTAGTTAAAGGAAAGCACGGAGTTACTATGTGACCCAGCAATTCCACTAGTAGGTATATACCCAAAATAATTAAAAACAAGTACTAAAATAAGTACATGCACACACATGCTCATAACAGTACTATTTATAATAGCCAAAAGGTGGGAAAAGAGAGATGTTCATCAACTGATAAATTGATATACAAATACAAATTCTCTATAATAGAATATTATTCAGCCTTATAAAGAAAAAAAAGTATTCATACATGCTACAACATGAGTGAACCTTGAAAATATTATGCTAAATGAAAGAAGCAAATCATAAATGACCATATATTATATAATTTCATTAATGTGAAATGTCCAGAATAGACAATTCTACAGAGATAGAAAGTAGATTAATGGTTGCTTGGGGCTGGGTTTGGAGAGGGATGAGGGTTGGGGAATGATAGCTAAAGGTTACGAGACTTCCTCTTAAGATGATAAAAATGTTCCAAAATCGATCGTGGTGATGGTTACACAACTCTGGGAATATACTAAAAAGAGTTGAATTTCATATTTTAAATGGATAAATTATATGGTATATGGATTATATCTCAATAAAGCTTTTATTGAGCTAAAACCTCGAATAAGGGTAGAGAAGAGGTAAAATATGTGTCAGAGAGACTTGTCTACTGGGGAAGGGATGTTTCTTGGAACAGTAGAAGGAGAGATTCAGGAGAGCTGGGAAAGAGTCAAGTTTGGATGGGCATGAAATAAAAGCATGGGTACAGAGTGAGAAGAGAAATTTATATGAGCTTCAACTTCAGCACTTCGAGAGCTATAAACAGTGGTTAAAATCTATGTCTTCCTTTATCTTTTAAAATGGGGTCTGCTGGTTTTCTTTCCCATTGTAATATATGCTCAATAGGAAGAAATATAAGCTCACTAAATATTTTCTATATTTAGAAAATATAGAAAGGTAGAAAGGAAAAAAAAACCTTAGTCATAAGTCCTACCAGCCAATCACTATTAATATTTTGATAGATTTCCTTCTAGACTTTTCTCTCCAGTAAAGTTTTATATTTACTTCTTTAAAATCCCTTCTTGATAGGCTTTTTCACTGAGCTCTTTTTGATTCTTAGTGGATATTATTCCATTAGAACTCACTGAGAAGCCAAGGTGGATTTGATTAGAAAAGAATCTCAGAATAATGAAATAAATGCAGGTTTTCAAATAAGTCCCAGGGCCTGTGGGATGAAACAATACTCACCTCTGAGAGAACAAGGAGCAGGGCTCCAACATATCTAGCAAACTGGCCAATGCTTTTGAGTCCCCAAGAGCAATGTTACAGTGCAGGACATTCCTTCATGCAAAACCTTCTAAACATAGTGAGAAAATAAACCTTGGTTTCCAAAAGAAAATTTGACTTTTGAAAATAAATCTAGAAATACTCTTTTGCAAGGTAGAAGAAAGACTTTTAAACTGTTGGGGAGTTAATGAGCTTTTCAAAAAAGAGTGACAACAGATGATAATGTCCTCTGACAAGACAGCCCAGAGAGCAGCAGAGTGTGACAGGAGTAGCTTACCTCCTACTGAGTTTACTGAGGTTCTCTCATTTTTCCTCTTTTTTGTCACTCTTTCCTAAACTTGTTCTGGCATGGGAATTAAGTGTACTTTGTTTTTATCTTTCCTTAAATTAAGCTTTCTATCCCTATGATTACAATTTTAAAAGGAGGTGAGTTAAATATTTCTATTTCTCTCTTTAAAGAAAGACAGCTGAAACTAAATTAAGTGACATATTAATTACCCATATATGACTCAGTCCAGATTTCTTTTCTTTATGCTAGTAGCCCATGACAGGCAACAAAAGAATCTCTACCCATGAACTAAGGCAGTCTGTGCAACAGAATTGTCTCTAGAAAAAAAAAGAGAAAGTTTGGACAATTAGTTGCCCAGAATGGGAAAACAATCCGATTGAAGGGAATGTTATTCGATTCCAATTCCACTTAATTCTAATACATACATGCCAAACACACCATTTGACATATGAATAGCAAATACGGCTCTCACTTAGGAGAAACCAAACACTTGCTTACAGCAGTCTGCTCAGGAAAAGAGTCTCTTCATCAAGCTTTCCATTCAATGCATTTAATGTGGAACTAAAGGACAGGACTCCTTTGCATGCACAAGCCATTCTGAAATATTGCAGCTGGATACATGCGATGTTCCCTGGAGGGCTCTCACCATCCTCAAGCGGAGAGTCTCCTTCTTGGGTTGTGGGGGAGGGGGTTCCCTTTGCTTTCTTGCAATGATTCGCTTGGGTAGGCATCAAAGCAGCACTAATTGGAAACCACTGAAAGTAAAAACAGCCTTTCATCCCCAAGTGAGGATACTAAACTTTTCTCCTTTGTCATTAAGGTTCTTTTTTTTTTTTAATATAAAGTAATATGAGCTCATTATTCTTTTTTTAATGAAAATACAGAAAAGCACATAAACTAGTTATAATTAAAGTGATGCAGGATCATGCTTAATTCTGCTGCAGAGAACCTTTCACAGTCCTACTCCAAACTATAATTTTCTACCGTTCCAGAAACTAGCTCATAATTTTTCTCATAGTGTTCCCTTTTCCAGAACACCTTCTGTTCTCTCCTTCATCTGTTGAATTTCTACTATTTCTTCAAGGCCCAGCTCAAGAGTTATCTTTTCCAAGAAGCCTTTTTTGACTCTCACAGGAGAGCTGCTAACTTCCCCATCTATGATGCTGCCACCCTTTTCTACAAGGCTCTGTTTTGTATGAAAAGTATTTGTCTGTCTGCCTAGCTAGGCTAGGAGCTCCCCCTATTCATTTACTCTTAATCCTTACGCAATACTTATCATATACATGGTGTTGAAAATGTTGAAAGAAGTAGAGTCCGATTTTGGGCAGAATGACTTATACCAGAACCAAAACTCCTTGATTCACTCAGGACTTATTTTGTTGTTTTGTTCATAGGGTGGAAGGTACCACTGAATTTGCAAAGCTGCTTAGCAAAACCAGAGCAGCAGTTTGAGAAGAAGCAGGAGTCAGCATTGATTTTTGAACCCTGGAGCTAATATCAGTTTTTGTTCTTTTTCTTCTAGGTCATTTTACCTGTGTCACCTAATGTATTGGCCCTACAGACCAAGTCAGAGGGGAAGGGGAGGAGGAGGAGTGCAGGAAGGGGAAGGCAAGAATACATAGATGTAATTTCACAAGGGTGGAGGGACTGTGTGACTTTCTCACAGGTTAGCAGTTGAGCTTGGTATATAGATGCAGGATGCACTATTCAACTATAGATTTTAGGCTTGGAAAAGGGAAAGATACTGCTCGTGTATTCTACCAAACTTTATGGGGGATAAGCGAATGACAAGGCAAACAGTATCATAAAAGAAGTGGTGAAAGAGACATTCAAGAGGGCAAAGGAAAGAGAGGCTGACATCTGAGATGTGCTGAAAATATTAGAGCTGGAAAGGGCTATGAAAATTTCATTTCTTCTACTCTGATTGCATTTCTTGTGCATCTTGTCCTATCCTCACTGTTTTAAATCTGATGACAGTTATTTTCAATATTTATACCTTAAAAGGATGCTGAGACCTATACATAGGCCACCAGTTGAGTATCGAATTGTCTTATGTTGAACTAAGCTATTTCTAAGATTAGTTGTATGTTGCAAACTACCCAGCTGGGGGCAGACAAAACAAACAGATGGCTTCTGAATGCTACCAAAGGAATCCTGCATTTTTTGTGTGTTGTTATTTTAATAAGGTAAACTTGATTTTCAACTCATAATCAGATTCAGACAGCTTGCTCACAACCTCCACATACTAAATGCTACAATAAGGTTCCTTTCCTATTATCGAATTTTTAACCACAGAGGATGGAGCTTTGACATGGGTGTGCAGGGTGCTGGAAACATACATTTTTCTAGACAGTATGAGATGCTGTGCAGAACACACTGAGAAATTTACACAGGTACTAACACTCTGCCAAAACAAGCCCTCCTAATAATATCAGATTGCAGAAGGAAGTGCATTTAGCAAGAGATCATCTTAATCCCCAATTCTCTCCTCTCCCTAAGAGGGTTTACAATGCCTATTTGAGGGAGTTAAACGAAATTAAGACACTTTCCTGCTGTTTTTGTTTTCTTATTCTGCCAGAGAATTCTGAAAGAATGGCTCCACCTCAGACTCTAATGCTTCATTTTGCGAAATATGAGAAACATCATGGGACAGGTTCATGTTTCCAACATTCAAAAGAGCCCTGCATGACTACCACTTACTCAAGTCTACAGGCTTTGGGATTTTTCTTACTACTCTTTCTTTTATTTGGGTGTTAGCAACAAATTCAAAAACTAAATCTAAACAAAGTACCAAATTTAGGTGCCCAGCGAAGAACCCATTTATCAATTTCTTCTCTCTCTGGCGGTGTCAACACCCACAGAGTACCCCCTGGTCCCTCCACTGAGCCCAAGATAAAAGTCATAGCAGCAGGGTTTTGATGAACTTCCTGCTTAGTCATAAATGTGGCCGTGTTGCCAGGGTAATCTCAAAATGCGACTGGGTAGGTGTGTTTACTTTGAAAAAGCTCTGCAAGTGGTTCTGGTACAAATTCACAAACCACTTTTTCCACGAAGCTTTCAACATCACTCCATGGGCAGAGAGGTTCTGTCTTTCTTGGTAGGCTGCTTTTACAAACTCTGGACATTTTTTTGCACTTATAAAACTGTTTCAGAATTATTTGTATTTAAGTCTATTTACACAATAGACTGATTTAGAGATCAGAGATTGTGTCTTGATTTTCAGTGCCCAATATATATTCTGGCACTAAATTTCTGCTGAGTTGAATAAAGCAATATAAATTACCTTATTACTATATAATATTAAAAAATATAAATATATAATATGTATATACAAGTATATTATAATTTATATTTTATATCATTTATATATAATTAGCATATAATATATAAATTATTCACTTCAGTCCAATATACAAGGGGTTTCTAGCAGTTAAAGATCCATGCCAGATTAATTCCTCAGGTGGTTTGGGCAAAGAGTGAAAGCAATGGTGGACAGTCAGGGGCTAAAGAGAGCCTGGAGAAATAGCCTGATTTTGTCTTCCCAGAAAGACGAACACTTCCCAAGGAACCCTCATGCTGTAGGGAAATGGTCCTCAAATATTTTGTTGCCAGGACCCTGTGGTGGTTTTTAAATATGTCCACAAATTATTTGATACTCCTCCATTCAAGCCTAGTTTCCCTCCCCCTTGAATGTGGACTAGAATTTGGGACTTGCTTCTAACAAGTCGAACATGTCGGAATTGAGAGTATGTTACTTCTGAGACTAGGTCATAAAAGACATCACGGTTTTCTCTTCCATAGATCACTTATTCTGGGGAAGCCAGTGACCATGTCGTGAGGAGACTCACAAAGTCCATGTGCTGAGGAACTGAGGCCTCTTTCCAACAACCAGTACTAATTTGCTAAATGTGTCATTGAGTCACCTTGGAAGTGGATCAGCCAGCTTCAGATGACTGCCAGCCCCAGGCAAAATCTTGACTGAAATTTTGTTAGAAACTGAGAACCACCGAGCTAAGTAAGCTTCTCCCAAATTCCTGACAGAAACTGTGAGATAATAAATGTTTGTTGTTTTAAATCACTGTTTTGGGATAATTTGGTATACCACACTAGATAAGTAATAAAACCCTTTAACACTCTTAAAAATTGTTGAGGATCCCAAAGAGCTTTTATTTATGTGATATATATCTATTGATACTACTTTAGAAATTAAAATCCAGAAAAATATTTAAAATTTTATTATTAATTTTAAACTAACAACAGTTAGCCGTTAAGTTAACATAAATAACATTTTTAAGAAAAAAGTGAGAAAAGTGATATTGCTTTTGCATTTTTGTAAAATATCTTTACTGTCTGGCTTAATAGGAAACAGCTAAATTCTCCCATTTGCTTCTGCATTTAATCTGTTGTAATATGTTGTTTTGATTGAACTATATGAACAAAAATCAACTTCATACAGATATGTAGATAGCAAAAGGAGGATCTCACTGACCTCCTGAAAGGGTCTCTGGGACTCCTTGGGTCCTCAAATCACACCGTAAAACTGCTGCCACAGGGAAACTAGGAACCCATTAGTTTGGAAGTCAACAAAAGAGAAGAAAAGGGGACTTCCTGATATGCTTCTTTGGAAGAATATTTCTCCAGCAGCTTTACTTCATTCTCTCACCCTAAACTGTATCATTTATGACTAGAAATTACCATTTCAAAATCTCCTATAGTAAACAGATATGAATGGAATAATTTAGCCCAAATCTGAAATATTACTTATTTAATCTCTGATTTTTCCATCTATTGGCCAATCTCTCCCAATCCCACCAAAGTCATCTGGAAGCAGAACTCACATCTAATTATTCTTAGGCCAGTGGCAGGAATGGCTACATCTGCAGTGTTTGGGGGAAGGCGATTCTCCTAGATTTGTGTTGGGCTTCTTATCAAATTTCTATCCCTTATTTGTAACCATGAAACTAGTGTAAGAAAGGAGGGAATCTGGATGGGGGCGGGGGAAAGAATGAAGAGAATAAGAAACAAAATTTAATTTAGTCCCTTGACTCCTACCTTAAGAAACAGGAACCAAATCTTTAATTTTATCATCCTTAAAAGAGTGTAGAGTGTGCAGTGTGTGTGCGTATACACAGAGTATGTCTTGCCAGTTTCTCTTTAGTGAACTCAATCCTGACTCACTGTTACTAATGAGAAAAGCCACAAACCAAGGGATGGAATTGTGAGACCAAATAATGAACAAAAAATATGTTGTTTTATCAATTAAGATCTCAAATAGAGAAGTCCATTCTACCCTGTGTTGCCGTATTAAATATTTACATATGGTAATTTTACATTTAAATATGGCTTGGATATAATACAATATCTTTTTTCTTTAACATTGACAGATGATAGAATTTTTTTCACATTTACATATTTTCAGATGTATTTATTTTCAGTTTTTAAAAAATTTTTCAATTAGAGTTGGCATACAACAGTATATTAGATTCAGATATACGACTTAGATTATTATTAGATTATTAAATACTTATATAACTTATAAAGTGATCACATCAATAAACCTAGTACCCATCTGACACCATAGTTATTACAATATTGACTATATTGCTTGTTACACTTTACATCCCCATAACTATTTTGTAACAACCAATTTGTACTTCTTAATCTCTTCCCCTTTGTTACCCTCCCCACCAAACTCCCTCCTATCTCCCAACCATCAAATGTTCTCTGTATCTATGAGTTTGTTTCTGTTTTGTTTGTTTGTTTGTTTTGTTCTTTAGATTCCACAAGTAAGTGAAATCATATGGCATTTGTCTTTTTCTGACTTACTCCACTCAGCACAATAACCCTCTAGGTCCATCCACATTCCTGCAGATAGCAAGATTTCATTATTTTTTATCACTGAGTAATATTGCATTGTATGTATGTACCACCTCTATCCTTTCATCCATTGACAGACACTCAGGATGCCTCTATATCTTGACGATTGTAAATGATGCTTCAGTGAACGTATGGAATCACATGTCCCTTTGAAGAAGTATTTTGGTTTTCTTCAAATACATACCCAGAAGTGGGTTACTGGATCATTCTTTGTCTCGTTATAATATTTGTTTTAAAGTCTATTTTGTCTGGTATAAGTATTCTACCCCAGCTTTTTTTGTTTGTTTCCATTTTCATGAAACATCTTTTCACATCCACATATGTTCAGCCTGTGTGTGTCTTTTGATCTGAAGTGTGTCTCTTGTAGGCAGCATGTGTAAGGGTCTTGTTTTCTTATCCATTCAGCCACCTTATCTTCTGATTGAAACGCCTAATCCATTTACATTCAAAATATAGTCATTGCCATTTTATTATTCATATTTTTTATCTTTTCTTTCTTTCTTTCTTCTTAAAAAAAGTCCCTCTAACATTTCCTGTAATACTGGCTTGGTGGTGATGAAATCCTTTATCTTTTGCTTGTCTGGGAAGCTCTTTATCTTTTGATTCTAAATGAATGATAGCTTTGCTGGATAGAGCAATCTTGGTTGTAGGTCCTTGCTTTTCATCACTTTGAATATTTTGTGCCAATCCCTTCTGGCCTGAAAAATTTCTGTTGAGAGATCAGCTGACAGTCTTATAAAGGCTCCCTTGTAGTAACTAATTGCTTTTCTCTTGCTTCTTCTAAGATTCTCTCTTTGTCTTTAACTTTGGCATTTTAATTATAATGTATCTTGGTGTGGGTCTCTTTGGGTTCATCTTGTTTGGGACTCTCTGTGCTTCCTAGGCTTGTATGTCTATTTCCTTCATCAGGTTAGGGAAGTTTTCAGTCATTATTTCTTGAAATAGGTTTTCGATTAGTTTCTCCCTCTCTTTTCCTTATGGTACCCCTATGATCCAAACGTTGGTATACTTGATATTGTCCCAGAGACTCAAACTATCCTCATTTTTATGGATTCTTTTTTCTTGTTGTTTTTCTGATTGGGTGTTTCCTGCTATCTTATCTTCTAAATCACTGATTTGATCTTTTACTTAGCCTAATCAACTGATAATTCCTCCTGAGGTAGTCTTCATTTCAGCTATTGTATGCTTCATTTCTGACTGGTTCTTTTTTATGTTTCTATCTCTTTCTTAAAGGTCTGAGTTCATCTACTCTTCCCCTAAGTTCATTGAGCATCCTTATAATCAGTGTTTTACACTCTGTAGCTGGTAGATTGCTTGTCTCCATTTTGTTTAGTTCTTTTTCTGGAGCTTTGTTCTATTCTTTCATTTGGGATATATTTCTTTGTCTCCTCATGTAGAGTGGCTTTATGTAGTAGGTGTCCTGTGGGACCCAATGGTGCAGTCTCCTGATTGCTTGACCCAGGTGGTTCCAGGTGAGTCCCTTGTATGGGTCATATGTACCCTCTTGTTGTAGTTGAGCTTCAGTTGCTGTTTGCATGTCAATAGGAGGGATTGACCCTCAGGCTGATTGGTTGTGATGACTGGCCAATGATTACAGTGGAGAAGTTGTTGTGCAGGGGCAGACCCTAAGGAGCAGGATTCACTGTAGCAGGGCTCTGGTGCCTGCCTTGTCTGCCCTTTAGGTGTGTCATCCTGGGATGTGGCTCTTGGTTGTGTTCTGGCTCAGACTAAAGCTGACCACCAGGCATGCAGGATAGTACCTCATGGGAGAGGCCCCATCACAGGCCAAGTTCAGCAACAACCTGTGCCCTGCCAGGGGCCACCTGGCATGAGTCACCAAGCAATCTGTAGATGGCTGCCAACCATGCTGGGGTGTGCCTTGGAGGTCGACCCGCAAACCAAGGCCAGCTACCACTAGTGTTAGGCTTGAGAATGCTCAGCAAGAGGTACAGGGCATGCTGAGGCCAGATGCTGCTCGTTTAGGTTATGTGAACCTTTGGAAGATTTTAGGAAAGTTGGAAGCATGAGTCAAGATAGGCTTCTGTATGGAAAAGTCATTGGAAGTGGCTTGGGTTGCCCTGCAAGTTGGGTAGGACAGAGTCTCAGGGAATCGCCAGGGAGGAGAAAACTGTTAGCCAGGTTGATGGAGTCTGAGATATGGAAGCTGCCTCTGTCTGCACTCTGGGATGGAGGAGGGCTCCACAAAGGAACAATGGGCTCCGCCACCACTTCTAACTGGGAGAAAGCTGCCCCTCTAGCCCTTGTTCTGAAGCCATAAAATTCAGTTCCTCACCGTATGTCCCTGGGGCCTTTCAAGCTGCTGCCCAAGAGCTGGAGCTCAGAGTGAGTTCATGAGCAGGTAAGTCCATGCACTGGCCCTTTAGGAACTTCCGAGACTCCTGAAGCCCTCTTTCTCACTCAGCCACAATCTTAGCTGATTTCTCATCCAGATTTTGTGGAGCCTTCTCTTCTTAGCACTGGAACCCTGGCTAGAGCATCTGGTGAGGAGCTTGGACCCTTTGCTCCTCTGAGGGGACCTCTACGGCAGAGATATCCCTCCCAATTTTTAACTGCCACAGACAGGTGTACAATCAGCCCATTCTGCATCTCTGCCCCTCCTACCAGTCTCAAGGTAGCTTCTTCCGTATGTCCTTAGTTGTAAGACTTCTGTTCAGCTAGACTTCAGGCGATTTTCAATGACATTTGTTCCGAAGTTTAGCTGTAACTTTGATGTGGTTATGAGAGTAAACAAGCACAACATTTACCTACTCCACCATCTTGACTGGAATCTTGTCAGATAATAGAATTTAATTAACTAAATACTCTACTTAGAAGGACTAAATTACATGTATTTAAGAAGCTTCACTCCAATGGTTTTTGACCTTAAACACAATTGCTAATTGTATGCTGAAATTGAGAAAAAAAAAAAAAAAAAAAACCTCTCACCTTCTTCGGCTGGATAAGGTTTCTTCATGTTCTACATGAGCAACTTTTAATATCTTCTTGTCAATAAAGAGATCTTCAGGATAATAAGCAGATCTATATTGGCGTTGTTGAGAATGGGCACATAACTTGCCAATCTGAAAATAAAAGAAACGCTATATAATTATATATACTTTCATAGATATGATAGTAAAAACAAATTCTGAAACACACTTCAATTTCTTCTCCAATTTCTTTTTAAAGAGCAGAATGAAGCTATTACTGGAGTCAAAAAAGGTGATACAATTTTAAGGAAAACAATCATCTGTGGAAAAGAAGACTGAAGATTGAGAGTGCGGGCACTCTGAGTGCAGCCTATTTGGAGATCTTCCTAAGATGAGAAACGCGCTTTTTTTTTTTTTTCTTATAGTGAAGTGCACATTTGAGAGGACCCTCTACCTAGGACTTATGCCATTTGATACCTTTTAATGGCACTTGGTATTTACACATATGAAGAACGGGCATTGCAAAACTTAGGAAGAACCACTGCAGGAGATGAAAGCATGTGTGAGAGACGTGTAGAGTACTCTATTAATAGAAGAGCAGCCTCTCATGCACAGAGTGCTCCTGATTCTTATGAACATTTTGTTATAAGACTCAAGCTAGAGTATTCTGAAAAATGTCAATGGAGTTGTTCATCTGGCTTTCCCATGGGAAACACCCAGGGGAAGGAAGAAGGCAAGCCAATGAATCAACAGTAAGTGTTATCAGCTATGAATCACATATTATTGAATAAGTCTAGGACTGAGAGTATTAAAGAATACGGGTGCTCAAGAAAGTCTACCTTCTTTCCTCCTGTGTTCTTTCCCTCCTCCCTTCCTTCCTCCCTCTATCCATTCATTCATTCATTCAAAAATATTTATTGGATACCTCTCTCTAAAGCTTAGCTGTTACATTCATATAGCCATGAGAAAAAATGGCATCAGCTTTCCTATCTCAGTTCTAAATGATATGGTTAAATTACTTGTAGATTTTGTATATTTTTCACTTTCAGACAAAAGCCTAAATGAATTTCTATATAAAGAAGTATAAATACTAACATGTCTCTTTTGTGCCAGATACTATGCTAAATGTTATCATCCCTATTTTATAGGTGAGGAAATTGAGGCTCACGGAAGTTAAGTGATTTGCCTATGATAAATGGACAATGGATAGATACACTGTCTGGCTTTGAACTCCTATGACTTCAAAGCTTATGAAATATCACCTCACTTGAGGGTGATGCTTAATTACCAGTTGTTTACATTCTCTATTTTGAAGAAAAAAAGAATTCCCAGTAATCAAAAACATAGCCAACATAGATTGTACACTTTACAAAAAGTATTAGATATAATTTGTGAAGACAGGGGTTACATATTTGTCACTTCTGTAACTCCATAGAATTCAGACTGTATTTTGTACACTGTTAGGCACTCAATAAAGGTGAGTTAATTGGAACGATTTAAAGGAAACTGCTAGTATCTAGCCTAGTACGCCATTCTACTAACAGGTAATCCCAGCTCTGGATTTCTCGAGATGGCCCCAATAACATTTATGAAGTTATTTATCTCTTTATAAAGGCATAAATGGCATTTAGTTTGTACAGCTTTGGAAAGTTTTCCATGTATAAATAAATTGTTGAAAAATAAATTAGAAAAAATCTAGAATCAGTAGTAGCATAACCTCTATTTCTGAAAGACAGCACCTAGAATCTAATAGTCACACTGGATAATCTCAATAGTTTATATTAATGGGAATGAAACAAAAGTTATAGACACTTTAAAATTGACCCTTGAATAACACAGGTTTGAACTGCACAGGTCCACTTATATGTGGATTGTTTTAAATACATATGGAATTGTAAATGTATTTTCTCCTCATAATTTTCTTAATACCATTTCTTTTCTCTAGCTTACTTTATTTTAAGGATACAGTAAAAATATATATAATATACAAAATAAGTGTTAGTTGATTATTTATGTTATCATTGAGACTTCCAGCTAACTATAGGCTATATTAGTAGTTTAGTTTTGGGGAAGTCAAAAGTTATACACAGATTTTCAATGGTGCAGGGGTAAGCGCCCCAATCTCTGCATTGGAATGTATGATACTGAATTTTTCAGATGTGCTTATGTAATGCTATTTGACTTAGGCTAATATTAATTTCAAATGAAGAATCTGTATTCTCTGAATTTGCCCTGTTAGCAGTCTGGTACGGTGCTTTAGGCTAGGGGGCTGCCTGGATAGATTGGGGAGTTAAGTTCCAATCACTTACAAAGCATTTAACACAAATACAAATAGTTCAGGGCATAATAAAATTATGTCCATTGACATATGTGTTTACTTTGTTAAACTTCAGGGGAACATTCATGGAATGTAACCTTGATTTTCATTCCATAAATATCTGTTTATTACTCCATGAACACACATCACTGTGAGAGTCTATTCCACTAGGATCAAAGTATTCTTAGCGCATTCAGGAGCATAGGACACATTGTCTTGACTGACACCTGGTCCAAATCCAGCACCAAAATCACAATCTTTCACACATCTTTCACGGTAACTTGTCTACCTGCAACCCACAGCTGTGAAATCTCCCTTCCCATTGAAAGTCTACCTTTTGTATCAGTGAATACTAATTGGACCACAGTAAGATTTTTAACATTTTTAACCCCTCACAACGTACCAAACAGGGGTGCAGTTGAGGCTAAAAGCAGGAAGGTTAAGAACAAATGAGAATGTAGGCAGTTTGCAGTCTGATCTTTCTTCCCAAGCCACCCAATGTGGCATTATCAAGCCGACTACCCAAGGCTCTGTGTGGGGTACGGGGCACACAATGGTATTCTACCAACACCTCCATTCCCCCATCTGAAATCTGCCACATCTTATCAGACAGGCTGTATTTTCTTCCACAAATCTACCATGAAGCAAATTCTTCTCATATACAAAGCATTTGTCAAATGTAGCCCCCACCCCCACATTTGGGTCCTTATCCCCACATCTTTCACATCTACACTGTGTGAGCTTTAGGTGAATATTATGAGCTTATTTTGAGAAGTGAGCACGAAAACAATTTACAAAGAGATGCAGTATTCACATTAAAGAGATCCTTTCAGCTTCACACTAGGGAAACATCAGGTAATTCTGGGAGACCTGGGTCTTATTCTACAGCTGCACTTGCTAAAGTAGCCAGCCTCCCAAGTGGCATTTTAGAAATCAGTATCCTGCCCAGGACTTTCAGGGTCTTAAATAAGAAGTGCAAGCCAATTTTTTTCACCGACTAATATACCAAATCAAGGATTCTGCTACCTTTAAATTTAGTTAGTTGAAATGAATTTATTAAACAGGTGAGTGCTTCTATCAATAGACCTAGAATATAAAACCTTTTCATTTTCCATAAATTGTGATTTCTAATGGTACCTTTATTCATGTGCCAGAACCTATGGTAGAGAAAGAAATAGTACTATGAAATGTTATAAGACTTGAACATAAGAAAGCAGGGTCTCTGACCATATCCAGGCCAGCAGGTCATTCTAGTAATCTCAACACTATTGTATTCTAACCAGGCTCCAGAAGCACTAGCTTTATATATACACGAGGAGAATACACAGCTGGGGACCAGCAAGGTATAGTGAACAGCAGAGTAGACTGAACATCAAGAGATATGGCCTACAACTCCACTTCTACCTCCCACCCACAACGGACTTCATTTTGACCTGGTCCCAAAGCTTTGCTTCACCTGTAACTAGTCTCATACAAAAGAGGAAGGTAGGATATTTGAAGTGCCATTTTATTCTGGCTCCTTTCAAAAAGCTGGGGAGGGGGTATAATTACTTTCCAAGTAGAATATGTTACCAAAGATTTTGAAACCATGCAAGATATTTGGTTTGATGTAATTCACACATGAACCCCCTAACTGACATATTAAGAAATGTGATCTTTCATTGGTTAAAATCTAACTATTCTTTCTCATGTCCCCATTTGCTGTTGGTTCTAGGAACTCTCAGATGACAAAAACTCAGACTTGATCTTGCCCTCTGGATGGCTGAGCAGAGAAAGAAAGTTTGTATACTGTAAGCTTATCGACAATACCAATACCTCACATTTGTAACATAATACCTTTCTCCAGCCTCAGGCTTCACAAGTAACTTCTACACTCATTCTCCATTATCTCCAGTGAGTCTGATAACAGAGCAGGTATTATTAACCCCAATTTGGAAATAAGGAAACTGAGACTCACAAAGGTTAAGGAACTTAAGCAAAGCCACAGTGCTAATAAATGGCAGAGCTGGAACTTGAACCCACATCTGTCTGACTCTAATACCTATCATTTTGTTTTTGACTTTTTTTCCCTATTTTGGATTTCTGTCAAGAGGATAGACTCTGGGGATTGCAAGTATTGGGTGTGGCCAAACTCTGTAGTCCTGTGGGCATCCCATCCATAATTGGAGAAGAGTAATGATTAGGCAGAATTCAGAAACATACTTCAAAGAAAGGCTAGACATTAAAGACAAACAAAAACTGAAACCCAATTTTAACCTAAGTTTCAGGCAGTATTTCTAGTGGAGTGATTTAAATGTAGCCTGCCAGGGAAGAGTCAATTAACCATACTGAAGCACTAGATGTCACATTCTGTGAGAGAGGTGGCTCCCCAAATAGGTCTCGCTTGCTGCCTGCAGGACGTCCCTGGCCCATTGCTCCTGAAGTCATATTCTTAAATCAGCTACAAAATCTGTAATTCCTACAGATTTAACGCAGGTCTAGTCGGATATCTAGAGTGAGTACATTTTTTATAGTTTTCCCCCAAGTAGAGATTCTAGGTTAATCTGATAGCTACAAAAATGCAACAGGTTTGCGCTTTTAGTTGTTATGGCCTAAAAGATTTGAAAATGTAGGTGGGAATGGGTGCTCCTGCATTAAAGTGTACCTCTGACTCTCTTCCACTCTTAACTAGCTCTAACAGATTTATTTTGCTCTTGATTTAAAAGTCAGATAAATAAAAAGGTTTGCATTTTCTTTCTCAAGAAATATATAAAAGGTATGTGTGTTTTTAATTATACGGCCCATAAAAGGAGGAGGAGGTGAAGGGAGGGGAAAAGCAGAAGCAGAAAGGGAAAAGTTCCCATTAGTGAGTCTGTGACACGAGAAGAGCCACAGACACATCATACTGCCCTTAAAAATCTGAAGGCTTTTGAGAGAGAAGTTGGCTATCCCACTGAACTGACCTCAGCGATCAGCACAACTCCTTCTCTCTTAGGGCTGCACCTGAGGCCACTAAGAGGACCTCTAGAAGGCTTTTTCAGTTATATTTAATTATAGAATAACTTTTCTGCTGGAATCTAGCTGATTAGTGTGGTCCAAGGAACTGTTGCTAAATAACTGGTATAAATTTTGTCTTTGATAATCAATAGAGTCATCAAAATCCCAAAAAATTAAAAGTAAAACTTTCGGAGATGGGAAAAAATGGAATAGATGATAGAGGCTTTGTTCATTCCTCTTGTGACCAAATTAAAGCTGAGACAAAAACAAGGAGCAAACAGCAAGGAAAGTCACCTGGGATCTAGACGAACAGAAGCCCTACAACTAGAGAGAGAAATAATTAATAAAACTGCAAAGGTAGGAGGGAGGAGGTGGTGAAGGCACCCAGTCCCCAGTGGCTGAGTGAGATGGAGGCTGTGGTAGGCAGCAATGGCAGCCAACAGCTGCAGACACCTCTTAAAGGGGCCGCATCCAGGAGCAGACTTTCCGCAGCAATGGACCTACTCCCTCTGAGCAACAGCGCTGGTTTGGCTGAGCAGGGAGCATCAAGGACTTACAGAGGGAAACTGAGTTGTCAAAGTGAAGGCCAGAGGCGAGACTCGCTCTGTACAGAAGTGATGGCGGTATCCATCATTTCTATGTTGAGCCCTCGCCACTCCCAGTGTGCAGAATCAGCACCACCATAGCTGAGACTTCATCAAACTGGCTAAGAGGTCGCTCCGCCCAGAAGATCGCCTAAAACTCCGCCTCCTACAACTCATGGCCCCGCCCAAGCCACATCCAGGTGTATCCTCTGTGAATCAGGTGCTGCTTGCTGAGCAGTGCCTAGACTCACAAGGTGGCAGCTGGCCGCGGTTTCTAGCGTGGCCTCTTGAGGCAACTATGAGCACAGCATCTGTGGATTGCTTGCTGAATCTTAACAGGTGGTCCTGGAGGGACACAGGCTGGGGCTACACTTGACCTGCAGCTGAACCCCTCTCAGGACTGGGCCACTGGACACCTACTACACAAAGCCATGCTAATAAGACCAGGAGACTTAGGAGCTTTGTTTAGTACTTAGAAACACAGAAAGGCAGCCTAAATGGGAAGACAAAGAAGCAGAGACCATATGAGAGAGCAGAACGGAGATCCAGAAATGATGGAATCAATCAATCTAACAGATGCAGAGTTCAAAACACTGGTTATAAAGATGCTCAATGAACTTGGGGGAAGTGTAGATGAATTCAGTGAGAACTTTAACAAAGAGATAAAAAACATAAAAGTGGAAATAGAAATTATAAAAGGGAACCAGTCAGAAATGAGGAACACATTATCTAGAATGAAGAGTATATTAAATGGAATAAACAGAGTGAATAAAAAAGAGGATCAAACCACTGATTTAGAGGACGGGGAAGCCAAGGACACTCAAGCAGAATGGCAAGGAGAAAGAAGCCAAGACTATAATAATAATTTAAGGAGCCTATGGGAAACTATTAAAGGTAAAAATATCCATGTCATAGAGGTGCCTGAAGGAAAACAAGACACTGAAGAGCTATTTGAAGAAATAATGATGGAAAATTTCCCTCACCTGGTGAAGGAAATAGACATAAAACCCCAGGAAGCTCAGAAAGTCCCCCAAACCAGGAACCTGAAGAGGCTCACACCGAGACACATCATAAACAAAATGCCAAAGTTTAGATACAAAGAGAGACTCTTAAAAGCAGCAAGAGAAAAGCAGTTAGTTACCTACAAGAGAGCTCCCATAAGACTGGCAGCTGATTTCTCAAAAGAAACTATGCAGGACAGAAGGGCTTGGCATGAAATATTCAACGTGATGAAAACCCAGGATCTACAACCAAGAATGCTTTACCCAGCAAAGCTATCATTTAGAGGCTAAGGACAGATAAAGAGCTTCCCAGACAAAAATAAGGTAAAGGAATTTGTCAACACCAAGCCAGTATTACAGGAAATGTTGGAGAGACTTCTTTAAGAAGAAAAGTCATGTATCAAAAGTATGAATAAAGAATGGTAATAACTACATTCCTATCGACAAGAACCTTAAGTGGAAAAAATTAAGTGCTCCAGCCAAAAGATAGAGTGGCTGAACGGATAAGAAAACAAGACCCCTACATATGCTGCCTACAAGAGACTCACTTCAGATTAAAAGGTACACACAGACTAAAAAGGGGGATTGAAAAAGATATTGCCTTGATGGACCTAGAGGGTATCGTGCTGAATGAAATGGGTCAGATAGAGAAAGACAAATAGTGCATGATTTCACGTATATGTGGAATCCAAAGAACAAAATTAAGAACGACTACATCAAAAGTGGAAATAAACTCATAGATACAGAGAATATTTAGAGGGATACTAGATGGGAGGGGTTTTGGGGGGGACATAAAACAGGCAAAGGGATTAAGAGGAACAAATGGATAGTTGCAGAATATACATGGAGATGTAGAGTCTAGCATGGGTAAGGTGGTTAATAATGTTGTAATAAATATATAAGGCGATAGAGGGTACTAGACTTAGTGGGGTGATCACTTTGTGAGTTATGTGGATCTCTGATCACTATGCCGTGCAACTGAAACTGGTATATTATTGTATGCCAACTATAATTGAAAAGAACTCATTGAATTGTACAGTGTAAATATAAGCAACTAATGGTCTATTATATTTACATAAAGCCAGAAAAAAATTAAAAATAACATTGTTCAGCACTTTGAATATTTCAGCACTACTCATGTTTTTCTCCCAAGTACTGACATTATAGATAATCTTCAATGATCAGTTGGTGATGATACAAATACAAGCAAAACAGTCCAGTTTATGTCTGTGGATTTGTCTATTTGAAAGGCAAAACCACAATTCTGTTGAGGAGATATTAAGTTCATCATTATGTTTGCAGCTAAATCTTTAATTTGATGAGTTAATTTATTTCATTAGAAAATGGCATGATTTTCTCTACTGACTCTTCATCCTGTAGGCATTTAGTGATGTCAACTCTATAATGTATATTAGTTTCTCCAGTACTATGTGTACTTCTCCAGCTACTGTAATACAGTAGCTTACCCTATACTATGTTTCAGTAGCTTTTCCATTTTTATTCTAAAAAACTGTAACACTATTTTATTTTAAAATAAAACAGCATAAGCTCTTTTATAAAACACTATTTTTAAATATTTAATTCATTTTTCTTTAAATTCTGAATGGTTGATTTCAAGATAACTCTACAATTTAATTCAC
Organism: Pteropus medius; assembly: GCF_902729225.1. Taxonomy (NCBI): domain Eukaryota; kingdom Metazoa; phylum Chordata; class Mammalia; order Chiroptera; family Pteropodidae; genus Pteropus; species Pteropus medius. Next base: position 7,185,300 of record NW_024340698.1, on the reverse strand, counting down.
ACAACAGTACTATTCTAAAAAGTTCTGTTGCCTGCGGCACAGTAAGATAAGTTATTAGAGTCTATAAGACTGAAGGAATGATAGCTTTTTTCATATTTTTGTTTCTTGATTACAGTTTTTAATCTATTGTGTTGATCCCTCCTTTCTATGAGTCAGAAAACTCTAATAAGTCAGTTTCACACCTTTTTAGCATCTTCAAAGCTAGACATTTCAGCTGTGGGTGGAGCAAGTGAGTCTTACAATCTCCATTTTTGAAGCCAACCATTCATTCTTAAATATCAGAAAAATCTGTTGTAAATTATTTTATTGCATTGTATAATAAAATATAAAATCTATAATAAAAGTTATCGTTAATTTTAAATTTTAGATATTTCAAAAATATGTTTAAATATTGTCACAAGTAAGATTACAAAGTGTATTTGCTTCTCATGTTTTCACACAACACGAAACTTCTAGATTTCAAAATAACAATTAAATGATAATTAAGTTATAAAGATTATAGTAGGCATAACCCAAGTAGCCAGCAGGAGCACTAAATACTGACCAAAAAAACCCCTGAAAAATGCATATATTTGTACTCTAAATCTGCTATCTTAGAAAATTCGAGAATGTACAAACACATATTCCAGAGCAATGATTTCATTACTCATTATGTAGCCTCTGAAAATTTTCTCTATATATTTGTGAAGAAATAAGAGTGAAAAGGGCAAATAAAGTCTTCATATTACTATGAAAATAGGTTTGATCTCCAGTACCTCCTGAGAGGGTCATCAGAGAACTTCTGTTATAGGGAATGAATTGGAGGAGGTCAAAACTGGAGATTGAGAGACCAATTAAGAGGATGGTGGAATGGTCTATGTGGCGTGATTCTCCAACTTGATCATGCATCAGAATCCCATGGAGGGCTTATTAAAACAAGTGACCAGACCCTACTCCCAGGGTTTCTGATTCTGGAAGTGTAAAGTCAGGCCTTAAAATGTGCATTTGTAAAAAGTTACCAAGTGATACATATGCTGCTCATTTGGGGGCTAAACTTTGAGATCCACTACACCAGAGCCTTGCTACTCATCTTAGATCTCACCCCAATCCTACTGTATATGAATCTATATGAATTAGATTCCTAGGTGATTTGTATACACATTAAAGTTTGAGAAGCACTGCTATAAGAGACAGTTAACGGAATGCTAGACCTGAGGATGTAGAAAAAGTACATAAGTTTAAAAGTTATTTTTGAGAGGAAAAAAAGACTTAGTGGTAGGACATAGGGGAGTCAGGGAGTGGGAGAAATCACCAGAGATGCCTTTGTTTCCTCTGGCTTGAGCAACTGAGTACATGGAGATTCCGTTCCCCTATGACAGGGGACAAAAGCAGATAAGTACACTTGGAAGAGTAGTATTTGAATTCAGTATTGAGTTTATTGATAACATGAGGTTCTCTTTTAACTCCCACAATGTTGCTTGTATGTGCTTAAGCAATAATGCCCTGGGCTCCTGGTGCTGTGAAGGGATTGAATAAGAAGTGTTATGCACACATGCAGGATTATATTTTCAGCTCAGAATCTGTTTGTGGCAGTTATAAATTAGTAAAATGTAAGTCAGATGTACAAAAGGATATTTAAAACCTGTCTCCCATCCCCATAGCATTCATTCCCACAGACACAAGGATGCAGCTTAGAGAGACAGGGTAACCAGCAAAGATATTCCAGGTATCCCAGAGCAAAACAGATCAGACTGTGTGATGCACAAACAACATGGGCAGACTTAATGTGGTTCCCTTTCAGAGTGGGGAACTAGTCTCATCGAACCCTTTTGCTGTCTTTCAAAAGTCCTCAGTTAAATTCATCCAAATATTACTTAGAATTATAGCTCTGTACCTGCCCAGCTGTACCAGAATTCTAACACACACAGCGGGCTGCAGAAGGTAAGCAGCCCTCATTTACTGAATGAATGAATTAGATTTCTATCTGGATATGGGAGACATTACACTTTCATCCCATTATTTTATTTGATCTTCTCGCTACTTTCAGGTAAGGCAAGCATTGTTATTATCTCCAATTTGCAGAAGAGAAAGCTGAGTTTGAAGGAAATTAAATGACTTCCCTAGAATTGTGAAAGTGGTAAGGGAATGAGCTGAGACTGAAACCCAGGTCTGAAACCCAAATTGTGCTGTAATTCAACAGTAGACCAATCTGCAGGACATTAGTTCCTTTTTTTTTGCATTGAAATTTATTTAAAGAGCTGACTTGAATGGAATGTTCAAACAATGGCACCTGATTTCTTAAAATACCTTGATTCATAATAAATTACAGATTACTAGTGGACTTTCATTTTAATGGTCAAGCAATTGATGAGACAGAGCAAAATTCCTGTGGGGGGAAACACACATTGTCACCAGGTCTGTTCATTATCCTCTTTGTTCTATGTCCAGACTAATCAATAGTTAATTAAAAATGATGTGCTTCCTTAAGTACAAAGTTATAAATTAATTTAATGCTCACAGACATATTTTCTGTGGGAAAAATGAGTGGAAAATACCTGGCATTCCCATCTTATTGTAAGAAAATATATGTAATGATTACAAGCATATAATAAGAATGGCTTGCCCAGCCAAATGTTTGTTCATTTCTGTTAATCAGTATTCATTTGAGGTACTTCCATGCAGTTTGTGGAAGCAGTGCAATCAGTTGAGTAGTGTGGCAGATTTAAATCAGTAATAAAAGCCCTGGGGAAATTAACAAGACAAAACATTAACCACAGACTAAACATTAACATATATTAACATTTTTATTATACCTGCAGCATTGTTAAATGAGCATGGTTACTACTATTAGTTTATGTTGTATATTACATAATTTCAATGTATATTTTGTTTTAAAACTTTTAAGATTTAATTAAATGAAATTGAACAACAGGATAATACAACAGAATTAACTGAAATGAAATTCACAACAATTCAACAGAATTAACTGAAATGAAGTGTATTTCATTTTAACTGGAAAACTATGGAATTCCCACCCCACCCCATTCCAACACACTCCTAGCCCCAAGGCACACTAAAACAAATGGCACAGGCTATAATCATTCAGAGTGGACAACAGGATCAGAGTTGATATTTAAGTTGTATGACCATACATAAAGTTTTATTTTTATTTTTTCCAGCTTTATTGAAATATAGTAGACAATTAGTTGCTAGTATTTACACTGTATAATTCAGTGAGTTTTGTTCAATTATGGTTGACATACAATAATATACCAGTTTTGGTTGTATAGCATAGTGATCAGAGATCCACATAACTCACAAAGTGATCACCCCACTAAGTCTAGTACCCTCTATCGCCTTATATATTTATTACAACATTATTAACCACCTTACCCATGCTAGACTCTACATCTCCATGTATATTCTGCAACTATCCATTTGTTCCTCTTAATCCCTTTGCCTGTTTTATGTCCCCCCCAAAACCCCTCCCATCTAGTATCCCTCTAAATATTCTCTGTATCTATGAGTTTATTTCCACTTTTGATGTAGTCGTTCTTAATTTTGTTCTTTGGATTCCACATATACGTGAAATCATGCACTATTTGTCTTTCTCTATCTGACCCATTTCATTCAGCACGATACCCTCTAGGTCCATCAAGGCAATATCTTTTTCAATCCCCCTTTTTAGTCTGTGTGTACCTTTTAATCTGAAGTGAGTCTCTTGTAGGCAGCATATGTAGGGGTCTTGTTTTCTTATCCGTTCAGCCACTCTATCTTTTGGCTGGAGCACTTAATTTTTTCCACTTAAGGTTCTTGTCGATAGGAATGTAGTTATTACCATTCTTTATTCATACTTTTGATACATGACTTTTCTTCTTAAAGAAGTCTCTCCAACATTTCCTGTAATACTGGCTTGGTGTTGACAAATTCCTTTACCTTATTTTTGTCTGGGAAGCTCTTTATCTGTCCTTAGCCTCTAAATGATAGCTTTGCTGGGTAAAGCATTCTTGGTTGTAGATCCTGGGTTTTCATCACGTTGAATATTTCATGCCAAGCCCTTCTGTCCTGCATAGTTTCTTTTGAGAAATCAGCTGCCAGTCTTATGGGAGCTCTCTTGTAGGTAACTAACTGCTTTTCTCTTGCTGCTTTTAAGAGTCTCTCTTTGTATCTAAACTTTGGCATTTTGTTTATGATGTGTCTCGGTGTGAGCCTCTTCAGGTTCCTGGTTTGGGGGACTTTCTGAGCTTCCTGGGGTTTTATGTCTATTTCCTTCACCAGGTGAGGGAAATTTTCCATCATTATTTCTTCAAATAGCTCTTCAGTGTCTTGTTTTCCTTCAGGCACCTCTATGACATGGATATTTTTACCTTTAATAGTTTCCCATAGGCTCCTTAAATTATTATTATAGTCTTGGCTTCTTTCTCCTTGCCATTCTGCTTGAGTGTCCTTGGCTTCCCCGTCCTCTAAATCAGTGGTTTGATCCTCTTTTTTATTCACTCTGTTTATTCCATTTAATATACTCTTCATTCTAGATAATGTGTTCCTCATTTCTGACTGGTTCCCTTTTATAATTTCTATTTCCACTTTTATGTTTTTTATCTCTTTGTTAAAGTTCTCACTGAATTCATCTACACTTCCCCCAAGTTCATTGAGCATCTTTATAACCAGTGTTTTGAACTCTGCATCTGTTAGATTGATTGATTCCATCATTTCTGGATCTCCGTTCTGCTCTCTCATATGGTCTCTGCTTCTTTGTCTTCCCATTTAGGCTGCCTTTCTGTGTTTCTAAGTACTAAACAAAGCTCCTAAGTCTCCTGGTCTTATTAGCATGGCTTTGTGTAGTAGGTGTCCAGTGGCCCAGTCCTGAGAGGGGTTCAGCTGCAGGTCAAGTGTAGCCCCAGCCTGTGTCCCTCCAGGACCACCTGTTAAGATTCAGCAAGCAATCCACAGATGCTGTGCTCATAGTTGCCTCAAGAGGCCACGCTAGAAACCGCGGCCAGCTGCCACCTTGTGAGTCTAGGCACTGCTCAGCAAGCAGCACCTGATTCACAGAGGATACACCTGGATGTGGCTTGGGCGGGGCCATGAGTTGTAGGAGGCGGAGTTTTAGGCGATCTTCTGGGCGGAGCGACCTCTTAGCCAGTTTGATGAAGTCTCAGCTATGGTGGTGCTGAGTCTGCACACTGGGAGTGGCGAGGGCTCAACATAGAAACGATGGATACCACAAGCACTTCTGTATAGATCAAGTCTCACCATGGCCCTTGCTCCGAGAACTCAGGGTTCTCCTGTAAGTCCCTGGTGCCCCCTGCGCAGCCAAATTGGCACCGGTGCTCAGAGTGAGCAGATTCTTCACAGCAAAAGTCCGCTTGTGGACACGGCCCCTTTAAGAGGTGTCTGCAGCTGCCGGCTGCTGCTGCTATGGTCTCTGTCCCACTCAGCCACTCAGGACTGGGAGCCTCGAATCCTTGCTCCATACTACCTCCTCCTGTTGCAGGGCAAGTTCTTATTTCTCCCTAGTTGTAGGGCTTGTTCGTCTAGGTCAAAGGTGATTTTCCTTGCTGTTTGTTCCTTGTTTCGGTCACTACTTTGATTTGTTCACAAGAGGGATGAACAGAGCCTCTATCATCTATGCCATTTTTTTCTCTCTTGAACAATGTTTTTGATAGTTATAATTTATATTCAAATAAATATGAGGACATTTACATTGACAGTGCAAAATGTATGACAGGTAAAAGCGCTAGCTTCTTAGCATGAGTTAAAATAATGGCACCAAACTCTAATAGTAGTCATTGTATTTTTCGATGCTAAGCACTCCCAGTTTTTTTTTTTAAACAGTTTTGGTTAAGAATGTGTACTTGAAGCAGTAAAAAATAATTTCAGTAAATCTCGACCATTGCTATATGGCTTTTTAATATGTGTGGTGAAATGGGAAATATACATAAAGTTCTTCTGCTACATACTGGAGTATGATAGTCATGTAGAGGCAAAGCCCATGTGCGGTTGAGTTATGATATGAACGAGGACTTTTTTTTTCATGAAACATTATTTTTACTTGAAAGACTGACAACCTAATGTTATTCAAACTTGAGTATCTGTCTGGCATTTTCTTGGAAAGGAAAAAAGTGAGCCTGTTACTTCAAGGAAAACAACTGACAGTGTTTATAGCCACTGATAAAACTTCACTATCAGGATTACCAGTTCCACATTTAAGGAGCTTGAAAGTTGCCACTCCCACCTAACAACAAGTAAGAAGCTAAAGAGACTGAAAAATCAACTTTTCTTGAATTTGTAAGAGAAGGGAAGGCAGAGGTAAACCACTGTCACCAAGATTAGAGAGACAGAGAGGCAAATACAGGAAGTTGGGGCTCACCAGAGCACAGACTCAGGAGCAGACACCACCTTCAGACTCAATGCTAGTGCAGAAAAATCAAAACCATAATTGACAAATTGCTGAAGGCTCTCAATTCATACACCTCTAAGAGTTAAAATCTCCTGGGGGATCCAGTAATAAGGAGACCACCACAGTATTGTAAAGTTTACTTTCAAGAATTTGACCAGGTTTCCATAGTAATTATCAGAGAAAAATTCTGTCAGGTTTCCAGCATGGGGAGGAGAAAAGGAACCATTTTGAAATACACCAGAGTATTCTATTCTCAACAAGACCTCCCCTCAGGAGAAACTAGATAACCAAAGCCTAACCTGCTGGGGGTATTATCAGAGCCTAACCCACTTGGGGAAGGGAAATACCCAATACCAGCCCACTCTAAACATCCTGTCCCATCTAAGGGGAAGGATAAAATAAGAATCTGAGGAACACTTGTGAAGTTCATGGTACAGAGGCCTAGGATCATTAAAAGACTGAGACATGATCATAGAACTATAGAATGACAATACTCCCACTATACTTTACCATTACATTACTAAAGGACTATTTACAGCAGTTACTCTTAACCAGTAGATCATGTCAAGTTATCAAGAAAAAATTAAAAGGCATACCAATGGCAATGGACAAGATTTGAAGATACAGAGCAAGCATCAAAATAAGACATGGCAGGAGTGCTGGAATGGTCTGACTGGGAATTTTTTTAAAAATATGATTTATTAATAATAGATAAAGTAGACAGCATGCGATAAAAGATTTGCAAGGTAAGCAAAGAGGTGGAAATCTGAAGAAAGAACCAAAAAAATGATAAAGAGAAAAAATACCAACAGAGATGAAGAATGCCTCTGATGAGCTTATCAGTAGAATGGACACAGTTGAGGAAAGAATCTCTCAGCTAGAGAATATATCAATAGAATCCTCAAAAACTAAAATCCAAAGTGAACAAAGACAAAATACAGAACAGAATTTCCAAGGACTGTGGAACAACTACAAAAGGTGTAACATATAGGTAATGGGAATAACAGAAGAAGAAGGAAACAGAAGAAATATTTAAAACAACAATGACTGAGAATTTTCCCAAATTAAGGTCAGGCACCAAACCATAGATCCAGGAAGCTTAGAGAATACCAAGCAAGATAAAAGCGAAACAAAAACAAACAAACAACAACAGCAACAAAACCCATTACCTATGCATACCATCTTGAAAATATAGAAAATCAAAGATAAAGAGAAAATCCTGAAAGAAGCCAGAGTAGGGGGGAACACCTTACCTATAGACAAACAAAGATAAGAATTATATCAGACTTCTCTTCAGAAAACATGTAAGCAAGAAGAGCGTAAAGTGAAATAGTTAAAGTATTGAGAGAAAAAATTACCAACCTAGAATTCTGTACCGTGAAAAGTTATCATTTGAAAGTGAAGGAGAAATAAAGACTTTCTCAGATAAACAAAAACTAAGGGAATGTGTTGCCAGTTGACCTGCCGTGCAAGAAACGTTAAAAGATAATCTTTAGAAAGATGGCAAATAATATAGGTCAGAAACTCGGGAAAGCATAAAAGAAGGAATAAGTGAAGGTAAAATAAAAATAAAAACCGTTTCTTTATCTTAATTGATCTAACAGGTAAGTTTATTCAAAATACTAATAACAAAGCTGTGTTTGATTATGTATGCTTATATATATCTTATGCATGTATCATATATAAACACGTATAAGTGAAATGAATGATAGCAAGGATACAAGGTATGGGAAAAAGGAACTGAGATTATTTTGTTATTATAAGGTACTCACATATAGTTGTGCCTACTACATAAAGCCACTCTACCAAGACTGGGAGACTTAGGAGCCCTACCTAATACATAGAAACAAACACTGGAAAGCAGTGAAAATGGGGAGACAAAGAAACCTGTCTGACATGAAAGAACAGAACAAAACTACAGAAAAAGAACTAAACAAAGTGGAGACCAGCAAACTACCAGATACAGAGTTCAAAACACTGGTTATAAGGATGCCAAATGAACTTAGGGGAAGAGTAGATGAACTCAGTGAGAACTTTAACAAAGAGATAGAAAACATAAAAGAGAACCAGTCAGAGATAAAGAATACGATATTTGAGATGAAGAATACATTAGAGAAGATCAACAGGCTGAATAAACTGGAGGCTTTTAGAGAATATACTAACATTGGCCCAAAGTCTGATGAGGGCCAGACACTGCTGGCTGTACATTTCATATTGCGCCATGCCCAATATTTAAAAAGAAGCTCTAAAAGTTGAGGCGAGACCCCAACTCCACAAGCTGTCTTGGTGCCAGAGGTCTTGAAGGTGTCCAATAACTAGACTGGGCAGAAAAGGAAGCAGAGTACAAAAAAGCCCAAATTTTAGCTGCCATAATACAGGGACCATCTCGAGATGACCCTAGGCAATAAAAACCTTTTCAGGTCTGGAGGGCCTCAATCATCTTTGGCCATGATTGGCATTGTCAGGACTGGGGCATTATCAATGAGCAAACTGCAGGCAGAAAGAGCATTGGAAGGGCAAGTGTCCATGCAGCTGTGGGAAACCAGCGAGGGGTAGATCTCTTAAGCCCTCTCTCCTCATAGCAAGCCTCTCAGAGAGGGGTGCTCCCTCCAACAACAGAGGCCCAAACACTCACCAGCTCTAGTCCTAGTGAAATCCACCACAATCACAACAGTGGAGCCTCAAGTCACCCTCAACATGGCAGGGAGGAAAAATTGAATTTTTACTAGATATTATAGCTACCTAATCTGTCTTGACCCATGCCATGGGTCTCTCCAACACTAACTGCACAGTGATAGGAATAAATACCCAGCCTAACATAAAGTGATTTACATTTCCCATTTAGAGAGCGGAACTGGCAATAAAATTCCCCACTATAAGTTAGGACCTGGGCCTGGTGTGAGAGTGCCTCGTCCCAGGAAACGGGGCATAGCCAGAAAGTGCGGAGGCCCCTTGCCCATCACACAAAGAATGTTTTTCGGGAACCTAGGCTAAATCATCTGTAGATGACCCCCTTCTATATCAGGGTTTCTTAAGAGCAGAGCAGCTCCCTCCCTGCGACCTATTGAAAGTCAGCTCTCAACAGAAACAGAAAGGGCCCTACCAAGTTTTGTTAAGTTCCCCAACTGCTGTCAAATTACAAGGAATCAACCACTGCATACATGTGTCTCAAATTAAACCACTCACTTATGAGCCTTCACAGTTTCCTCCAGAAAATGAAACGGGAGTTGTGACCTATCCCTATAAACCTGAGGAAGATCTTAATCTCTTGTTCCAGAAAATAGAAAAAGTACACATGTCCCAGGGAATCAGGGGCCTTTTCTGAATAATTCTTTTAGCCTGCTGTCTCTGTTACTACACTGTTTTAAAAATGATTCAATTACTTTTCATGAGATATCTTTACCTCGAATTAACAAAAATGAAAAGTAACCTCATTGTCAATTACCATTACTATTAATTTTGACTTTTGTCTTTGCAATCCTTTTGCTAAATTAATATCTTCTAGGCTACAAGGATTCCTACTACTTCCACATGCTGGAATGACATCATGTTCTCTGCTCTTGGGGCCCTTAGGATAGGCTTCCAGAGATTATTATTCCAAGTAGGCAGGGACTACAGTCCTATCTCAGCTTTGAAGAAACTACAGAAACAGATCTCCATCCTTAAAACATCCCCTAAAGAATAAGGGAATAAAGTGACATCAGAAACATGGCAAAGTGAGAGACATCCCCAGATCTCTCCCCTTGTAACAACATAAAGCTGAACATCTAAAACTCAACAATAAATGGCCAACCTGCACACCAGCACCTCTGAGCGTGGGATCTGTTCATAAGAGCACCACAGGTCAGAACACGGAAGTCAGGTGGTAGACTGGGAGAAACAAAGAAGCTGCCTCTTGCAGCCGGAGCTCCCTGCAGGGAGGAAGAGGGAAGAAGGGGTTCCAGGTTCCCTGAACAGCCCTGCAGGAGAGAGCTGTGAGCTCCACACAGAGACTGTGCCCATGGATCAGGGCAGAAATCAGGGAAGTGGGGACGGCAGAGAAGCAACAGTTGGTAATTACCAGCCACTGTTGCAAAACACGAGGCTGAGCCACAGCACCCATCCTCCAACCCAGAGGACCCTTCCCCCCATATTTTCCAAGACCAAACACGACAGGGGAAACTGACCAAATGCTACTGAAACTGTCACTAACATTGAAAGGGACTGAGATTGAGGGTAGCAAGCATGATTGAACATCTATTAGAAAAAAAAAAGGCATTATTAAAACTTTATATAAAGCAGGGAACAAAGAGGTTTAGAAGTCACCTACTGGAAACTAAAAGAAAAGGGTCTTCTTTGCAACAGGCTATAGACAGACCTTTATATAATAAATCTTTTTTTCTGGAAAAAAAGCAAAATACATTTCAATTAATGCCCAGGTGGATAATTAGTCCATTAAACACCATGAACAACCAAAGTGACAAGGCAGTTCATAAAAAAAGAGAAAAATCTCTATAAAATAAGCTCAAAGATATAAAAATATGTGACATAAATGACAGAGAATTCAGGACGGTACTTCTGAAAAAACTCAGTGAGATCTAAAACAATTCATATCAACAATTTCACAAATTGAAAAAATAACTAGATGAGCAGAATGAGTTCTTTAGCAAAGAGATTGAAACCCTCATAAAGAACCAAATAGGACTTCTGGAGATGAAGAACACACTGCAAGATACGAAAAATAAATAGCAAGCATGGGAAACAAAATGGAAGAGGGAAATAAAACGAAATGGAGGAAAGGATCAGTGATATCAAAGACAAATCTAGAAATAAATCAGAAGAAAGAATAGAGAAACCAAAGAATGAAAAATAATGAAAGAGAAATACAAGAACTAGCTGATACTATCAGGAGAGGAAACGTAAAAATAAAGGGAATTCTCAAAGGGGAGGAAAAGGACCAGGGATTAGAAAGCATTTTCACACATATAGTTGAAGAGAATTTCCCAAATATAAGGAATGAGCAGGAGCTTAGAATTCAAGAAGTCAACAGAATACCCAATTATCTCAACCCAAAAAGACCTTCTCCAAGACATTGTATTAAAATTATCAAAAATCAATGGCAAAGAAGAATTCTCAAGGCAGCCAGGGAAAAGAAGACAGTAACCTATAAAGGAAAACCCATTAGACTATTGTCGGACTTCTCAGCACAAACCTTACAAGGCAGAAAGGAGTGGAATCAAATATTCAAACTATTAAATTAAAGAACTACCAGCCGAGAATAATGTATCCAGCTAATCTCTCCTTTAGATATGAAGGAGAAATAAAGACCTTTCCAGACATACAAAAACTGAGGGAATTCTCCACTATATGCCTGCATTACAGGAAATACTGAAAGGGGTCAGCTCACCTAAAACAAAATGACAAGAAAAAAATACATAACTATGTTTAAGGCAACTAGCAGGCAGATAGAAGTAGAGGACTACAACCCTTAGTAAGAACAGGGCATCATAAGCTTAAGCAATAAGAAGAGATTTGCTATAGCAAAATAGTAATGAACGTTCAGCATACATAGGGACAAATTGAGACAACAATGACAGAAAAGGGGAGGACTCAAAGATCAATATCCGAAAAGGTGAATGAAGATAAAGCATGTGCAGAAGAAAATGGACTAATATATATATTAGTCCAAAGACAACTAATATATATATTATATA
>NW_024340698.1:7055051-7173217 GCF_902729225.1 Pteropus medius | reverse complement strand
TATATATATATATATATATATATATATATATATATATATATATATATATATATATATATATATAAGTTACCAGAAAGCAAAACATAAAATGGTTGTAGAAAAACCTCATATTTCAATAATCACCCTCATTTTTCAAAAATCGCACATTTCAATAAATGTGAATGGACTGAACTCACCAATCAAAAGGCACAGAGTTGGGGAAAAAAAAACCATATGCTGCCTCCAGGAGACACATCTCAAGTCCAAAGACAAATATAGACTCAAAGTGAAAAGGTGGAAATGATATTTCAAGCAAATGACATTCAGAGAAAAGTGAGAGTAGCAGTACTAATATCAGATGAAATAGACTTCAAAATAAAAAAGGTAAAGAAAGATACTGAGGGACACTTCATAATGATAAAGGAAATCAAACACCAAGAAGACATAACACTTATTAACATATATTAACATATATTAACATATATTAACATATTATGTTTGTCAATATTATTAAACTCCTCAAAGAAACAGGTATTTGTTTCATTTATTTTTTCTTTTTTGTTGTTGTTGTTTTCAACTTCATTTATGTCCACTCTAATTTTGATCATTTCTTAATAACACTTATTAACATATATTAACATATATGCTCCCAAAAGGGAGCCCCAAAACATATAAAGCAATTAATAACATAATTAAAGGGAGAAACAGACCAAAACACTATCATGGTAGGGGATCTAAATACCCCACTGTAGGATATGGACAGATCATCCAAACAGAAAATCATAAGGAAATAACATCCTTAAACGTCACATTAGACCAACTGGACATAACTGATATTTACAGAGCTTTTCATCCAAAAATGGCTATATTTTTCTCTAGTGCACATGGAACATTCTCAAGGATTGACCACATAGTGGGATACAGAGATAGCCTCAACAAGTATAAGAGGGTTGAAATCATACCAACCATATTCTCTGGTCATAATGCTTTGAAGCTGGTGATCAACTGTAAAAAGAAAGCAGGAAGAATCACAAATACATAGAGATTAAACAACATGCTGCTGAAGAATGACTGGGTCAGAGAAGAAATAAGAAGAGAGATTAGAGATACATAGAAATGAATGATAATAATAGTACAACATATCAAACTTTTGAGACACGGCAATAGCGGTCATAAGAGGAAAATTCATATCATTACATACCTGTCTCCAAAAGCAAAAACGAGCCCAAATAAACAACCTAACACTTCATCTTAAAAGCTAGAAAAGGAAGAACAATTGAAGCCTAAAGTCAGCAGAAGGAAAGAAATAATCAAAATTAGAGTGGACATAAATGAAATTGAAAACAACAACAACAACAAAAAAAAGAAATTAAACAAATACCTGTTTCTTTGAGGAGTTTAATAAAATTGACAAACCCCTATTAGATCCACTAAAGAAAAAAGAGAAAGGACATAAATAAATAAAATCAGAGATGAAAGAGGAGATATGACAACAGACACTGCAGAAATGCAAAGGATCATGCAAGAATATTATGAAAAAGTATATAACACCAAATTTAATAACCTAGAAGAAATGGACAAGTTCTTAGAAAGATACAACCTTCCTAGAATGAATCAAGAAGAACTGGAAAATCTAAATAGTCTGATCAGCAGTATGGAAATTGAAACAGTCATCAAAAACCTACGAAAAAGTAAAAGTCCAGGACCAGATGGCTTCATCAGTGAATTCTACCAAACAAAGATTTAATACTCATGCAACTCAATTTCTTCCAAGAAATCGAAGAGGAGGCAATACTTCCCAACTCATTTTATGAGGACAATATTACTCTGGTACCAAAACCTGGTAAAGATAACACACACAAAAAGGAAAACTACAGACCAATATCTCTCATGAACACAGATGCAAAACTCCTAAATGAGATACTAGCGAACCGAATACGGCAACATATTAAAAAGATTATACAGCACGATCAAGTGGGCTTCATCCCAGAGCCACAGCAATGGTTCAACATACGCAAATCAATTCATATGATACACTACAAAAATAAATTAAAAAATAAGAATCATATGATCATATCAATAAATGCAGAAAAAGCCTTCGACAAGATACAGCATCCATTTATGATTAAAACACTTAACAAAATTATTATAGAAGGAAAGAACTTTAACATAATAAAGACCACATATGGCAAACCCTCAGCCAACATTATACTTAATGGTGAAAAACTAAAAACTTTCCCTCTAATATCAGGAACAAGACAAGGCTGTCCACTATCACCACTGCTATTCAATATAACATTTGCTAGGAGGTCCTAGCAAGTGCAATCAGGCAAGAGAAAGATATAAAAGGCATCCAAACAGGAAATGAAGATTTGGATTTTCACCATTTGCAGATGACATGATTCTCTGTATAGAAAACCCTAAAGACTCCAGACGAACACTACTAAAAACAATAAGCAAATACAGTAAATTGATGTTCAAAAATCCATAGCGTTCCTATACTCTAATAATGAAGTATCAGAAAAAGATGTAGAAAAAATAATTCCTTTTGCAATTGCAACAGAAGGAATAAAATACCTAGGAATTAATCTACAAAACATGTGAAGGAACTATATAATGAAAACTACAAGACCCTATTAAAAGAAATAGAAGAAGATACAAAGAAATGGAAAGATATTCCATGTTCTTGGATTGGAAAAATCAACATAGTTAAAATGTCCTTATTATCTAAAGCATTTTGCAGATTTAATGCAATCCTAATCAAAATCCCATTGGCATTTTTTACAGAAATAGAACAAAAAATCATCAGATTTGTATGGAAACACAAAAGGCCCAGAATTGCTAAAGCCATCCTGAGAAAAAAGAACATGGCATCACTCTGCCTGACTTCAAACTATACTACAAAGAGACAATAGTCAAAACTGCATGGTATTGACAGAAAAAGAGACACACAGACCAGTGGAAAAGAATCGAGATTCCACAAGTAAACCCATGTATATATGGGCAAAAAATTTTCAACAAAACAGCCAAAAAATTACAGCGGAGAAAGGAAAGCCTCTTCAATAAATAATGCTGGGAAAACTGAAAAGCCACCTGCAAAAAAATGAAACTGGACTGTTGTCTATCACCACACACCAAAATTAACTTGAAATGGATTAAGGACCTGAATATAAGATCTGAAACAATAAACTGTATAGAAGAAAACATAGGAACTAAACTCATTGACCTTGGACTTAAAGAGGGTTTTATGAATTTGACCTCAAAGGAACAGGAAGTAAAAGCAAAAATAAATGAATGGGGCTACATCAAACTAAAAAGCTTCTGCACAGCAAAAGAAACCATCAACAAGGGAAAAAGACAACCATCCAAATGGGGTAATATGTTGGGAAGCAATGCCTCCGATAAGGGCCTAATATCCAAAATATACAAAGAATTCATACAACTCAATAACAATAAAAAACAAATGATCCAATCAAAAAACGGGCAAAGGACCTGAATGGAAACTTCTCCCAAGAGGACATACAAATGGCCAACAAATATTTGAAAAGATGCTCAACATTGCTAGCTATTAGGGAAATGGAAATCAAAACTACAATGAAATATCATTTCACACCTGTTAGAATAGCTATAATCAATAGGACAAGTAAGAACAAATGTTATTCATACACTGCTGGTGGGACTGCAAATTGGTGAAGCCACTATGGAAAACAGTATGGAAGTTCCTCAAAAAACTAAGAATTGATCTACCATATGACCCAGCAATCCCTGTACTTGGTTTTTACCTCAAAGACTTGAAAACTCATATCTGAAAAGATATTTGCACTCCGATGTTCATATCATCACTTATATGTGGGATATAAATCTTAAAGTAACAAATGAACAGGACAAACAAACAGAGAGTCATGGATATGGACAATATACTGGTGATTAATAGAAGGGAGCGGGAGGGTTAGAGGGAGGTGGATGGGGTCAAAGGAGTCAAATATGTGGTGATAGAAAGAACTCTAACAATGGGAAGTGAATATGGAATGCTAAATATTTATGCCTTACTGTTAAATTGTACATCTGAAAGTTACTGGATTTTGTTAACCAACGCCATCATAAAAATAAATAAATAAATAAATAAATAAATAAATAAATAAATAAGTAAATAAATAGATAAATAAATAAATAAATAAATAAATAAATAAATAAATAAATAAATAAAATTAAACAAAAGAAAAAGAATAAGGGAATAAAATCTCAGGGGGGTATTATGTAGGGAGGAGGTAAGAAAATTAAAATGTTAATCAAGCCACATTCAGAGACTGCAATATGCTGATCAGTCCTGCAGCCAGACCAGGAAGACACCTGCAGAACAAAGGAAGATTTCTGCTGGGATTGCTAACAGCCCATTTCCCCACACCCTATGGAAGGGGAAACAGGAACAAAAGAATCTTTAAAGTGGCTGCCCTACACAAATAAAATTGTTCATTCTCTATGGCTAAAACCACGGGGAACTTATAGATTAAAGGCTGGGAACTGCCAGCAGGCCTTTCCCCTTCCTCACTATATGTCCATATTAAAGGAAATGGGAACTAAAGAATGATATATAAACCGAATTCCCTGAACACTTGGGGGTCCCTCTCACTCTCTGTCTCTTGAGAAGAGACCAAGCTGTAATGTCTGTGGAGCATTACCTCTTTTCTAATAAACTTTTCTTTTGACTCTAAAAAAAGAGAACTACCCTGTAGCCTAGCAACTGAACTTCTGCGTATATACCCGAAAAATCTAAAACACTAATTCAAAAAACACATGCACCCTTATGTTCACTGTAGCATTATTTACAGTAGCCAAGATATGGAAGCAACCTAAATGCCCAACAATAGAGCATTGGATAAAAAAGAAAAGTGGGATATATACATACAGGAATATTACCTGACAATAAAAAGAATAAAATCTTACTATTTGCAACAATGTGCATGGACCTAGAGGGTATTATGCTAAATGAAATAAGTCAGACAGAGAAAGAAAAATACCATATGCTTATATATAGAATCTAATGGAAATAAAAGAAGGAAAAATACAGAAACAGACTCATAGATACAGAGAACAAATTGATGGTTGCCAGAGGGAGCACTGGAAAAGGTGAAGGGATGAAGTACAAATTGGTAGTTACAAAATAGTCAAGTGGTTGTGAAGTACAGCATAGGGAATATAGTCAATAATATTGTAATAACTATTTATAGTGCAGGGGAGTACTAAACTTAAAGGAGGGACTATTTTGTAAGTTATATAAATGTCTAACCATTATGCTGTACACCTGCACCTAACATAAAACATTATTGACTGTCAACTACAATTAAAAATAAATATTTTTTTTAAAAATTAAAAAAAGAAAAAGAAAAAGCATTTGACAAAATTCAACACCCATTCATGGTAGAAACTCTAAGTAAACTAGGCGTAGAGGAGAATTTTCTCAATTTGATAAAGACTATCTACAAATAACTTAAAGCTAACATCATACTGAATGATAAGAAACTCAAAGCTTTCTAAGATCAAATAGAAAGCAAGGTGTCCCCTCTCACCATTCTTTCATACTGGAAGTCCTTGCTAATACAATAAGGCAAGAAAAGGGTAAAAAAAAGGTATACAGATTTGGAAGGAAGACATAAAACTGTGTTTGTAGATGACTTGATTGTCTATATAGAAAATTCAAAAGAATCGACAAAAAGACTGGGAATTAATAAGTGATTATAGCAAAGTTGTAGAAGACCATAGTAATATACAAAAGTCAACTGATTTCCTATATACCAACAATGAATAAGTGGAATTTCAAATTAAAAACACAATACCATTTATATTACTACCTCAAAAAATTAAATACTGAGGTATAAATCTAACAAAATATGTACAAGATTTATATGAGAAAAACTACAAAACTCTGATGAACAAAATCAAAGAGGAAATAACTAAATGAAGAGGTATTCCATGTTCATGGATAGGAAAACAATATTGCCAAGATGACAGTTTTTCCCAACTTGATCTACAGAGCCAGTGCAATCCCAATCAAAATCCCTGCAAATGACTTGACAAACTGATTCTCAAGTTTATATGGAGAGGCAAAAGACTCAAAATAGCCAACACAATATTGAACAAAAATACCAAAATTAGAGTACTAACACTACCTGACTTCAAAACTTACTATCAAGCTTCAATATTCAAAGCACTGTATCATCAGTGAAAGAACAGACAAATAGATCAGTGGAACAGAATAAAGTGCCCAGAAATAGGCCCAGAAGAATATATTCAACTGATCTGTAACAAAGAAGCAAAGGCAATCCAATGGAGCAAAGATAATCTTTTCAATAAATGGTGCTGGAACAATGATGCAAGGACATCCACATGCAAAGAAGGAATCTAGACACAGGACTTACACCCTTTACAAAAACTAACTCAAAATGGATCATAGACCTAAATGTAATATACAAAACTACAAAACTCCTAGAAGATAAAAAGGATAAAACCTAGATGGTCTTTGTTATGGTGATGGTTATTTAAATATAACACTAAAGATACAGTCCATGAAAGAAATAATAAGCTAGACTTCATTAAAATAACATATTTTGCTTTGTGTAAGACACTGTCAAGAGAATGAAAAGACAATCCACAGACTAGGAGAAAATATTTGCAAAAAATATATATCTGATAAAGCACTATCATCTAAACAATACAAAGAATTCTTAAAACTCAATAATTAGAAAAAAAAGCAACCTAATTTAAAAAGTAGGCCAAAGATCTTAAGAGATACCTCTAAAAAGAGGATATACAGATGGCAAATAAGCATATGAAAAGATCCTTCACATTACATGTCATCAGAGAAGTGCGAAACAACAACAAAATATCACTACACATCCATCAGGATGCCTTAGAATTCTTTGGGCTATTAGAATGCCCCAAATCTGGAACACTGACAACAGTGAATGCTGACACGGATGTGGAGAAACAGGAACCCTCACACATTGCTGGTGGCAATGTTAAATGTTACAGGCACTTGGGAAAATGGTTTTGTAGCTTCTTACAAAACTAAACATACTCTTACCATAGAAGTCGAAAAGTTATGTCCACACAAAAAACCTGCACACAGATATTTATAATAGTTTTATTCATAACTGCCAAAACTTGGATGCAGACAGGATATCCCTTAGAAGGTGAATGAATAAACTGTGGTACATCCAGACAATGGAATATGATTCAGTCCTTAAAATAAATAAGCTATCAAGTCATAAAGACATGGAGCAATCTTAAATGCACATTACTAAGTGAAGGAAGTCAGTCTGAAAAAAAGCTACATACTGTGTGATTCTAATTACATGACATTCTGGAAAAGACAAAACTATGGAGACAAAAAAAAAATCAGTGGTTGCTACAGGTGGGGGAGGGTAGGGGGACAAATGCATAGGCAGAGTATAGAGGATATTTAGGGCAGTGAAAATACTCTGTATGATATTACAATGATGGATGTTTGTCATTATACTTTTGTCCAAACACATAGAATGTATAACACCAAGAGTGAACCCTCAGATTAACTATGAACTTTGGGTGATTATGTGTTAATGTAAGTGCATCCTTAGTAAAACAAAAAAACAAAAAAACAAAAACCAAAAAACAAAAAAAGAAACAACTTGACCACTCTACTGAGTGATGTTGATAATGGCGGAGGCTACATAAGTGTGGGGGTAGGGGATCTATGGAAAATCTCTGTACTCTCTTTTTAATTTTCTTGTAAACCTAAAACTGCTCTAAAAAAAAATAAAGTCTTTAAATTAAAATTTTTTTCGCTATCAAGCAAAAATCAGAATTTAGGAAAACTTATCTTCCACTATGAGTTTGACAGCTTCCCAATACTTAAAAGCTTTTATGATGAGAATGTGATGGTATTAATATAAAGTAAATCCTCACTTAATGTCATTGAAAGGTTCTACAACAAAGAAACTCGTTTTACCACGGGCTAATTGAGATAAACAAGATTTAAGTTCCTACAGCATCTCATGGACATTATATTGAAACGATATTTGAACAAAGTAATGTTATTCAAGGACCTGCTGTATATGGTACTTTGATGTATAAAGGAAGTGTCATTGACCTTGGCAGATCAGCATAACTCAGTAAGCTAATACTTTTCAAATGACTGATGCAGTATGATATAAAATCACACAATGGCTAAAGGTTCACTCAAAACGCAAGAAACATTTGATTGTAACCAGAAATAAGAAGTTAATTGTTGCTAACCTTTAAGAAACTTGTCAAAATTTTGTGTAGTATCAGAAAAAAACAGCCTTAATTATCTAAACAAAAAGTATTAAAACACTGTTCTTTTCCCAACTGTATATTTGTGTGAGGCCGAGTTTTCATCAGTCTAACCAGACTGTGTGCAGAAGAAGATATGAGAATCCAGCTGTCTACTATTAAGTCAGAAATTAAAGAGATTTGCAAAAATGTAAAACAATACCACTCATCCCTCTGAAGTATTTTGTTTTGGAAAAAATACATGTGAACATGTGACAATTTTATTATTATTAACTTCAAATGAAATAGTAAATAAAGTTTTTTAAATCTCCAGTTTTATTTTCTAATACAATAAATAGTAATAGATATAGTTTATATAAACAAGTCTCTCTGGGGAGGCCTCTATAATTTTTAAGAGTATAAAAAAGTGCTGACACTACACTCTGCTCTACACTAACATCCAGAAAATCTGAAAATAATAATTTATAAGTAAATTACAAATTAATTAAATTATTTATGATAAATATGTTATTTATTACTAATAATTTATTAATTTATAAGTTACACATATGTTCTAAGTGCTGGATTCATAGCAAAGATAATGTCATTGTTCAACTTAAATCTCCTCAGAGTGGCTTCCCATAGCCTTTAGGATAAAGTGTATATCTTAACTTCACTTTCAAGATCCTTGATGATCTCATTCCCTCAAAACTCCTTGCTTCATGTCACCTTCCTCCATCATATTCAATGCTCAGTTCCTTCACAGCATCATGAGTCTTTAC
Organism: Pteropus medius; assembly: GCF_902729225.1. Classification (NCBI taxonomy): domain Eukaryota; kingdom Metazoa; phylum Chordata; class Mammalia; order Chiroptera; family Pteropodidae; genus Pteropus; species Pteropus medius. The sequence continues at coordinate 7,164,188 of NW_024340698.1, read as the reverse complement.
ACCCGTTTTACTTTCTGCCTGAAAACCATCTCTCTTGTCCTTTGGATCCCAATTTACATTTAACTTCCTTCTAGAAGCTTTCTTGCTCCCCCAATTCTGAATTTAATCCCATTCTATAATCTCCTATAGACCTCTGTTCTTCTCTCATCATGGCACTTGTCATACTGCATTGTAATTGCTTCTTTTAGCCTCTGTCTTCCCCCACTCAAGGGTGTAATCTTCATGAGAGCACAGAAAAAAAACCATCTTGTTCATCGTTATATTTCTAGTACTTAGTAAAGTACTCCTCTTAGTAAGTGATTAATAAATATTTCTTGAATGAATGGTAAATTAAGCAATAAAATGCTGTGCAATATATGTGTTAAAATAATAGGACATCAGCAAAAATTTCAGAGTAAGGACCTGGGAAAATTCTCTCCTCCACAAAAGCAGTGAGAAAACTGTTAAAAATTCTCAGAATCAACTTTTTCATACCTCTGGACATCAAGGAAAAGGCTGCAGCAATCCAAAAAGCATCTATTCAAGAAAATGGCCGAATCTCAGTAAGAACAGTGAGCATTCTACCATGTCAGTATTAGTCTGATACCAAAATTAGACAAAGACATCACAAGAAATGAAAACTACAAAGAAATATCACTTATGAAGGTAGTAAAAAATCCTTAAAATACTAGCAAGCCAGATCTAGTAATATATCCTTGAATTTAGACCCCTGCTTCACACCACATACAAAAATTAACTCAAAATGAACAAAAACCTGAATTGAAGTGCTAAAACTATAAAACTCTTAGCAGAAAATATAGGTGCAAAGTTTTGTGATCTGGGATTTATTTGGCGATGATTTCTTTTTTAGCAATGGTTTTCTTAGATATGACGCTAAAAGCACAAGTGACCAAAGAAAAAATACAAAATTGGACTTTATAAAAATTAAAGCACTTTCATGCTTCAAAGGACACTATTAACAAAGTGAAAAGACAATCTACAGAATGGGAGATAATATTTTTAAAACATATATCTGGGTAAGAGTCTAGTATTCTGAATATCTAAAGAAATCTTACAACTCAACAATAAAATAATATTCTCTACATGGACACAGTCTGATGAACCCTCTTATAGTTTGTCCCTTATCTGATACTGACAAATAAGCAGCTGTACTTAATTTCTCATAGCTTGTTGCTATTCATGTGTCTGTTCCTATTCATCATGCACAATTAAAACTTGAATCTGATTTAAGATGTAGTTTCTGGGAATGCACAGTATATAAGACCAGGACTGACTACCATGCACCCTGACACTGAACCCCAAACCATATACAACAATGTCCCTGCCACATAGTATGTTACGTCAGAAGAGCCCAACTTTGGATCTTATTTTACTTGCTGTCATTACCACCGTTGTTATATTCTGACAGGCTGAAGGAGTACTAGATGAGTTAAAAGAGAAAAAAGTGTTAGAGTGCAACATATATCATTTTCATACTCTATTTCTCATACAAATATTTTTTTAAAAAAACACTGCATTTATCCAGGCACCATTCCTAAAATTGTACGGGAAGCTGTGTACCTGCTGGGCATCAGCACAGTTTCAAGATTGTTCCGACTGTAACTTCAGTAAATCCATTATCTGCAGTCCATCTAAATAAAGACATAGTCTCTGACCAATACCTTGGGTCTCTGCTGATTGCACTGCACTGTAGACAGACCTCTGCTGATTGGTTTTAGCACAAGTTATAATCTAAATGGCTCAGAAACACTTCTGAGATGAATTTTGAAAAGGACATGATTGAAAGAAGATAAAAAATCAGGTGAATTGAGAAGAGTTGTAACCCCTGAACAGAAATAGCACAAAAAGAATTGTCTTGTGCATTTTCCTCTGTGACAGCACAGCACTGAACATTGCTATCATTCAGACTCCTTCAGTCTACAGATTTATTTTCACTCCCTCCTCCAATCTCTCCTTTTGATCAGTTCTTTAAATATCAGTCATGATTTCTTATACCTTGAATTGGCTTCTCTCTTTGCTTATTCTATTAATGAGGCAATAATATTTGGCAGCTTGTGATTTTTCCCCCTAACATATGCACATCTCCAGCTGCCCAATAAAACTTTTGGCATCATCTAAAACTGGCTTTCTCCTGCTTGCTTCCATTTGTCTAGACTCATAGACACATGGATATCAGCACTGGCAGGGACCATGTGATCAGCTAGGGCAATTCTACCTTTTATAGTCAGGAGACTGAGGTTCAGAGAAGGGCAGGGACTTACATATGGCCTTCTTCTGGGAGTGTTGGGTATGCTCAGGGAATTCCACCTCAGTTGAATTTTACTCTCAGCAAACAGATTCAGAAGCTTCCCAAACACAATATATTCTAAACTCAAACAGAAATGGTATCTAGATGAATTGCTATTTTATATCATACATGCTCTGCTGCCCCACCATTAGTGTGAATAATTGAAATATAGTTGTTCATTGTTTAATCATCCAAGAACTGAAGAAATTCCAGACTAAGTTCATGAATTACGTATGGTAGGAATTCCTATAACTAACACTTTGGTTGGATATAGCTCTTTACTCTTTATAAAGCACTAGTCCATATTATGTTATCGCATTGGAGCTTTGTAATCAGCCCTGTGAAGTAAGATATTATGCCTATTTTTATTCGCCAAGTGAAGTTCCAAGAGGTTAAGTGATTGCCCAAGGCCACATGGCTAGTAAAATAGAGCCTTGAAAGCAGGACCTAGAACTCCAAACCCTAACATGCTTATATAGTCTCTACTTGAGGAAACCTTTTTGGGATACCTGAGGATCAAAGATTCAGCTAGCTGAAGTTAATTACATAAGAAACTGTGGTCTTCAAGAAAATGCAAAAAGAATGAAAAGCAAGAGAAATAGCTCTAGCCAAGTGTTTCATCTATTTATCTTTTCACAGTGAATGCTTTCAAGTAATACCCATATTGCATGAATCTTCAGTTGGACATGGGGGTTAAAAGTGGGGCCCATTTTTAATTTATGCTGAAGAATAATGAGAACTTTACGTGAAATGTATCTTAGGAGCCCTAAATTTGAACTTTAAAAAGCCATCTCTTATTCTTTCTGAGTCACTAAATTAGGAGTGGAAACATCCATGGCTGTGGTCCTAGCCCTGCTACTAGGATTTCTATTTTCTGAGCCTCAGTTTTCTTACCTACAAAATGAAGGAGATTAGACTAAATAATCACTTCCAACTGTGACATCTTAAAAGTCTATGGTTCTAAGAGCAAGAATGGCACAAGAAATGAGAAGTAATTTCCCTTTCAAGTACAGGATGTCTCCTTTTCCCATCATTCTGCCACTTTGTCCCTGGAGGTTTTACAGTAGCCATAATAAAGTTAAGTAAGACTTGGACAAGAACTTTGTTCCTCATGCCACATCTTTTAAAAGACTTCATAATTTAGCATAATGATGTCACAAATAATAGTGAAAAATAGGTAGCAGTCTAGGAGCCAATCATGGGGTTCCTGATAGGCACCATGAGATCAGATAGGCTGCAATTTGTCAGGATTGCTGGATCTCAGAGCAGATTTGAGGGTCAGGACACAGAGATCCTCCCACTTGTTTCAAATGCCCTTTTATGGTGCCCATAATATTGTAAATAGAAATAGTCTCAGCTATGCTTCTGACTTACCTTGGATAAATCATTTAACCTCTCTGCACAACACAGGAGAATTTGCAAAGCAAATTTGTTTCAAGGAGGAAAGGTATTTACAGCAAAAATTCCTGTTGTAACACCAAATCCTTCTTATGCGAAAATTACTTGCATAAAATTAGGGACTTCTATAACAAAATACGGGTGGACACAATTATGCTGGTTCCACAGCTTGTATGGCAGCTATACAACCCTACTTGGACTGGGGACACCTGAAACTTATTGCTTCACTTGAAGAAAAATCAAATTACTTCATTTTGGAGTCAATTTACAGGGAGTAAGAGCAGGGCCTCAAAGTCATAAGTCCAGACGAGGGCAAGTGTGATAAAGAAATGAGTTACTGTGAATATGACTAAAGAAGAAAGGGAGGAAAAGCAACACTTGGCTACACATAGCTAGTGATAATAATTCTTCTAGCTCTTCTAAGGAGTCAGACATTTATCAAGAGGAAGAGAAACAAAATTAGATTCTCATCCTTTACAACAAGGGCACAGGTACTACCAGCAGTAACACTGCCATGGAGAATGGGCAGCTCAGACACTGGATGTCCAACAGAAACATTGGGAAAAGACAGGATGATGATTAGCTTTTTATGTACTGATTTTCCTTTAGCAACTTTTGATTAACTGACAAATCAGCAGTCCTCTTGCTAGTGTCATGAAATCATATATCTGGCACCAAAGAGGGGGAACAAGACCAGACATATGAATGCTCTATCTGCTCAGTTTTATTAAAAACTCATTGTTTAGTGCTAAGATATATTACAAAAGATTGCTTTTCTAATAAAGGCAATCTCTTCATTCTCTGTTGGTTAGCTATGTTCCGCTAATATACAAAACAGTATCTGTCCCATGTCTTGCCGTCCTGCCAGAGCTAATAATATACATGAGTCAGAAATGGATTGTTTTGATCCCAAAGTTGGCAGCCTGGCAACAAAAGAACACAGTAGCATTTAGGTTCTAAATCTTCTGCAAAAGACCACTGGGTAGGTCTCCCTTAAGAAAATGTCTCAAATATCAACTCCAAGACAAGGAATTTGGAATAATGAGTCAACACAAACATTTAAAAAGCAAATGATTAAATAATCATAATAAATCACAGGAAGTAGAATGATTGCATGGAGTTAGCAATCAGTTGCCTGGATCACTCCACAAAAAGATTCCTTGTACCAAATGTCCAAAGAGCAAACCAGGCTATGAGGACTTCTCTGGAATCTTTTTGCTGTCATCTGCTTATTCACTTTCTTAGTCACTCATTTACCTAATGAGTCAACGCTCCCATCCTCTTTTCATGGGGTCCCCTCTCAGCAGGCGATCACTCTCCTATCCCTCTATCTTCCTACTCTTAAACTTATGTGCTCAAATATTGCTTTTCCCCTTCTCCTCACCCGCCTCCACACTCACGAATATGTTTACTTTGTAATGAGGACTTTACTTGAAATGTATCCTCCAAAAGAGTCACTCCTTATCTGGGTGGCTTTGTATATTGTCGACTGAAAAAGCTGGGGCACCCATGTGCTCTTCCTATCAAGAACTCTCTTCAGACCTAGTTTTCCTATCTCCGATTTTCTCCTATGTATTGATGTCATGAATGACATATCATTCCTTGTATTTGCTCTCAGGTTATAGACTAGGCAACCTGGGCCAAGAGGCAAGGTTCTTGACTTGAGTCCCCCAAAAGGAAGTATATGTGATTTCACTCCTCTATGTCTCAGTTTCCTCATCTGTAGAATGGGGACAATAATAAGTTCCACTTTATGTGGCTTTGGTGAGAGTTAAATTTAAAAGTCTATATATAAAAGGCTTAGCATGACACCTGGTACATTACCTTTCCCCAGATCCTTATTGCATGTCCGCTCTCTCAATCGACCCCCTAATCTTACCTAAATTTTTAAAAGTGACGCAGGGTACTTCTTAACATTCTTTACATCCTTCCTATTGACTCTCTCTTACCATAGTTGTTTCCAGCTTTCCGTTCTTCTCTGCATGTGTCTCTCCTCCCAAATCTGGTTCTGTGTCCTCACTGGTACAAGGATATGATGTGACTAAACAATCACTAAGGGTCTTGCAAGCAGCACCACTATGGCCACAGTCTGTTTCCAACATTTCTTGGGCAACTAAATGTTATAATTACTCCCTCATAAACAGGTTAGATAATGATAGCACATCACACAAGAAATTGTCTTATAAAAAATTCTTAATGGGTTGGCTCCATAGTGTAGTGGTTAGCATGCCTGCTTTACACACAGAAGGTCCTGAATTTGTGCCCCAGGTGGAGCCACGGACCATACCCCGGGGGTGCCAGGCCCCAGGTGCATACCGCAAGCACATGGGAGGAGATGCCCTGCCTTCAGAGATACAGTTCTTAAGGGGAGACAGTAAAATCCTTAGGTCAGGGCTGGAAGTTGGTGGGGGGAGAGAATTAAAGAGGGGAAAAAAATTCTTAAGGACATTTTATCTGGTATTGGATTTTTCTCTGATCAGGGGAAAGTACAAGAGAAATAGTTAAACGAAAGACATTTGTCATTTCAATGAAAATCTCTAGAAAGCAAATACTTATTACTACAATCTAGACAAAGCCTTGGCCTTTTGATTAAAAACAGGAAACTGACACATGGTGCCTCCCTAACCCCAGGGAAACAAGCTTTCTAGGTTCTATTTATTTGCTTCGGAAAGTTTTAGAGTTTCCACTTTGAGTCCACAACCTGTACTAAAGGCAAAGGAAAGGCACAAGGTTAGCTCTAATCCTCCCTGCATGCAAACAGCTATACTACATGTAAACAGCCACACTCCATGTCTGTGGTCTGTGTGACAATGCAGAACCATTTGGCCTTCTTACATCAGTTAAAGATCTGCCTCTGGAGATGAAACGCCTTGTAGCAAGTGTTCCCTTAAAAGGAAATTACAATCTGTTCTCACTAATACATTTTTCTTGAAGAAGTATGAGAAGGAAGAGAAGAGAGGAGGGGGAAAGGAAAGGAGTGAAAGGAAGGCGAAGATGAAGAAGAATTTAGACAGGAAACATAGTTACTTTCCAGGATATATTAATTTCAGATGAGAGCCAGAAGTCATTACATGAATCTCTGCTGTTACAAAGTTTATTTAAAACCATTCTAGACTCAATGAGCTTATTACCCAATTCTATTCCTACCAATTTAACTTCTACCAATCCAGCCTAGTAGCTTTAGGATTATATTTACCTGGTCATTTGACTTAGTATTTCCTTTAGAAATGTTCTATAAAAACACAGATTGGTTGTAGCTTGAATTTTCAAGCTATGTATCCAATTTGAGACAATGTGTGCATTTTACTCTGGAAGCTATCAATTAGCTATTTGCATGAAGTTTATGATTGAATATAACCTGAGTCTTGAAGGGCAATATGCTAAAAAGCCGTGCAATACCTTTTCTACCGGTGACTTTAATTACTACTCATAAAACTAAAGTAAAAAATTATTGATGATGTTCAGGTCTCTTACGTTAATTAGTTACGCATTCCCTAACAGGAGTCTAATTTTATAGGAAGTAGTTTATTAAGAAACAGGACCCATTCCCCTCCTCCCCTCCAAAACCATCTTTTTCCTTTTCTAGAAATAATCCAGGCCTCCAAGACTTATAAGCTTCCAAACCTTCCATGTATGCAAGTGGTTGGTCCAATGTGGGAGACCTGACCCCTTCAGCCACCATGTTGTCTTCTTGCTGTTGGAGCCAGCTACAGTGGGGGTTGGGGACAGGCAATATAACAGAGTCTTTTCTTCCAGGATGGATGTAAGGATCTGGATGGTCTAGTACTGCACAGGACAGGGCTGTAGGCCATAGGATGAGTTCTAGAAGTGCCTAAAAAAGACTCTCTTCCCTCCATTGTTCCTCAGTCTCCACCTAAGCCCCAAGTTTCAGTGGTCACTTGCCACCAGTCATCTATTTCCCATAAATTCTGCCCTTACCTCTTTAGTGGTTGCAAGAGCCTGCATTCAGGTAGAACTCTTCTAGGATACCTTCCCTCATCTCCCCAGGCTAGATTAGGCACTGCGCCTTGATCTGCATCCTTAAATTGTCTGCATTAGTTTAATTAACCCTGACATTTTGGAAGTCTATCTATGTTTCTGTTGACTGTATCCCTCACTAGACCATGGATATTTTTAAGGGCAGGTGCTGGCTTTTTTTCATCTTTCTATTCATATCACATGATCCAGTACAGAACATATATAAAGTACTCAACAAATACTCATTGACTATATGGATGAAACTGTGACACTGGTAATATCGGCTATTGCCAAAGAGTCCGGCAAGCATTTGCTAGTGCAGAGAAATCTTATCAAATAAAGTCAGTTGCCTGAAATTAACCAGGTAACAAAAGAAGCTTCATGCACATTGTCAAACATTTAAAATATAATATTTAAATGTTCTTTCCTATCCATATTTTTAAGCATTAGTTTAATTAACCCTGACATTTTGGAAGTCCTAGAAATAATCAGGATCATTAGTGTCAGCCTGACAAAGGTATGCAGAAAGTTTCTGTAACATAGCCCAAACTGCTTTCACAAGATTGTCTGGAAATAAATAGCTCACTGTGAAATTTATGACTTGCTTTATATATTAATCAATGGTACAGTGGTGCTCTAACAAGGTTAAAAGTGTTTTCTGATTTCCATTATAAAGATAATTTCAATCAAGCAGCCTAACAGTGTAACAGTGTAGGTCATTATATAATTCAATTCTACTAATGACTGTGGCACGCATGCAAACAAGAGAATAAAAGAGGCTGAGAGAGTAAACCTAGAAAAAATGCTTTATGAAAAAAACAATAATAATTTGCATCTTGCATTTTCAGTGACCTTTGTAGTACTCCTCTGCAAATAAAATAGAATCATTCTTCATGGCCCCACAGATACCTTTTGTTCCTGCCCATCCATTTCATGTAAATTATATATGCTGAACTTTAATTGGCTATAACTGGAGCACATTTTGAGCAACATTTTCATATTGATTTGCTTAGACTTGTGCAAGAGCCTAAGCAGGGAGAAACAAGACTGCCAGTTTCTATTCACTATTTCTATAGAGAGACTTATTTCAGATGTTCCCCAAGCCTCAATTGCATATTTTTATTTGATTCCTTCTGCATAAGGAATTTCTCGGGTAACTTGTAAAAACACAGATCCAAAAATAACTTGGAAAGAAATTTCATCATCTGCCTATTTCATTTCTCTTCTTCACATATAAATGATCCTGATAGTCTGTGCATTGAAATCCATACTAATGATGTATGTATTGTGATTTCTAGGAATCCTATAATCAAAAAGCAAAGAAAATCAAGGAGCTTCTTAGATGCTACTTTGAATATTTTTAAGTAGAAGAAGATAGAATAATTCTAAAAGCAAACCTTAGAAGCATACTCACTATACCATATCAAAGAAATAAATGGCATAACAGAAAGAATACTGGCCTGTTCGTCACAAGTGATAGGTTTTACCTGGGTTTGACATTAACTGGTTCATCTTTTACAAATCCTTTGCCTCAAATCACATGTCTCAGTGTCCTCATCTTCAAAGTGAGGAGATGAGACTAGATTTTTGAAGGTCATTCCAAATGTAGCATTAGAGAATGTGCTGTATACTTGAAATTAATAAGAAAATAAACTTTTAAAAAAAGCACTGAGAAAAAAAAAAAACTTTATGCCACCTACAGGAGAAAGGTGAAGAGGAGAGACCTCGATAAAGGAGAATGTTTCCCAGAATCAGAGATGGGAAGAAAGTTTCGATGACAGAAACAAAGGTCCTAATCCAAGGTCAGTATTACCCTATGATGATTTTAAGAACAGATCACCAAGGGAAGCTTGTAATTTGGGAGATACTTCCTGTTGCACACCTGACAGAGCAGAACCCCAGCTTACAAAAAGGTCATGAGGCCAATCTCAAGAATGAAGTTCCAAGCTCTTATAGTCTTCTTTTATGGACATGTGTGCATGTGCTAAGCTGGATTATTTGTCTATATTTCTATACTTTCCCCTATAAGTTGATTTTTCATTTGGCCTATTAGCCAAACAGTACAAAGCAAACTCTTGAAGTATTTATGGATTTTTGCCTTTGATCCCAGAACTTACAGATGTTACTAAAATACTCACTTAGAATTTATTTTTCTTGTCTTTACAACAGACAACCATATCTCATTTGCTTACTTTGCTATGCTTCTAACCCTCACTTTTCTGCCATATTCTACCAACTAAATCTCCCCATTCTGACTTGAAAACATAAAACAAGATGTCTGCTCTGTCTATGTCAAGCTTTCCTAGCTTCTGGGCTGATAGATTTGTTTCATTTTTATCCAGATATCTACAGCTGTTGCATCTTGACAGTTGTTAACTGACTTAAAAGTTGCATTCAATGAGTGTTTCTTTTTCCCTCTTCTGCCTGTTACTTTGAAATCTAAGGCCAGGGCCCAGGAGTGTTAAGTGGGTAATCGTGGGTGGGGGTTCTGGCTAATACTCTAAGCAGGAAAATCTAGATGTGGCATTAAGAAAAGTGAGTGATGGAAGTGAAGGAGAAACAGCCAGGTAATTTAGATTCAGGAAAGCCTGATGGCCCATAGAATCAGGCCGTAAGTTTCAGGGATCTAGATAAAGATGTAGAAAACATGAGCCTATGAACCTGGCCACAGAACATAGGCAAGAAGAAAGCAGCATCTGGGCAGAGTCTGAATAGCAGGCTCATGAATATCAAAAAGGGAACTTGAATCCTAAACTACTTACTGTCAAAGCCAGAGATTAACAGGTGGAAACCAAAGTTGAGGGAATGGATGTGAGAGCAGAGAGCATGTAAAACTCTACAAAAAGTCAGAAGTCTAAATTAGTTCATCTGGTCTGTCCTCAAACCTTAAGCAAATAGGTTCAGCATAGAATTGAGTGACTAAGAAAATTTAATATGATGAGAGAGCAAGTGGTAACTCTTCCTTATAAAGCAAAGGTAATGTTAAAATAAACATTTTTCAAGTGATGAGAAACTTTTATTTTTTATGGTGAGCCTAATCAGACAAAATGATAGAGAGACTGAGGCAGATGTACAGATGGTTACACTCATCTCACCACTTCCTAATCTCCAGCCAAAAAATAAAAAAAATAAAAAGAATACTGTTCAGGAGGGAGAGGTCTTTGGAGGGTCTAGATCATCCCAACTGGCATCTGAAATGCTCATATTCATCAGCCCAGTCCCTGTGCAGATTGCCCTTTGCTTGGGCATCTGGCTCAGTCTTTTGGAGGCGATCCGCCACAGAGCCTTGGTATCAAGAGTTTACATCACAAATATGAACGAGCTTTTTAATTTCTACCTTGTAGTCTCTCCAGATCCCAAAAAGCTGCTATCATTAACTGAAATATTAACTATTTCCCACAGATTAATTTTGGATCGCCTGAAAAGGTGTTCTAGATGGTCAATTGTGTATCAGAGAGACCCCTTCTCTCTGCACTTCTCAGTAAGGCACCTAGAAGGGCAGTTATTTATATTTGTAGACAGTGGTCTTCCAGGGGAGAAACTGGTGTTATCACTACTGAAAGGAAATTCAGATACACTGATAATAGTAATGTTCCCTGAATTTCTTCCCAGAGGGGAGATTGGAATAGCATTGTCCAATTTGTATTGTGTGGCCATTGAGCACATGAAATATGAGTAGTTCAAGCTGAGATGAAAAAAAGAATGTAAAATATCTCATTAACAATTTTTAAAATGTTCATTACATGCCAAAATACTAAGTTTTGGGCATGTTGAGCTAAATAAAAATATTTATTTCACCCATTCTTACTTTTCAAATGTGGCTATTAGAAAATTTAAAATTACACATGCGGCCTGCATTATATTTCTGGTGAGCAGTACTAACGAGGACATCACACTGAGATACAATATGCCCAGAAGAAAGTACAAAGTATATTGAATTATAGGAAGAGAGGAAAATTAGAATTCCATGAAGACTGAGCACAAAAGAAGTAGATGGATGCAATATAAGACTCGGTCATTGAAGAACTACTGCAAGCCTTTTCCAGCATAACAGATCATTTTCAAACTCTAGGAAAACAAATAGTTATTTGGTCACCAGAATCGACAGGGCATTTGAGAATGCCGAAGGAGTAGTATAGCTATATCTCACTGGAATTTAGTATAAATCTGAAGTACATTCTTATAAATTTAGCCATGTACTGTAATCCCTAGAACTACTAATAACCAAAAAAAGTAAAAAAAAAAAAAAAAAATCTATAAAGTAATTAAAATGTTACACTAGAAAATATTCACTTAATGGAAAAGAAAGCAGCAAATGAGAAATGGAGACAAAAAGGCATGAGACATAGAAAACAGAGTAAAATACACATGCAAATCCTGCCATATCAGTAATTACATTAAAGATAAATGGATTCGGCATTCCAGTCAAAAGCGAGATTGTCAGATTGGATTAAAAAACATATGCAACTATGCGCTATCTACAGGAGACACATTTTAGATTCAAAGATACAAAGAGATTGAAAGTAAAAAGATGGAAAAAGATATATCATGCGAACAATAACCATAAGAACCCTGAAGTGGCTATACTAATGTCAGAAAAAAATGTCAGATAAGAAATATTATTAGAGGTAAACAGGGACATTTTATTTTGATACAAGGGTCAATCCACCAGAAAGATATGACCTTTATATGTATCTAACAAGAGTGCCCCCACAATACATAAAACAAAACCCGACAAAACTGGAGGAAAAAATAAACAATTCAGCAATACCCCACTTTCAATACTGGATAGGAAAACTAGGCAGAGCAACAACACCTTATAACCCTGGAAAAAGAAGAGCACATTAAAGCTAAACCAAGAAGAAAGAATAAAAGAGTAAATTAGAGCAGAGATTAATGAAATCAAGACTAGAAAAACAGAGAAAAATCAACAAAATCAGAAGTTAGTTTTGTGAAAAGAACAAGAGTGATATACCTTTAGTTAGACTAACCAAGAAAAAAAGAAGACTCAAATTACTATAATCAGGAATGTAAAAGGGGATATTATTATTGGCCTTACATAAATAAAAAGGGTTTTAAGGAAATACTAAGAAAAATTATATGCCAACAAATTGTGTAACGTAGATAAAATGGACAAATTCCTAAAATGACAAAACTGCCAAAACTGACTCAAGAAGAAATAGAAAATCTGAACAAATTTATAACAAATAAAGACTGAATTAGCAATTTAAATCTTCTCACAAAGAAAAGCCCAGAACCAGATGGCCTTACCAGCAAATACTACCGAACATTTAAAGACGAATTAATGCCAATCTTACCAAAATCTTCCAAAAAACAGAAAAAGAGGGAACACATTTCAACTCATTCTGTGAGACTAGTATTATCATGATACTAAAACCAGACAAAGACTATAAGAAAACTACAGACCAATAATCTCCTATGAAGATAAATACAAAAATCCTTAACAAAATACTAGCAAACTGAATCCAGAAACACATAAGAAAGATAATACTCCATGACCAAGTGAGATTTATTAATTTAGCAATGCAAGGGTGGTTTAACATCTGGTATCAATGTTATTATTATTATTATCACTATTATTTAGTAGAATAAAGGACATACGCATTAGATGCAGAACACAAATTTGATAAAATCTAACATACTTTGATAATAAAAACAATCGACAACCTAGGAATACAAGGGAATTTCCTCAACCTAATAAAGAGCATTTATAAAAAACCCATAGCTAACACTATACTTAACTGGGAAATATCGAAGGCTTTTCCTCTAAGATTAGGAAAAAGAAATGTCCATTCTTGCCATTTCTCTTCAACATGGCACTGGAGATTCAACCCATATGTTTATAGTCAATTGATTTTTGACAAAGGTGCCAAGACCATTCAATGGGAAAAAAATAGTATTTTCAAAAAATGGGCTGGGACAACTGAATATTCACATACAAAAGGATAGGTGTACCTCTATTTTCCACCAAATATAGAAAATTAACTTAAAATGGATTGTAGGCCTATATGTAAGAGCTAAACCTGTAATATTCTTAGAAGAAACCATAGATATAAATCTTCATGACTTTGGATTAGGCGATGCTTTTTCAGATATGATGTATGCACAAAAATAGATAAATTGAACTTCATCAAAATCACAAACTTTTGTGTTTTAAAGGACATTATAAGTAAAGTGAAAAGATTCCACAGTATGGAAGAAAATATTTGCTAACTGTATATTTTATAAGGGTCTAGTACCAAGAATATATAAAAAATTCTTATAATTCTATAATGAAATGACAAATAATCCAATTAAAAAATTGGACAGGGATTTCAACAAAACTTTCATCAAAGAAGACATACATCTGGCCAATAAGCACATGAAAATTACCCAACATCATTAGCCATTAGGAAACACAATTTGAAACTGCAATGAGATAGTACTTTAAACCCACTAGGATGGCTATGATAAAAGACAGTTGTTGGTGTGGATGTGGAGAAACTGGAACTCTCATACATTGCTGGTGAGAAAATAAAATGGCTCAGTTGCTTTGGAAAATTGTTTGACAGTTCCTCGAAAGGTTATACATAGAGTTACTAATGGCCCACAATCCCACTTCTAGGTATATTCCCAATATAAATGAAAACATATCCACATAAAGACTCGTGTACAGATGTTTAGCAGCACTATGCATACTAACCAACAAATGGAAACAACTCAAATATTCGTCAACTGATAATGGATAAACAAAATGTGGTATATTGATACAATGGAATATTATTCAGCTATAAAAAGGAATGAAGTAGTGATATATGCCACGACATGGATAAACCTTGAAACATTATGTTAAATGAAAAGCCAGACATAAAAGGCTGTATATTATATGATTCCATTTATATGAAATGTCCAGACAGGCAAATCCACAGAGACAGAAAGTAGTTTAGTGGTTGCTGGGGTGGTGGGGGAGGGGAATGAAGAGTGAAAGCTAATTGATACAGTTTCTTTTGAAATAAAATTGTTCTAATATTCATTTTGGTGATGGTTGCCTAACTCCATGATTTTATTAAAAATCACTGATTTTTATAACTTAAATAGGTAAATTGGTGAATATATTCTATGTGAATTATATCTCAGTAAAGCTGTTTTTACAAAAAAAAATGTAATGAGGTAGAATTTACCACTAACCAATGGGAACAAGGATTTGAACTTGAAATTAAATTAATTAAAAAATAAAAGATACTCAATGGGATATTATTCAGCACTAAAAAGAAATGAGCTATGAAACCATGAACAGACCTGGAGGAACCTTAAGTGCATATCACTGAGTGAAAGAAGCCAATCTGAGAAGGCTATATACTGTATGATTCCAATTATTTGACTTTCTGTAAAAGGCAAAACCATGGAGACCAAAAAAGTCAGTGGTTGCTAGAGGTTAAGAGAGAGAAAGGGATGAATAGGCAGAACACAGGGGAGTTTTAGGGCTGTGAAATTATTTTGTATGATACTATAATGGAAGATATATATCACTATATATTTGTCCAAACCCACAGAATACACCACATCAAGAGTGAACCCTAATGTAAATTATGGACTTTGGACAATAATGATGTATCAATGTAGATTCATTGATTGTAACAACGAACCACTCTGGTTCTAGATGTTGATAGTGGGGGAGGCTCTAGATGTGTGGGGACAAGACGTATATGGAAAGTTTCTGTACTTTCTGCTCAATTTTGCTATGAACCTAAAAGTACTCTAAAAATAGACTATTATTTTAAAAAAGAAAGCAAAAAAAATAATACAAGATGTACTCTTATACTTCTGATTTTTGGTGGAGATTCATACTTTCCATACTATTGATGGCTCCTCAGTGCTCCAAGAACGAACTCCATTTCCCTTTAGCTTGATTTAAGAGAAGAATTAAACACTTAGTCTATGTAACACATTGTATACTAGGGGATAAGGAGAAGAGAATGGTAGTTTAATACACTAAACATGATGATTTTAAAAAAAATGGCAAATAAGTCATAGTTGAGACATACCGTATTTTCTATAATTTTAAAATCTAGAATTTGTGACTTGTTTGTATTGTGCTAGCATGAGTAGGGCAATGATTATATTAAGTAATTACTGCAGAGGGCACATAACTACAAAAAGTCATTTTCAAATGGTCTAATTTACTTCCCATCTTCCTTTTACTTCTTTAAAACTCCCTTTACTTCCTTCCCCATTGCGTTCTCCCTCTCCTTCCATCAAAAGAAATAGAGTGATAACCCAAATCCCGAGAATCAAAAAGATAGTTGCCATTCATTATAAAGGGGGAAGAGACTCAATGGGCAGGATCGATAAGAACAGACAGAAAATTTAGGAATTTAATAAAAGGATAATATCTAAAATGAGAGGATATTGTTACATTATACCAAAGATATGTAATAGCTATTTATTCATTTTTATGCCAACCTAAATTTAATCATCATTTAACAGTGGTACCCTAAAAAGCAATTTAGCATTATACTGCACGATATATACTCTAAAACAAAGAAGCCATAAACACAGCTTGAGTTTTTCCTCTACTCCCAAGGATGTTAGCACTTAACCCAAGAAAAAGAAGATGAATGCTAACGATTCCCATCAGGAATCTAGATTTATCACACTGTCCTTTATTCATGAGTCTTCTGTGAAAACCACTGTGAACAGCTAGAAAACTTGTGTGTTCAACTTGGTCTGTCTGGCTAGGAATCAATTCACCTGAACATCTTGGGGGATCATGATTGATCCTCTTGGTTATTAGTGACAAGAGTTGAGCAAATGGATGCAAAGGCCTTACAGCCAGACAGGCGTAATAAACTTGTTCAAAGACACACCAAGGAACACACACTAAGGAACTTCGAGTCCTTAGGAAAAGTATGGAGTATCTGGAAAAGCAGCCTCACCTGAAACACCATCTTAACATTAGGAAAATAATCTAAAAATTCTGCTGCAACCCAACTGGTTTAGTTCCTTGAAACAGCTTCCTGATATTTGTGTTGCCAGTTCCTGACATAGGGCATTTGTCATAGGAGCTCAGTAAATATTTATCAGTGATGTTGAAGCTAATGAGAGGACCCCAAAGATGAACATCCCCAAGTGAGGGAAGACCTAGCAAGAAAAGGTCATTTTGTCAGACTTTATAGTGCTACTGTGAGCTAGGCATTATTGCTAATTTTCATAGCAGTTTAAAAGGCTGGTGTTTTATCCCCATTCTATAGATGAAGCAACTTAGGTTCAGGGAGATTTTACACTATGCCCAACATCAGTAAGATAAGAAATGGCTGAGCAGAGAGTCACATCCAAACTCCTGAGGCTCGTTCTTCCTACAACATCATACAACCTTTTCTTCCTCTGCTCCTTACAGCACCAAGCTGACCCATTCCCATGCAGGGTATTGACTCACCTTTCAATCTTGAAAGCTTTGCTCTTAAAATTTTCTGTGGTGCTATTAAAAATTAATGTTTGTTGTAATTTATTATTCCTGGTATCTCGAAGAGTCTTTGGTCAACGATAACCAGAGCTGAGACAATTCTGAATGGGGTTTTTCACAGAAGAGCAGTTTGAGTCATGCATTTTTTAAAAATCAATGGATTACAGATTCAGAAGAAATGGTAGGGGAGGAAACCAACCTTAAAACTTGATAAACACAGATATGAGAGGGAAATATTTCCAACAGTGTGTATTCTTTCACCCTCTGTGATTTGGGGCTTGTTAGCATTCTTTTCATACTGAAAAGAAATTTAACATATATTCTATAGCTTCTATCTGTCAAGATTGAGTATGCCAATTTATCACAATTATTACTTTATTTTTAATCAGAGTGAGGACACTAATTTAGTTTCTTCTTTTGTCTAGAGTACTATATATCTA
Source organism: Pteropus medius (assembly GCF_902729225.1). Lineage (NCBI taxonomy): Eukaryota > Metazoa > Chordata > Mammalia > Chiroptera > Pteropodidae > Pteropus > Pteropus medius. The sequence continues at coordinate 7,146,622 of NW_024340698.1, read as the reverse complement.
GAAAACTTATAAAGAGACTGCTAAAAGATGATTTAAAATGTTCGTAATTTTTTTTAAAAAAATGTGCCAGAAGGTTGTTACAGTCAACAAACTCATTAATTTTACATCAAGAATTTGTTAAGGGGAATGGGACAATTGAGTAAATCAGAAATTCAGTAACCACAGAACTCTTTCCATGTTTGGAAAGAGAGCATGACAGGGTTTAATGCATAATAAGAAAGTCACAGAGCTTGGTATTTCACCATTCTTTTGATTTATGATATGAAAGGGGAAAAAATGGAGGTGCCATATATCTTTTAATATATCTTTTTTTTAAGTTTATTGGGGGTAACATTGATTAATACAATTATATAATTTTCAGGTGTACATTATAATTTGACATCTGTATATTTTATTGTGTGTTTACTACCCAAAGTCCAGTTTCCTTCAGTTACCATGCATTTGATCCCCTTTACCCACTTTACCCTCCCCCTATCCCCCTATATTTGACCCCCTTTACCCAATCTACCTCCCCCCTCCTCCTCCACCCCCTAAAATATCTTTTAAATCTGAGCTCATCAAGAATGGATTTCTTAAAAAAAGTAATTGAAATAGGTCTTGATCCTTAGGGAAATTTAAGCTCCAATCAGATTTAGAAAAATCTAATTAAGATTTATACAAATATAAGCAAAAGCAGAGAAGAAAAGCTGAGGAAGTTTCCACGTAATTCTCAAGGCCACATGTAGGAAACAGGAATAGTAACTGAGAGAGCAGGCAGGAATGAAAGACACTTAGCATGGTCCTGGCTTCCATTCTGCCTCATTCTTACCAGCTAAATTAGCTTGCCTCCACCTGCAGAGGGAGCCAGGCTCTGCCCACACATTCTAAGACTGGGTCTGGCCCTGAGCAATAAATTACCCTGCAGGAGAGAGCAGCAGAAGTGGCCTTGAAGCTGGCACCTACTTCCAAGTCTTTCTACCTCAGTTCTTTAACCTAGAAAATGATACTAATGATAATCCCCTCCTTATCAAGATTACCTAAAACATTAAAAGAGTGTAAAGAGCTTAGAACTGGGTGTGGAACATAGCAAATACTTAATAAATAATCACTCTCATAATCATTATCTTCTTCATTGCACTGATTAAGTTACTTTTCTAAGGTGTCTATTCCCTGGCAGCACAAGGCAAAGACCCAATGTCAATATTCTGATTTCTAGACTGATGTTATTTCCACTGTGTAATTTCCACAGCAGGTGATTTCAGAAGCACCAAAATGTCCTATCTACACAAACATTTCTCCCCTACAACTGAGTCACAGTGACTGAGATCTCCATCCCTGATAACCCTTTTTGAAGAGTTTTCTGGCAATATATAATATGCTAAGTGAAGTAAATTTGTTTCTCAGAAGAGGGAACATATTAGAGAACTAGAAGCAGAAATGGGCTTCTTATGATGACTGAACCATGATTAATCATCATCATTTTAAACCAAGTACAGGGCCTGAATGAATAAGATACTGAGTAAGGTACAATTTTGAAGAAGGGCCAGGCTTAGAGGAGGGGTTAGTCAGAGGTGGGGCTGGGCAATTAGAAAAAAAGGACAAATGTCTTTCAAAAGAGTTGAGAGAAATTCCTTCGCAAATACTCTCAGGTTTCATCCCATGAACCTGAGCCTCAAACTGATCATTTGTAATTTTCTAGAAGCATAAAGAGAACCCCATATTAGAATACAGAATTTTATGTATGTTAACAAGTTGATTTTCATGCCAAATCAAAGTCTCCCGTTCTACTTCATGAGATTTAATGATAAAACTAATTAATAGCATAAGTTGAGTTAGAAAAAGAGAGGTTCATCTATTAACTCTATAAGAATGCCAAGAATGACTTTTAAAAATCATACATATGATATTTTTCTTTGAAAAAAAGAAAGATAGCAAATTAAATTCAAGTAGTACTTGGGCTGCATATTTTATGAGATTTATTTGTACTGCATATCTTTGATGGGCTCTATTTGTGGCTGAAAGTACAAACATACTGATTACAATCATTCTTTCCTATATTTAGGAACAAAATTAATTATCTGCAAAAAGCAGAAAGGCTTAGATAGACTCTCAGTCAGTAAATGATAATAGACAGCACCCAAATATAATGACTCCATTTCCTACTTTATCTGTTTTAGGCATTCTGAGTGGAATGAAAAAAGGAAAAATTAATTCACTTTCTGAATATTCTTCGGAAAAGATTTGAATTGGGTAATGAGAAGGCATCAACGCTCCCCCAATTCTCCACCCCCAGTATGAAATGTGAAAGCAGGTTTCTTGAGTCATGCACTTCCCAAAGAGACAATTTTATCTCCTAGATTCCAGCACTGTTTTTATTGGTTTTTGTTTTACTTTATACAGTAATTTATTTGAATGATATGTATTTATACATGTATTGGTTTACTAGCTGTTTTATAATATGCTTATACATTGTTATATTTGAAATGCTTTATATATTAACTCCACTGGGTTTTTTTTTTTGTAATTTTTTTTTACAATGTTATTGAGGTATTTTTGGATTCCTACAATTCACTCATTTCAAGTGTACAATTTAACAATTTCTACTAAATTTACTAAGGTGTGCAACAACCATCACTACAAACCAGTTTTAGAACATTTTCACACCCCAATAAGGTCCCTCGTGTCCATTCCGGTATTGCTTTTGAGAAGTCTGGTGCATTCTGAACCCCAAACCCCAAAGGGACATTTTTAAATGACATTAAGAAGTCTGTATTTTAACCAAAACAAAGGTTATTTGTCTTTCCTTATTAACAGCCACCACCCACCTCAACGTGGAAAGGAACAGTAAACTGTGAGACCTAGTATAGTGCCCACTACCAGCAGCACTCAGAAAGTTGTGGCTGCTGGTAATTACAGTTTGTATTTCATCCTACAATGGCTGCAACATGCTGGAAGATATCTGCCCCAAATTTTCTCATATTCTTTGGTGAAATTCTTTATTACAGCAAACATTATAACCACCTCCTCCCTTGAGGAAATTAGTGTATCACAGTGTAACTTCATTTAAAAATTCTTCTGTGATATTCAAAATATGTTTTCAATCTTTCAGGTGGGAGTGAGCAGTTGCTTTTTAAGAAAGAGTCGAAGTAGGAAGCATTTTCTGCCAGATACCTGAGCAAGATAGCAAAATGCATAGGCATAAGAGGTTAGTGGGCCAAAGTTACCTGTGGCACTATTGTGAATGAATGATGTAGCATTACAGTTGCCAAGAGTAACCTAATTCCAAGTGGGAAAAAGGAATCACAGAGGAATCAAACTGCGTACATGACTCCATGTTTCCTGAGGCATTTTAGGTTTTGCAAGTATTCAGGGGCTTTTCTGCCATCACCAGGTAGGGGCTGCTTTCACTTTGTGCTCTGATTCCCTGGCTACCCAATATAAAAAAGGTATTTTCGACTTCCTCATTGTCAACCCAGGAGCACACGGATTCTCAGACTATCAGGTCATGGGAATGCCTTATTGGACTTTGACCATTTGGCAGGATATTCCTGACTTTCTAACCTTTCTGAATATACTCTGAGGACAAATCAGTCCTCCAAATCACTCCCAGCAGACATGGATAAGCATCTGCTTACTGCTCTGTGATTATCACATGTATCACTTTAGAAGTGCAATAAAATAGAAAACCTCACTTGGTCAAGCCACTTAGCAATACAAATTCCCAACCCCGGAGCCTGAACAAGCAAGTAAGGGAACGATAGCTTAGAGATCAAGTAAGAAAGCAATAGAGTAGTAGAAGGAGGCCCAAAGGAGCAGGGTTTGCTCCTAACCAGAGGCAACAGTCAGGTGCCCTCTTCATACTTTCTTTTTCAAGTATTCTCTGAAGAGTGGAGAAAATTACTATTGTTCTGTCTTTGGATGTGCATTCTGTTACCATCCAACACGTGGCATGTAGCCCTGCCTTTCAGCCAAGAATTCAGGACTGAGTTAAGCATCTTTATGAACTTCAAATTTCCTTGCATGGTACTCCAAAAGCATTAGGAACTTGAGGGGTTCTTGTAGTCATCAAAGGTTGGGGGATCATGTGTTGCAAGACAATTTTCCATGGGTCTCATGTTTCTGCATGTCCTATAAACAGAGGCACTTTTTTTTCCCAGACTATCTTTATTCAATTATCTTTGCATAGTGAACAGCCTTAGAAGACAGAGAAAATAGCAGGCAGACATACCCCAATTATAAAAGATTTGAATTCCCTAAGCACAAGGCTCCTCTCCTGTTGTGCAACTCACTGAGTGTGCAGGAGTCATCTGGCCCTTTCTGCCTTACCCCATGGGAATTGGAGCTCAGGGATCTGGTACAAATGCTGATACTCTGGCTATTCTTGTTGTTGTGAGAAATAAACTGCCCTTCATCTCTGAGCCAGTAATCTGGTGTCTTTAACCAGCGTCCATGAAAATGTGGCTGGTTAACCTGTTAGCTTGCAATTAGCATACAAACTTCAGACTTTTCACAGCTCTTGAAAACATGTTCCTGCCATATCAATCCGCACACCACGAAAAGGAGGAAAAACTTATTTCTAAAGATTCAGAACATATAAAACAACTGGTAATCACACTGCTATTTCTTGCAAAGGCAAAGGTAAGTAATTCTAGATTCATGAAAAGCCTACCTAATTTCCTAATATGACTATATATACACACATATATATATATATATATATTGAAATTATATACATATATATGTATATAAAAAAAGCTTCTCTTGTGTGGCAACTTCTTGAAGCTTGCCCTGAAATGAACATTTAGTTCCTAAAAGTGGTGCTGATTTTTTTATTTGTATTCTTCTCTTAAATAAATAGGTAATGTATGTTTAAAAACTATATATTTTTCCCCATGGGAAGCACTAAAGCTATGTTTATTGTGAATGAAAAAAGGATGGCAACCTGTAAACATTTTTGCCTTTCCAGAAATAGTTGTCATGCAAATGAAGTCGCTTACCACAGTTCTAAATGCTGACCTGCAGATATTAATTGAGTAGTGAGCCATTTACTTGTTTTTATCACTTGAAATTACTTGGTACTGAAAACAGCTTATATGAATTCAGAAAAGGTATCTCTATCTGAGACTAAAAAAATGAAAGTCCAAACTGATAGCATGAGAAGAAAAACACTGACATTCTGACACCTGAGAAATAACCTCAGCCTTCAAAAGCGGAGAGGGAAGTAAGGCTAATCTTGGAAATTCTGATGAGTTACAGTCACTCACACAGACAGCAAAATATAAGGATTTTATAGTGAATTATTATTGAGGATCAACAGAGAATTTTCCCCAGAGCTTCCTAGCACACATAAATAAATACTGACTTCACTGAAGATTTCTTCAGAAATTCTAGCAAAGGAAATGGATGTACTTGATATCAGAGTATGTTAGCGTTCTCAATAGGCAACGTTAACTACTAAGGAAACACCGTAATGGAGACCTAGATGTACTGTTAAGGTCTAGAAGCAAAGGCAAATGTGCTAAAAACTATCTGTTGGTTCAATGGGCAGATTCCAAATGTTGCAACTGGAAGATATCCTATTCCTCACCACTGTTACTGCTTATATAGTTTCTAGGCAACGTCATTTCACTGTGTGACTGGGTCTTCCATCACCTACACAAACATTTCTTCTTCTCCTAGAAATTACTGTGTGCCTTTAAATGTTATGAAGCCTAAAAATCTCATGCTTTTTAGTACTTCATTGGGAAATACTATAGCAAAAGTCTCCGAGGAGGAAGAATGAATTCAAAAACTGATTGTGCAGCTGGAAAAACAGTACAGAGTAATACAGGATATTAAATAAGATAATAAAAAACCTACTTAGCCCATGTTTGGAGAATAAAGATTCTGGTAAAGGGAGAGTGGAACTATTTGAAAGAACAGTATAGAGTAATGGTTAAAGCATGAGCCTTGGAGTCAAACAGATCCAGCTTTGAATCTTAGCTCTGCAACCTGCTAGTTGAGTGACCTCAGCGAGCAGCAACAGAGTCATAGTCACCATTCCAGCCACTAACTGTGACCCCAACATCTATCATAGTGTTTCTACAATTAGGTGTTGAATAAATGCTTCCTGAAATGAATCCTATTTCAGACAGTGCTAAAATAAAGATCACAATGAGGAAAGAAAGGGTGAAATAGTGGTGGTGGAAAAGGTTGCAATTTTGCACAACATTCAGTGAAGCATATAACAAGCTGAAGTAATAAAATTGTGGGAGAGGAAGCACCAACACTGAGAAATTCTGAAATGAATCAATAAAGAAAATACATGAGTAGAAATGGAAAATTAAAGGTGCAAATAGCAATGTGAGGACATGTGAGCAATTACTTTGGAGGTAAAGAAAGTAAATGAAATCATCCTTGAAAGTTTTGAGAAACTTTCTGGGAGAGCAATAAATATCTAACATGTTGATTATTACTCATTTAATCAGTAGATGAATTCTAATGTGAAATGTACAATGGTTATGCATATAATCCACACACAGGTATATGGTAATGACGATCAAAATGGTTTCAGAATAAAAACAGTTGCATTTGAAAAAGAAGATTGTGGCATTCAATAATTTGAGTATGGTGTAACGACAATGTTGAAAAATATGTATTGAAAATTGTACATATTTATATTTGCTTCAAGGTATAAGGTGTGGAATTCGATAATGTGCTGATAAATTTAACAGTGGTATTCCCACCCAAATACTGTTAAAGACCTACTTGATACTTACTCGGGGCCAAGATATTTAACTCAGTTCACAAATGTAGATGAAGAGTCAAGATGTATCAATTTCCAGTCCCATCACTAATAACTTTCATGGACTTTTCAGCACAAATTTTTTCTCCTTCTCTTCTTCTTCTCCCTATCTTCTCTCCTCTCTCCTCTCTTCTCCACCCCACCCCACAAAACACACATATGCACGCATGCACACACTCATGCACATATATTCTCATACACTATTTTTATTCACTTCTTTGGACTAGAGTAACATTAAACATCTTGGTACTTAAACATAAATTTAAGAAAAACTCATCGTCCATTGGCACTTAGAAAAATGTAATAAGATTACTAGACTGGAGTTTGGCGAGTACCTACCGTGTGTCTCAAACTCTGGCCAGGTACATCGAGCCTATCACTTTTCATTTAATCCTGTAAAGCAACCTTATTTTATAGATGAAGAATCTGAGGTCCTAGCTTTGCCATTAACTGTCATTCACTTCCAACCTCTGGGCTTTACCTTATTTTCCAAACAAGGTGACTGGATTTGCTTCCAAGGCAAACGGGGCACTTCTTAAATGACAAATTCTCTGGCCTCTCCACCGATCTATGGTATGAAAATCCTCAGGGTGGACTCCAGGATTCTGTTTAACAAGTTTCCCAGATGATTGTGATGGTGAGCCAAGTTTGGGAACTGAAAGCTTACCCGCTTCCAGGAGTGCTGCCAGTGACAATGCCTCAACATTTGTTTGCATGCTTTCACTTGCTAGTCTGAAGAACTGAAAACTATCATAGGGAAACTAAAGCACTAACAGGCCATACTTATAAAACATTAACAGTACCCCATTTGCTTAGAAGACCAAAATGTCCTTCATAATCTGGGGTACATGCTAACCACCAAAATGACTAGGCAAAGTCTCTGTATGGCAGACCTCATAGCACAGCTTATAGCTAGCTAAAAGGCGGTCCCAAGAGAGCTCAGAAAAAGCACCACAACTTAACCTCAAGTAGGACTGACTGGCAAGATTTTATATTTTATCACAACAGAGAAGTGAGGGTGTTACAGCAAAATCTCATTAAGGCTTCAGTTTTAAATCATCTTTTGTTTTGGGGCACTCTGTGGGTTTGTTAACATGAACAGAGTTCTGCAGTCCACCCAGCCCTCACTTCCCCTCATCCTCATAAATGGCCCACCCTCTTTCTGACCTATACAGAATATGGGCTGGATCACACCTGGCCAATGATTTACCCACCCTCACCATTTGGTATATATTACTTAGAGTTGGGGGGTCATAAAACAGTTACAAGGTAGAGTTTACATATACTTTCTGTTCTAGTTGAGGCATTCCCTGAGGAAGGCAGACTTCATGCTCTCATAACTAGCTGGGAGCTGGGAGCAATCAAGCCCTTAATGGCCAAAACAGAAAGGGACTGCATCACCAAGCACCTCTTGACAGCCAAGGCCTTTGTTCCTGAATGATAATGACATGAAATGCACTCCCTCTATGTGTATGCACACGCGTGCACACACACACACACACACACACACACAATGTGCACATGTGCACCTAAAATAGAGCAGGTGTGACACCCTGGAACAGCTATCGAATTTAAGGTTGCGGTGTCTTTGCGAAATCTAAATGGAGCTTTTAGAGTGAAAGTCTGGGAGGGTCTAATGGGAGACAGACCAGTATGATAGAAAGAGCCCTAGCTAGATTGCAGCAGCAGAAGACCTTTGATTCTGGCTCTTTTTATCAATCATCTAACTTTGGATAAGCCTCCTTGAACTTTATTTATTTATTTGTAAATCAATGGGATTGAACTAACCAATCTCTCATGGCCCATCCAAAATTCGCATTACAGTGAAATGTTCACTATGGTAAATTTATTCAGTTCCATGTTTGTCAGTCAACTAGACTGACCTTTTCAAGACTCAAGAACTATACTCTGGGTAACTCTAAATACCCAGCACCTAGTGAAGTGTCATACACAAAGCAGATGCTTAATAAAAGTTTACTAAATAAATTTTTTTGTCTAGAACCCAATCAAAACTGTGCACTTAATCCCTTATCAGCTTCCCACCCTATTTGTGTGTGTGTGTGTGTGTGTGTGTGTGTGTGTGTTTAAAAACACTATAGAAGAATACTTGTTTTCCAAATTAATTATGTCGTTGTCAAGTGAATAATATCAGAGGCAACCTTTAAACACTCTTTAATGTTGTCTTCTTATTTTTCCTCTTATTGATGATAATTCCACACCCCTGGCACTCTTTGTTTTGTGTCTGACACATAGTTAGCCCTCAATCAATGTAAGGTTAATGAATGCACTGACTTCATTTTTCTAGTTCTGTAAGATTTACTTTTGCTTGAGGTCCCAGAATCTGGCCTGGAATTATAAAGCAGTCAAGGGAATAATTAGCCATCGAAGAACAATATCACTAGATGGAATATTTCCATTCATTTTACTATAAAATATTTTCTCAACAAATGTGTTTTAAATAGCTAACATTGTGAATGGGGCAATTAGAGCAGCTCCATAAGTAGCCACGCTGTGGGGTGCATCATTTCTGTCCTCCTTCCCAGTTTAATTCACCAAAGAAACCAATTATCTTTATCATTTTGTACTTCCAGAATTTAAAGACAAGGCTAAATAGCCCAATCTGCCTTTCATCTTCTGGAAAAGCAATGGTTCAGAGTACACAGCAGTTACAATCTATAGAAGCTAAGAGCACGAGTCACCCAAGCCAAACAAGCCTGGGTATGAAACCCAATTTCCCCCACTTCCACTTAACCAGCTTCGAGATCTTGGGCAAGGTATTTTACTTCTCAAAGCTTTGTTTCCTCTTGTGTAAAATGGGGACAATATTAGGGCCTATCGCCTATATCACTGTGAAATAATATTATGCAAACTGGCCAGCAGAGCACCTGAAATGTAGTAGAAGCTCAACAATGGTAGTGCATTAGATAATTCTGCCACTTCCTTCTATGAAGCTGACAGCATCCAGGAATCAGTCACCATCACCTTAGTGGGTTCTGGTGGGCAGCTCTTGGCTGTGTATTCTATCTTCATTGAAAAGTGGGTGCCTCCTGTGATTATGAATGTATGTACTCTAGCTTGTCAGGTATAATGTAACCAGTAATTTTGGACTGAAACCAAGCAAAACTGCTGCCTCACTTAAAGAACTGCCCTACCGCCATCACAAACCCCATCAGGTTGACTCATATAATCAAGACTATTAAAAAAAAAAAAACAACTTGGAAAACATGGACATTTTGCCTTGCTTATGTTCTTGTGTAGGTTTAATTAGGGAGTTCTAGCTGAGTCTCCTACATTTGAAGTCACTACTTAAAATGGTAATGTGATATACATGATTAAGAGCATGAGCGTTAAATCAGAATCAGAATAATTGGTGATGACCTAATTAAAGAAAGAGCCGATCAATTTCTGAATCATGGATCTTCCACTAACCATAGCTGGGTGCCCTTGGGCAAGTTACAGTTTCACCGAGCTTCACTTTCCTCATTTATAAAATGGAGACAATAGTTCCTACCTCACAGGGATGTTTGAGGATTGTGATAATCAACATTATGGTAATAATAGCTTATATTTACTGAAGACTTACCATGTACCAGGCACATGCTAAGTGCTTTAACATGTTATTCCTTATGAAAAATATATTCTTTTTACCCCTTTTTTATAAATCATAAATATGAGGCTCATAAAGATAAAATGATTTACCCAAGGTCTCACAGCAAGCAAGTGGGTGGAGCTAAAGTTCAAAGCCAGGCATTATGACTCCATAACCTGTAGTCTCGAAAATGCTGCCTAACTCTAGGAGGTCATTCAATCCCTCTATCATCCCTTCCTACCCTCTGATCTCTTTCTCGCATCTCTCCATCAGAACCTGCTACTGGCCAAGCCACCCCATCCCAATAGGACCCAGTTCCTCTGAAAACTGTAGATTGGTACTCACGGTAGTGGTCAGCTTTCCTCCATTCTTCTGGACATATTGGATGGAATCATGGATCGTTGAGAAGAGACCAAGTAGTACATTCTCCATGTCATAGATTCTGTACATGCCATTCACCAGTTCTTCAAGAGACAGAATGTATTCTTTCCAGTACTTGTCAATCTCCACCACACCAGCCATACAGCCTTGCATGACCACATTGCAGTAGCCACCACAAGGCTTAACCATCATCAGTCCCTGGCAGTAAGAGCAGTACCACATTCTGGTTAGCATTCGGCCACAGTCCTTACTAAACTTCAGATGATCAGTTGTGTTGATCACTTCAATTCCAAGATTCAGGGCCTGGAGGAAGATCCTAGTAACTTGCAGTGACTTGGAAACCTGGGTCATAATAAGCTTGGGGAAATTCCCAAATACTTTCAGGTCACGCCTTGCCCCTCGGAGGCACTCATTGATGTCTAAGGCCGACTCAGGCAGGCCTGGGTTCATAAGCTGGGTATAGATGACTGGAAACAGGCTATCAAACAGTTCATTCACCATGTCATCCACGTTGATGTCAGAACCCAGGATGTAGAGAGACACGTCAGTGAAAAATTCACTCACAAATTCAAAAGCTTGTGGGGTCAGACTCGGATAGTTGTTTTTGAACATGGCATTGGTGTAGTTCTTGGCATGGCGAACAACAATTTCAAAGGCCTCTGTAAAATAAGAGATAGAGAATTGCCCAGAAATTAAAGCATGAAAATTCACGGTATAACTGAATTTGCGATTTCTTTATTGCTGTGGTGATTAAGGTCCCATATTCATTTCTGGCATTGCCTCTACTCATTCAGTTCTTTGCTCCTATAAATCAATTTTCCTTTCTGAACATGAAGTCCAAACCCTGATATGCACATAAATTCTTAAACACACAAATTATATTTCAAATGACAAAAACCACAATTCAGTTAACATTTCAGCATGTCATGAAAATACTGATTAAAAATAGACTAAATGAGAAGTTATTTTTCTTTCTCTCATTGATTTATTTAGTTTAAAATAAATTGTATTGCAAGACATTTCGTTTTTGGACAGAGATAAATATTTGACAACAAACCATGTTATTATTAACTCACATAACAATTTGAGCCTAGAGGAGAGGCAAGTTCTTAGCCAAGAATAAAAGCTATCACAAATTTAATCATTTTTGGTAAATTTTCTCTAGATAACTTTAAAGGGAACTATCTGACAGATTGCCAGACCTGGAAATGAAATTTATCCCCTCAATGAGTATCTGGATGGAAAAAAAATAATCTATGCACTAATCTATACATTTGATATTGAAAATAACACTTGGTATTTGCAAGCTGGATATCTAGAATGATAACTGCTAAGCTTCCTTGGTAAGTTTGGCTTCCACATGGCTTGGAAGCCTCACCTGCTCTACAGAGACTACGAATTCAGGATTACATCTGCTGTCCCTACCCCCTGGCATAGACCCTATTAGTGTCATTGGTCTGAGAAAGAAAGTAGTAATATCACCATCTCATATTCTTCAAACTGAAATACTCCAGACACAAATTATTCCAAATAACCAATGTTCCACATTTATATGAGGGAAGAGAAAACAACCACAATAATAGGGTTTTTAAGAAATAAGACAGTTTAAAAACAAAAATAATGAAGTTTCCTGAGACATTTAAAATTAACTAAGTATCTTCTTTCATTTCCTTCCAAAGTGCAAAGGTCCATGACAGATGTACTCCAAATGATGCCAATTCATGAGCCTTGAAAAATCAAATTACCACTTTCAGTCTACTAGAGAGACTGTACTCCAACAGTTCCTTGGGACCACTTAGTCCAGCATCTCAGTCATCTGTGGCAGAAATGAGCTCTAGGTTGTGCCACTACCATCTGCCCTAGATCCCTCACAAGATAGAACACACTTGCTACATTCTTCCCTTGGGCTTATGACATGCCCGGCAAAGTTGAGCAGATGCCAGTGCAATTCTACTAGGCTTCCAAGCCTACTTGAGAAAGTTAATCTTCATTTCCATCTATTGCTATATGTTCATTTGTTTATTTTGTTTTATTTAGAATATTAAGCAATTCCTAGAAAGTTTATCTATCTTATGATAATGTCTTAACCACATATGCTACATTATTCTGAATCCTTGGATCTAAAGGTTTAATGAGGCCAAGAGATCATCTAGCCCAATACAAAGGACCAATGAATTCTTCAAAATCATTGGAAATTTGGATATTTAAAACTACTTATTTTAATTTCAGCTAGCAATCGTTTATTATTATATTAGGCTCTGTGCTAGGTACTAGGTCTATAAAAGTGCTGGGTAGATGGAGATAAATGATACACCATCCTTGTTTTAAAAGTACTCACCAGCTGTATGGTTTAGCATTTACAAAGCATTTCCAAGTATATTATGATATCTACTTTTGGCAACAACTTTCTGAATTTGGTATTGCAATCCCCATTTTATACACGATGAAATTGACATTCAGCAGAGTTTAAGTACTTTCCCAGGGTCATACAACTGCAAGGTAGAAGTAGTCAACTCAGACTAGTGACTCCCAGCAGGGGTTACAATCTACCTACCCTTGACCCTATAGTCAACACATATATTTTCAAAAATCTTTGTAGAAAGTGATTTTTAAGCTCATTATTTTCCCATTGGCTTCTCCTCTATGAATGCAAATATATTAGGAGAAATTGCAGCCCAAAGACCAACAAAGCAGTCATGCTTTTACATTTGCCTTGGGGCAGCATGAGGTAAGAGAAGGGAGACTGCTGCTGTGATGCCACTCTTTAGATCTCAGTCTTCTAAGTTACCCTAAAATAAATTCTCTATAAGGCAAATTTCATCTCTAGCACAGTGCATTTGTTCTCTAGCTTGCAAGATCTATGACAGTGAAATTCCATACACTGTACTGCCATAACCCTTTTTTAAAGTTTCTGTTACTAACACTGTTGGAGCAATAGAAAAAGAAAATTACAAAAGTTCATGAACTTTTCTGCAGAAAGAATATCAACAACACATACTGCAAGAGGAAAGGGTTAGGGGTTCATATCTAACTTCAAGCTCACATGTGCTCCCTGCTTCAACGTTTGCAGCTCAGAATCCACTAAGCATACCTCTGGGTTGTGCCCAATCTCCTTACTTCTATATCACAGGACAACAGACCAAACCATAACCAGTCAAACAAAGGCTCCTTGGGGACATATAGGAACTAAATGTACCCTTAATCTAGGGGAGGTTTTCTTCTGTCTTTTTGCTGGGAGAAGTCAAAAGAGTTATGTCCAGGAAAAATCAAAATAATGTAAAATTAGAGCAATTATGAAAAATTTGGCCCTGAACAGAAAATATTCTAATTTTTGTTTTATAATATAAAATGATACAGATAAATAAATTAATAAATTGAATAATACACATCCCAATATAACAAGTTTTCTAGATTTGTAGATGCCCCCAATACCATCCTGGTAATCAATATTTGGACACAGTCTAGTGTTGTCAACATTCTTCTTAAATAATGGTACTCAAAAAGGGATACAATTCTCCAAATGTGGTTTGATATGTAAAGTGTGCAATCAGCCTATTTTCTCTCTTTAATTGGTTCAATAACTTCTACTACTCCACACCCAGGACATAGAGCTTATCACTGTAGCAAAAAGACTGTCCTTAGTATTTGCTGCTGATGTTTCTGTATTCAGACCTAGACAGAAAAAAAGTGTGTTTTCATGGGCCTTTTTAGTAGAAGGCTAGATATTTTTAAAAATAGAATATATTTGTGGTTGGAGGAAACAAGTAAATGAACCACTGAGTTCTCATCAAGCCCTTAAGAATAAGATAGTCCTGTCTATGGCCATGCCACCCTGAACGTGCCTGATCTTATCTGATCTCAGAAGCTAAGCAGGGTCGGGCCTGGTTAGTACTTGGATGGGAGACCACCTAGGAAGACCAGGTGCTGTAGGTATAAAGAAAAAATAAGATAGTCCTTATAGAAGCAGATTACTTTTGTCAAGGCAGTTTTTTTCAGTATTGTAAGAATAGCAAACGCTTTATAAGAATATTTTTTTAATTCCTAGGATAAATGCTAAACAATGAGTTGGGCTTGAAACAGCCCTTGTTTTCAAGCATAGGTATCTTAACAGGAAAAAAAAAAAAACTAAATTTATGAGGTACCTGCAATATACATGCCAGAATCTGTGATAAACTTGATCACTTATGTCCTCTCATTTAACTTTAACATAACCATATATGTTTGGAATTATTTTTATTTGACTGAAGAGGAAACTGAGACTCAAAAAGGTTAAATGAACCACACAAGGTAATACCACTAATTAAATGCTAGGGCCTGAATGCGAATACAGGTCAGTGTAACACCAAGGCCCTTGCTAATTCTACAACATATTTCAGCCTTGAAAACTGGACACTGGGAGTTTCTAGTCCCGGCTCCAACATATAAAGAGCTTGGAAGATATCATTCCCATCCTCAAAAACAACAGGACAACAGCTGAACAAACTTAAAATCAATGATGCTTCTTAGACCCATTAGGGGATTCAGGTCACAGGGCAAACTGCTATTCTGAAATCTGGGAAGACAAATTACAGAGAATCATGGCCGAAATCCACTTACCTGGAACAGAAGCTGCTAAAGCCATTAACTAGTGTGAACACTTAAGTCGTAATGTTTTTCAGTTGTGCCACATTTATTTTAAGACTAGTAACAGAGAACCTGAGAAAAGAGGGGCATGGGGCAGAAGAGGGGGCCTGATCACCATTCACGGGTCTGTATTTATGGCATCTTGGTTTCAATTTCCAAGTGTCTGCTATCCTCCCCTGAAGGACTAGGTGAAAAATGCGAGGGCTCTCTGGAACCAGCTCCTCCAAGACAGTTGAGAGCAAGCAGGCTCCCTGAGCGAGCCTTTGCCATTGGATGAGTTCTCCATGGTGTCAGACAAAACAACAAATTCCTCAGTGCCTTTAAGCCAGGCTTTCATGTTTGGGTGAGGAGGTAGAAGGAAATGAGTGAAGATCATGCTTCTGGGAGAGTGTGAGGTACCTGTTATAAATGGTAATTTTGACAAATTGATAAGAGGCTGAATATAGACTAGCTAGAGAGTTAAAAACTCATGGCCCCCAGTCTTATCGGTCCCCCATAGTTACATGGGATTCACATCTAGAAAACAAAGTTATCATGGTAAAGATCTAAGAAAACTCTCTTTGTTTTTCAAGCAGGGGAGGGGAAAAGTAATAATTTAGAAATACACCATCAGCATTCTCCATAACAACTGCCTGTCCCAGGAACATAACGTTACCAAAGCCTAACACCCAGGAGAAGGGCAATTAGACAACTCCAGCCCCCTCTAGCCTCTCCATCCCACCTAAAGTGAAAAAATGCTGAAAAAAACTTATGAAGATCACAGTCCAAGGGCAGAGGCCCACTAAAAGACTACGATAAATCATTAGATTATAGTCTATTTCCTCTCCTCCCATGACTTATCATCAAAAAGCCACAAACCCTATTTAAGAAGGAGTTCTTAGGGAAACCCTAAAACAACAGGTGAGAAAAAAAATAATAAAACAAGGACACCAGAAGAAATTAAAGCCTCTGGCACCTACAGCTACAGCAAACATTAAATAGCCCAACTCTTAGTCAGATTAACATAAAACTTCACGCTAGAAATCTAATAACTTCAGTTCCTATTACCCAATAATATATCGTGTCCCGCTTTTAACAAACAATTACAAGCTATTCTAAAAGGCAAGAAAAAGTCTTAAGAGACAAAACAATGATCAGAACCGTACTCAGATACAGCATGGATTTTAGAATATCGAACAGGGAATTTAAAACAGCTATTATTTATATGTCAAGGGCTCTAACGAAATAAGTGGACAACATACTAGAACAGGTGGGTAATATAAATACAGAGCTGGAAATTCTAACAAATGTCAAAAGTAAATGCTAGAAATCAAAAACACACACAGAAATGAAGTACGCCTTTCATGGGCTCATCAGTATACTGGAAACAAGCAAGATAAGAATCAGTGAGCTTAAAGAAATGTCAATAGAAATTTGTCAGACCAAAATAGGGAGAGAAATGAAGAATAAAACAAAAAACTGAAAAAAATACCCAAGAACTTTGAGAAAAATTCAAAAGGTGTAAATTGTACATAATTGCAATTCTAGAAAGAAAGAATGGAGCAGAAGAAATATTTGATGTAATAGTGACCAAAAAGTTCACAAAGTTCATAATAGACACAACCCACAGGTCAAGGAAGTGCAGAGAATAATGAGCAGGTTGAATACCAAAACATCTACTCTTAGGTATATCATATTCAAACTGCAAAAAACAAAAGACGAAGAAAAAAATCTAAGAAGCTAGAGAAAGAAATAGCCATCTTACCTATAAAGGGACACCTTGTTTCGTTTTAGGTGTGATGTTCCTTTATAGGTAAGATGCCATATCCCTTGTTGGTGGGATGCAACAAGAATTACATTGAACATCTTGTCAGAAATCATGCAAGAAATAAGAGAGAAATGAAATATTTAGTGTTCAAAGAAAAGAAACCATCAATCTAGAATTGTTTCCAGAAAAATTATCATTGAAAAGGAAAGATGAAATAGACTTTCTCAGACAAAAAAAGGAAGAAATTTTTCAATTCCGAAAAATGTTAAAAGCAGTTTTTCAGGGAAATTATATAGGTCAGAAAATCGAATCTACATAAATAAAGGAAGAGCATCAGAGAAAGAATAAAGGTAAAATAAAGTCTTTTCTTTTTTAAAGAAATTTATCTAATAGGCAACTTTGTTCAAAGTAATAATAGCAACAATGCATTTGTTGATTACAGCATATAGAAAAGTAAAATGAATGATAGCAATGTTATAAGGGATGGGAGGGAGAAATTAGGAATACTCTATTATAAGGTATCTGCACTACTGGTGAAGCAAGATAGTATTATTTGTAAGTGAACTTAGAATAATTACAAAAGCATTTTGCAAACTTTAGGGGGAACACTAAAAAAAATTTAAAGTATAATTGATATGCTAAGAGAGGAGAAAAAGTGGAATCACAAAATGTTCAGTTAAAACCAGGGAAAGCAGAAAATGAGACGATTAAAAATAACTATAGCAAAGAATAAGTGCAATAAATCTAAAGTAGCTACAAATATGGTGGATGTTAATCCAATTACATCACTAATCACTTTAAATGTGAATGGTTTAAATACACAAAGTAAAAGATAGAGACTATCAGCATAAATATAAAAATAAGACCTAACTACAGACTGTCTATAGGAAACACATCCTAAATATAAAGATACAGATAAAGTGATGGAGAAAGATATAACATGCTAATACTAACAAAACACTGGAATAGCCAAATTCATTTCAGATGAAGCCCACTTTGGAAGAAGGAAAATTAGCAGGGATAAAAGGGTCATTACATAATAATCGAAGGGTTGATGTTCCAAAAAGACATAAGCCTTAATGCATATGCACCTAACAACAGAGCATCAAAATATGTGAGGTAAAAACTAATGGAATTATAAAGATAAGTATCCAAATGCATAATTATGTTGGAAACATCAACACCCTCTATCAATAACTAACAAATACATCAGGCAGAAAATTAGTAAGGATATAGTTGAACTGAATAGCATCATCAATCAACTAAATCTAACTGACATCTATAGGATACTTCATCCATCAATAGTAGAATATATATTCCTCTTAAGCTCACCTGAAATATTCTGGGCCATAAAGTACACTTTAAGAAATTTTAAAGCATAAGCCCCCTCCCCAACTCTAGGGGTGAGAGCCCCTAGTAAGAAGATGACTTTTATAAAGAAATGGAAAAAAAGTGAAATAAAAATTGTGTTAAATCATATTTGTAAAAGGTATTTGTTTTTTTTTTTAATAACAGGCATTGAAACAAGGAAACTTACATTTCTATGTAAGGTGGATGAGGTTGAGCGGTTCCCTCCATTTTAGGAAGATCTAAGTCACCATGCAGACTAATAAACATGAACTAGATAACCCCCCCAAAAAAATTTTAAACCATAGAAATCATACAAAGAATGTTCTCAGACCACAATGGATTTAAATGACAAATCAATAACGGAAAGATAACAAGACAGTATCCAATCATTGGCAAATTAAACAACATACATCTTCATAATACATGGGATGAAGAAGTCTTAAGAGAAATTTTAAAAATATTTTGAACTAACTGAAAATGACAATAAAACTGATGGGATGCAAGAAATGCAGTGCTTAGAGGGAAATTTATAGCATTAAATGCATATATTAAAAAAAGAAAAATATATATTTCAAATTAATTATCTAAGATTCCACCAAAGGAAACCAGAGAAAGAAAAGCAATATAAACCTAAAGCAAGCACAAGAAAAAAATAATAAAAAATAGAGAGGAAATCAATGAAACTGGAAACAGATAATCAATAGAGAAATTCAACAAAACCAAAAGCTAGTTCGTGAAAAAGATCAACTCAATTTAAAAAATATTGAGGAAGAGGAAGATGGAGAAGGGGAAAGGGGGTAGGAGGAGGAGGAGGAGGAGGACGATGACAACAACGATGATGACGATGACAATGATGACAACGATGACGACAATGACAACGATGACGACAACGACAACGATGATGACAACGACAACGATGACGACGACAATAACGACGACGATGACAATGACAATGACGACAACCTACTGAATGGGAGAAGATATTTGCCTATAAGTGGTTAAAATCTAAAATTTATAAAGAACTCATACAATTCAACAATGAAAAAACAATCAAATTAAAAAATAGGCAGAAGACCCGAATAGGTATTTCTCCAAAGAGAAAATAAAAATGGCCAATAAATGAAAAGATGCTCAAGATCACTAATCATCAGAGAATACAAATTAAAACACCAATGAAATATCACCTCATACCTGTCAGAATGGCTAGCATCAGTAAATTTAAAAACAAGTATTGGTGAGGATGTGGAGAAAAGGGAACCCTCGTATACTGCACTTCTATTCAACATTGTACTAAAGTCCTAGTCAACGTAATAAGACAAAATAAAGAAATAAAAGATAAACAGATTGGGAAGGAAGAAATAAACTGTTCACAAATGACGCGATTGTCTGTAGAAATCCCAGAGAACTGACAAAAAATTCTCCTCAAACCATTAAGCAACTATAGCAAGGTTGCACGTCACAAAGTCAGTACATAAAGTTAGTTACTTTTTTATATATCAAGAATGATTAACTGGTATTTCCAATTGAAAACACAATACCATTTATATTAGCATCAAAAAATGAAATGCTTATGTATAAGTCTAACAAAATATGTACAAGAATAAATGGAGAGATACTCCACATTTATAGGCTTAAAAAACTCATTATTATTAAGAAGTCAATTTTTTCCAACACAATCTATAGATACAATGGCATCCCAATCAAAATCTCTGCAAATTATTTTGTGGTTATCAATACTAAAGTTTATATAGAAAGGCAAAAGACTCAGAATAGCCATCACAACACTAAAAAATAACAAAATTGGAAAACTGGCACTATCTGATTTCAAGAATTCCTATAAAGTTACAGTAATTAAGACAGATGGTAATGGTAAAAAAAATAAAGGAAAAGATCAATGGAACAGAATACAGAACCTAGAAAAAGACTCAGGGAAAGGACAAAAGCAATTCTATGAAGGACAGTTTTTTCAACAAATTGTTTTGAAACAACTGAATGCCCATATGCAAAGAAATAAATCTAGATACAGACCTTATATCTTTCATAAAAATTAACTCAAAATAGACTGTAGACCTAAATGGAAAATGCAAAACTATAAAATTTCTATAAGACAACATGGAAGGAGATCTTGATGACTTTGGGTTTAGCAATAAGGTTTTACATTCAACATCAAAAGTATAATCCATAAAATAAAAAAAAAATTGATAGTTGGACTTTATTAAAACCAAAAACATGTGTTCTGTGATAAGAGAATGAAGAGAAAAAACATCTGGTAGGAGAGTTAAAAAAAAGCCACAGACTGTGAAAATATTTACAAAATGTATGTGATAAAGGACTTGTATCCAATATATACAAAGAATTCTTAAAATTCAACAATAAGAAAACAACCCACCACATTCTTACACTGTATACAAGAATAAATTCAAAATAGATTAGACCTGAATGTAAGACCCAAAACCATAAAACTCCTGGAAGAAAACATAGGCAGCAAACTCTCTGACATTGTTCTTAGTAATATTTTTTTTTTCTAAAATATCTCCTCGGGCAAGGGAAACAAAAGAAAAAATAAACAAATGGGACTACATCAAACTAAACCATTTTTGCACAGCAAAACAACCCATCGACAAAATGAAAAGACAACCTACTGAATAAAAGATATTTGCCAATGATACATCTGATAAGGGGTCCAAAATTTATAAAGAACTAAGCAACTCAACACCTAAAAAAGAAAAACTAACAATTCAACTAAAAAGTGGGCAAAGAATCTGAGTAGACATTTCTCCAAAGAGGATATGCAGATGGCCAATAGACATATGAAAAGATGCTCAATATTTCTAATCATCAGGGAAATGTAAATTAAAACCACAATGAGATATTACCTCATACCTGTTAGAATGGCTGTCATCGATAAATCAAAAAACAAGTGTTGGCTAGGATGTAAAGGAAAGGGAACCTTCATACACTGTTGGTGGGATTGTAAATTGGTACAACCACTATGGAAAACAGTATGGTGGTTCTTCAAAAAATTAAAAATAGAACTACCTTATGACCCAGCAATTCCATTTCTGGGTATTTATCTGAAGAAATCCAAAAGACTGATTCAAAAAGACATATATGTCCCATGTTCACTGCAGCATTGTTTACTATCACCAGGATATAGAAGCAACCTACGTGCCCATCGGTAGATGATTGAATAAAGAAAAGGTAGTACATATATACAATAGAACAGTACTTGGCCATAAAAAAAGTGAATTCTTACGATTTGCAACAACATGGATGGACCTAGAGGGTATTATGCTAAGCGAAATAAGTCAAACAGAAACACAAGTACCGCATGATCTCACTTATATGTAGAACCTAAAGAACAAAATAAACAAACAAAACAGAAACAGACTCAGATACAGAGAACAAACTGATGTTTGCCAGATGTGTAGGGGATTGGGAGAATGGAAGAAAAGGTGAGGGGATTAAGAAGTAGAAAATTGGTAGTTATAAAAGTTATGGGGATGTAAAGTACAGCAGTAATAATATTGTAATAACTATGCACAGTGCCAGGTGGCTACTAATTGGGGTGGGGGTGATCACCTTGTAAATCATATGTCTAACCACCATATGTTCACCTAAAACTAATATGAAAGAATATTGAATGTCAATTGTAATTGAAAATACATAAATAAAAGCAAACGACCCAATTAAAAATGGGCTGAAGATCTGAACAGACATCTCACAAAAGAAGATATGTAGATGGCAAATAAGCACAACAAAATATGCCAATATCATATGTCATTAGGAAATTGCAAGTTATAGCAATACTACTACACAGGTATTAGGCTGCCTAAAATTCATAACACTGACAATACCAAATGCTGATGACGATGCAGAACAATGTTACTGGTAGGAATGCAAAATACAGCCACTTTGGAAGGTAGTTTGGCAGTTTCTCACAAAACTAAACATTTTCTTACCATGCAGTTGGGCTCCTAGATATTTACCCAATTGAGTTGAAAATTTATGTTCACACAAAAACCTAGCCATGAATGTGTATAGCAGCTTTATTTTTTAATAATTGGTCAAAACTGGAATCAAGCAAGATGTCCTTCAATAGGATAAACAAACAGTGCCATATCCATACAAAAAAATACCACTTAGCAATAAAAAGAAATGAGCAATCAAGCCACCAAGAGACATAGATCTTAGATGCCTATTGCTAAGTTTAAAAAGTCAATCTTAAAAGGCTATACGCTGTATGATTCCAACTGAGACAGCATAGGGACTTGGGCCCAGGGCTAAAAGAATGTCAGATGGACAGGAGGATCACTGGATAAGCTAACCACAAGAATGCCACCACCCTGTCACCCCCTACACAAAAACACAGATGTAGCTGATTATGTCTCCCTTCTAACTTCTTACTTCCTTGCAGATGTCTAAACCACTATCCTGCATGTGCAGCTGATCAAGGTTTGACCACTATAAGACCTTTCTGGGATGGTGACAATGAGCAGTCCACCATTTTGCCTTCACAACAGTTACCAGGCAATGTAGCTGAAAAAGGAAGGCTGCCTGTTTAAAAAGTCTGAATTTTCACACAAGCCCTCTTGTCCCCAGCTTATAAAAGGAGGCAAGCAGAGACAGCCCTGGAGTCAGTTTGGAGGCCCTTCCTTTCTTCTGTGCTGCCTCCCTTGTACTTGAGTATAAGCTTAACAAAATTTGTCTGAAAATCTTTTGGGGGTTTCCTCTTGATTTCTATCTTGGGGACCCCAAGAACCCCAACACTGGTAACATAACTATTTGACATTCTGGAAATGGCAAATCTACACAGATCACTACAAAGATCACTTGTTGCAAGGGATTGGGGGGGCAGAGGAGGATAAATAGGTGAAGCATCAGGGATTTTAAAGTGGTGAAACAGTTCTGTATGATAGTCTAATGGAGGATGTAAGACATTATGCATTTGTTAAAACTCATGGAACTATGCAACCCAAAAAGTAAACCTTAATATAAACTATGGAGTTTAGTTAATGATAATGTATCAATATTGGTTCATTAATTATAACAAATGTACCAAACCAATGCTAATAATATTAATAATAGATGAAACTGTGTGCAGGGGAAAGGGAGCAACTAGAAACTCTGTGCTATCCACTTAGTTTTTGTTTAAATCTAAAACTATTCTAAAAAATAAAGTATTAATTTTTTTTAATGAAAAAAACTGGACCTTGGAAATTAGTCTTTGATGGAATTAGTGACTAGAATCACTGAACAGTGTTAATTCACTCCCTTTTTTCCCCTCCAATCTGCTTTGACATTTCTTTCTTGAGCTGAGGAGTTTTAGCACACCATAGATGCCATATGGTATCAACGTAATTTTAATTGGAAAAACCACCAGAATAACAGTTAATGGACCAAAACACCCAAAAAGGTAACACATTCCAATGTTATTTTTGAATACTGAATGATTTTTTTAAAAATCAGCCACATAAAACTGCAAGTTTAGGATGTAGGAAAAGCCCCCACACTTTCTAGAATAGTTCACAGAAAAGACACTAAAAGTATTGCTCAAAATTCTGTTCAGTTTTTTTTCTGGCATTTCATTCCACATGAATTTACCTAGAATTGAGCAAGCTTAGAAATAAGTTGCTATTAAATATAAACCAATTATTCATGCAGGCCCATGACGAAACTATAAATGTACATAGGCTTCTAAATACCGAGTTAAAAAAAAAAAAGAAATATTTTCAGAGACTATCACAAATATGATTCGGTAGAGAGAGAGACAGACAGACAGAAAGACAGATTTTTCCCCTAAGTGCACTACAGAC
This sequence comes from Pteropus medius, assembly GCF_902729225.1. Lineage (NCBI taxonomy): Eukaryota > Metazoa > Chordata > Mammalia > Chiroptera > Pteropodidae > Pteropus > Pteropus medius. The sequence goes on along the minus strand of NW_024340698.1, from coordinate 7,122,353 downwards.
CAGAAAAGACGATTAAAAGGATTCACTCAAAGGATCCTCAGAAAGAAGAACGGAATATCCATCACTACTAGAAAACTTACGACCCTGCAACAGTTAACCACTCCTTTGCCCCATTAGCACAATTAGTCCTTACCATTTATTAGTCCTTACCATTTAGTCCTTAACATTAGCTTTTCTGAAAAAAAAAAATAGTTTGTTTTAATCTTCCAGACACTGTGATTCATATATCCAATCATTTTTACCTCTTCACATTTGTTGCCAGAAAGCGCAGACCAAGTTTATGGTCTACCTCTATTAAACACAATAAACTTCATATCATGCATTATGTCCTGGATCCACCATACTTTCCTACTTGTATTTTCCCCTTTCTCTAATTGTTTTTATGTATTTTAGTGGCATTGTACCTTACTTATATTATGTGTACTTTTGTAAAGCTCTTTAAATTCTTTTTGGGACAAAGCAGGATATAAATAAATAGGTAGGTAGGTAAATAAGAAAAGAAACAGGAGCTCTACCTATCATTTCAAGACAAAACATCATTTCAACAGTGTATTCTCACAAGTCTGAGTAGCCACTATAAAAATATTTACATTAATAAATGGCCAGACCCTTGGTGGAGACTCATTAGTAGCCTGACACTGTTTTCTCCAGCAATTGTCAGGACCCAAGGTTGAATCTGAATACACGACACTTCTGAAATCTTTTTACCCTTTAATCATATCTTTAAAATTTTGGTTAAATTTGTGTAACATCTATAAATTAGGTAGGCACTAATATGGCCAACATCTATAAATTAGGTAGGCACTAATATGGCCAGCTTCATCACGGCTCACAATACGTCTATTCTCATCCTGGACTTAGGAATAAGCCACTCTTGAGAAATCAGGAAAGTGGCTAAACAGAAGAATGTAGGGGAGCCCCAGATGATGACTTGTTTCTAAAATTGATAAAAAACTTGATTTAAGAACACCATACCTTGCTTTATCATCTCAATGAATTAGAATGTTGTAAGACATGATTCTTAGTCTTTTTTTTTTTCATTCTTCTCTTGCCTAGGCTTTCACTTGAACAAGCTAATTTTTGGTTGATTGAGAAATATTCTTGCTTATTCAAGGTCTCCATGGTTAATAATGATACCTACCAAAAGAGGCATCAAGGTCACATTCTTAGATCTTGCAGTTGACTCTCTACAAAAGAAAGTCTGATAATATCTAAGGAAGTAAAGTTCTATAGCTCCTCCCAGAATCCAAATTAAATAGTTTAAAAGCCCCCAGAACTCACCAAATCATTCTACTTAATTAAAATCTTTTCTAAAAAAAAAGAAGGGAATGGTCTTTCTCCAGAGTTTATGGGAAAGAGACATGGATTACTACAAACAGCCACGAGAAGAATAGTTTACGGTCTCGGCTAGACCAGAAAATCACTGAGACATCCTAGGCCTGGTTATTGTGTTCTCAACTTGCGGATTTTTCTTTTTCTAGTGTATGACCATAAGTTCATGAATCAAGGCTAAGGCGTTTCTTCTCTTAACCACCTACTATTACTAACCGTTGCTTAGAAAATAAAAATAGGCTTTTGAAGACATATTGAATGAAAGAGTCTGTTCTATAATGCGGGAATAGCTTCATTTAAAGGTTTAAATGAAATATTCTGGTAGTGTCTTTATCTAATAAAAATCTGTGTTTCTTTTCAATATACCTTTATGTGTTGAAAAAAAAAGCACAACTAGAGGATGTTTTGTGTTGTTAGGACAATTAATGTGTTCATTTGACACAGTTGCTATTGTCTGCTCTTCTTTCCTCCTTTAACTACTTAGATGCTACATGAATATCCTAAAAAAGGTCAACTGTCAGCAGTTTATGCAACTATTGTTATTGGAAAGACTTGTGACTGTAACCTGGTATTAAGGATTTGCATAGCAGTTTGTAATTCTGCAAGTGCTTCAGCAAAAGCTTTAATGATTACAAAAGTAACAGTCTCCTCTTCCCCCATGGTTACTGGAAGATGCATTCCCATCCTCCTTCCTCTCATTTATGAGGAGTACCAGATCTGAGCTGGCTTAAGTTTTATACACTCACCCTCCCAAGGCCTTAAGCATTCATATACTCAAAAGTACTCACTGAGCACTCTTTATAAAATGTTCTATTTTCTTTCTACACATAGAGAGCCATGAGACTACTGTATACTCTCTTGTGAAAGATGAGGTAGATCTGGGATAAGAGACCCCAAACCCTACAAGTCTGGGCTATTTATTATTTCTCCTGCTGAGCCATAACATAGTCTTCTAAGACCTGTGTCCAAACCAAATTTCATCTTGTTTGCGACCAAAATTATGACAGGTCCTTAACATTATGTGAAGTCAACAACATTAACCACTTGCTAGAAAACTACTTACAGACTACTTTTGAGACATCTTAGCTGTCTCATTAGATCAACTGTACTTGCATAAAACTATATTTTTTCCATTTAATATTTACTAAATGCACAGTATCTCCTAGACTGTGAATAAAACATGCAAACAACATGGTCCTTATGCCCTAGAGGCTTGCAATAGCCAGCTGTGATAAAATACTGGATAGCCTATTTTCTTTGAAAAGCATAAAATACCTTATAGATACAATAGTACATTTTGTTCTAAGAATTTATTATAGCCTAAGTATACATAGTGTATACTTATGACAACACGACCACCATAACTGAAGTGTTTTATGGCATTTCAGAGTTTTACAATTTGTGTTCTTATTTAATTCTCCTTCTCTATTATTGAAAGAGAATGTGTCTGTGCATACACATATGCACACTTGTGTATGAACAGTAGTTAAGAGAAATATTATTTTCCCAATTTCACAGATGAAGTCACTGAAATTAAGATTGGCTCCAAGTCATGTAGCTATGTAGTGGCTGGTGGCAGCAACAAGACAGGACTCATGACTATCTGTGCAATGTATAATGTGTTTTTCATTATGTCCATATCCTTCCATGAAAAAATATTGCATAGCACTTAAAAATTAGCTTTAGGTATAATAAGAACTAGCATCTATGGAGTATTTACTTTGCCAGGCAGTGTTTCAAGTGTTTTATATGAATTAATTCATGTGTTATCAGAACTATCCTATGAGGTAGGTATACTATTGTCTCTGTTTTACAGATAAGAAAACTGAGTCACAGAGAGGTTAAGTAACCTGCTAAAGATTGTACAGTCGATAAGCAGAAAAGCCAAGTTTTGAATTCAAGCTGATGGACTCCAGAGCTTATCTACGAAACCACTCTAAATAATACCTCGATGTATGGGTGAGTTGTCTTTTTTTCCTTTTCCTTTTGTTTCAACTCTAAGCACACATGCACACAAAATAAAACAAAAAAAAATCCAGTTGTTTGGCAATATTCCACTGGGTTTACTGGACATTTCAGGAAAATAATTCTTTAACTTGAATGATTCCAACTACTCACCAAGAACAATATTTCCCTATAAATACATGGCCTGCAGTGCCTCATAGCCATGATGAAATGAAAATTATAAGAAAATAAGTGGAAAAGGTTAATGCTGTGCATTTCCTAGGGATTATTGATATGTGTATGAAATCTTAGAGCTCTCAGCTCTAATCATAAAACTATGGTATTTAATTGAAAAGCTAGCCTTTGCAAAAAGGCCAGGCCCTCCCTTGAGCTACAGTTCTTTCAAAAGGCTACTAACAGACAAGACTCAAGGGCCAGGATGCTGACAATTTCTTGGGACTCAGTCTCCTACAGCCTACTCCAGCACATGAAACACAGTGAAGGTGAAAGCTGGGGGACTCGTGGAGGCTGGATTGATTAACTCAAGGGGAGAGAGCTGCTCAAGTGCCCTCAATGGGCTCTCGCAGGAGGTGAAGACTTGGCAAGGAGGTATCACCACAGTGACTCTAGCAAATTCAATGGCAAGTGGGAAGGGGTGGAACACCTATAAAGGTCAACCACGTGGCTCTTCCCTGAGATTGTCAAAATTAGGGAATGTTTTACCTTTAGGAAACTGCTCTTATATCCTATAAACTTAATAAAGTGATTTTTGCCACCATGTTAGAACTGGCATTGTGTGTGTGTGTGTGTGTGTGTGTGTGTGTGTGTGTGTAGTATTAGTCTATGTGAGAGAATGAGTGGGAAGAAGGGTGAATCTCCAGGATTAAGTAAAAACCTGATAAAACAAGTCAGCTGGTAGGAAAAATCATAGTGTGACTCTAAAGACGTCCCTGGTGCAGCTGGGCACGGCACTCTCTGTTTCCCTCGGTTTTCTTAAAGTGCCATCAATGCACTGAAGCAACCACTATGATTTGCAATTATGACTTGACTGCTGGAGGGTTTGATAAATGCTGGATGCTTCTCAAGAAGTCTGTACCATTTAGATGCAGAAGGAGAAATGGTTCACAATTTACTGAGCATCAAGCACCTAAAGTAAAGAATTCTTCCTCCTGGAAGAACTTGAGAGTAAATAAAGTGATTCCATGCACCTTCTCATCAATCAAACTTTTCTTCCTTCTTCCAGCAGGTGTTTGGTGTTTGACAGTCTTTTTGACATTGCCTTTTTTTTTTTTTAAGAGAGACCTAAGGTGTTCTTGTAAATTTTAATATTGCATATGATGGTTGCCAAAGGTACTCAGACAATATAAAATGGGAAGCCGAATCAAGCATTTGGAAGCAAACCACGCAGTGCTACCTCAGTTACTTGCAACATCAGAGATATGGACACCTTTTGCTGCCCTGACCTTCTAACAAACTGCAACAAGATCCAAACCCATGATTTTAGAACTCTCTTTGGCAAACCTCTGGCAGCCCTTGGCACTACCTCCCCATTGCTATTTTAGATAAGAGAAAAAAACTGAGCACAGGATCTTCCTCATAGAGGGATGCTTTCCTTCCATCCACTAGGAGTTGCACCCTCAATAGGCCACAGTGAATTTCCTTCCTTTTAACTTCTCCATCCTTCACCCCCACAAACTTAAATATTTAAATCTGGAAGGGAGTGGGGAAAGGGGGTGAATCAATGGAAGACAGTTCCATCCAGACAGATGTTGGGAAGGTACAATATAAACTCACAAGGTTCAATCTCTGTGAAGGGAACATCTGTATGAAAAGGAAATTCAGCTGTCAGCCAGGCCAGCCTTATTTATGTCTGCTTCTGGTACACTAACATTGTCTGGGTTCAAAGAAGACATCATCTAAATTACTAAAACGGCCTAGGCGCTATTTTAAAATAATGCTTGGAGTGATCTGATGTCTTTTCTCCCAAAAAGACCTTTGTCACAGTGCTACATTCAAGAAGGCTTATTTTACTTAATTTTTAATTTTCTAGGCAAGGCAACCCTTGGTTGACCTCACAGATTGCAAGGACCTTATCCGCTTATAATCTCTCATTTTTGTTTTTATTTTTTATGCCTACAACACCTAGTCTTCCTAAGTGGTCTCCCATCCAAGTACTAACCAGGCCTGACCCTGCTTAGCTTCCAAGATCAGACGGGATCGGGCTTGTTCAGGGTGGCATGGCCATAGACAAGAAGGCTTATTTTAAATGAGCATTTTTTAAATGGCCCATTGCTGTAATTTGGCAATGTGCCCGGAAAAAGCTGATTTTGAGATTGAGCATTTTAAATAACAATCTCTAAAATTTAAGTTATAGTCGCTTTCCCTAATGAGAACTTCTGAACCTGTTGTTTAGCACTTTCCTTAAATATGCCTGGGGACTTTCTTTGTGGGCCTGGGGGGCAGCCCCAATTCCAGTGCAAAGGAAGACACAGCACAATTGCACTGTGTCTCCCACTACCTACCTCATTGACCTCAACCAAGGTATAAATTCCAGCTTGTAGGGTCGACATCACTGGAAATTTTGTCTGTTTAAAGAAAGAAAGGTTAGGGGAATCCCTCAAAATGTTATTGTTCCAGTTTGAGACACATGCCACAAAAAGTTGAATTAAAATTCAAGTCTGTCATTTTCCAAAAATCTGCCTGTGGAAGTCACTAAGGTTAACGTCTATGGCCCAGGACAATTGAAACCAAACTAGAGAAATTAACTGTTTTCTCTTCTTCCTTAGGCTCTAAATTCTTTGGACAGGGAAGCGGGGAAGAAAATATTGGTGCCATGTGGTCTTGGGACACCGTCAATAATTCATGGGAATATTGATGTAAATGATGTTCAAGTCATCCCTGTAATAGACTCATAATTAGCCTGTCCTTTTCCTATATTATATCTTAAGCTTTCAGAACTGTTTGAATCTGAGTTTTTACTACAGAACAAGTTACCAAATACTCATATCCTGATGAATTATAACATGCCTCTCTTTCCTGTGTCCCTTTCCTCCTCTTCTCTTGAATTTTCAGTCTGCTTTTCATGTGCCTCTCAAAATATGCTGAGTGGAGGTCAGCAAATGTGGCAGTAAAAAGAAAAAAAAGTTTATCTGCCATTTCTCAATGCTTATTAGAGTAAAAGTACAATGGTATACAGTATTTTTTTTTTTTTAGCCAAGGGGTTATGGGGTCAGCTCACACACTGGCTTGCCAACTTGTTTCCACAAAATGAGATGTCAGATGAGAATGTTAATTTATCTGAACAGACGCGTGTCAGTATTGATCATAAAGAAAGGTACTGGTGCATTCTGCCAGCACATGCCAATGCCAAGAAAGGTCTGTTGCTGACGAGCAATCTGGTACACAGATTCACCATGACCGGTCTCAACCTAGCTGGAATTGTGTCTTTCTCCAGCTCATTCTGGCTGATGTTATCATCATATTCCATCCCCCATAAATGCTATGTGCCCTTTAAAAAATTAAAATGAAGTTCATTTTGTTTTAAGAACACTGTGACATCCCTTGAGCCAGTGCTGATATTGACAATTCGGGTTGAGTATCATTGGTTGACATGTCAGCAGACTGGTTCTATAATGATTAAATAAAAATAACAACAACAATAATGACAACAGTAACTACATCTGATATCTGCATAGCACATCCATTAGGATATTATAGTAACATATTACAACAACAGCTAACACTTACTGAGGGATTACTATTTGCCAGGTGCTGTGATAAATATATAAATCATCTCCTTTTATTCTCACAAAAGCCCTATGCGATGTGTACCATTATTAAAATTCCCATGTTATAGACAGAGTCTAGGGCTTTTGAAAGATATAGCCACATGCCCACGGTCATAAATCTGGGGAGTGGTAGGCATGGGATATGAATCAGTCTATTTATGGAACCTCGCTCATAATCATGTTATTATGTTGCCTCTGTGCCTAGTCCAGAGTCACACAAGGCAGTCTCTCTCCTGGGCAAAGGGGGCTGATCAGTGCTACTATTTTAATCTGTGACTTTCTTCTTTTTATCTGCTTTCATGACCAACAGCACCTGACCCTCACTCCCTGATTGACACATTCTTTCTTCAACTGTGTTAAAACTGTCAATCGGTCCACTGTCTGTTTTTTCCCCCACTAGGAGTCATTAAATTTGTCTCTGTCTCATTCTTGCTCTCTCTGTTTTTTTTTGAAATTTAAAAAAAATAAAGTTCAAAGGAGTAAAATAATAATCATATTCCCACCAACCATTATCAATAATTAACTTTTGGCAATTTGCTTCCAGTCTTTTTTCTACATTTACGCTTTACAAAATTATACAAATAATATGTGACTACACTGTTCTTTTGTAATTCAGTTTTTCAAAGGGAATTTGCATAGCTCTGTTCTCATTCATAATTTGCTGATTTCCTAGCTTAACTCTTAGAGGGCAAGTTTATTTTCAGTATTTTCAGGTTCTTGGGAAGGCTTCTCCAAGTTGCTTCCGCACACCAACCAGACATTACCAGATATGGTGAGATTGGTATAAACAAACAGGCACAAGTGAGGCTGACCATCTTATTAACACTAGAGCTCAGGATTGTGCACTTTGTTTAACCTGCCTAACTCTCTTAATTGTTGAAAAAATCTATCTCAGCATAAAAGATTGTAAAAATTGGTATTGTGCAGGGGTCAATGACTACACAATCTTTCCCTAACAAAGCAAAAAGATTTGTATATTGACAAGGAAATTACAGGTTTGGACATAAACAATTAACTACATAATGACTTTGGCAAAATTGAGAGCATCACTTTGAAAAAGACATACCCTAGAAACAGAAAAGTAAGCTATTAAGAAGGCATATTTCTGAAAATCATAGATATAACTCATGATATCTGATAACTATGACATTTAGTATATATTTATTTCCAAACAAAAAATTAAAAGAGGTGTTAGTTTATTATAGGTTTAAAGAAAGATGCATGTCCATAACTATTTTTAAAGGTTAATCTGCGTAAAGCATAAAACCACAAAATTAATGGAAAGTAGAAAGCCTCCCAGAAGGAAAAAAATGTGGTGTGCATGGCAAATATCAACAAGTGAGCACAGCAAACAATGGTCAAAGACAGCTTTTCTATGAAATCAAAGAAGTCTTTTTCAGTCTGTGATACATTAAATTTCTAGAGTTATAATTATGGAGTTATTTTATAGTTTATCTATACCAACTACATCTTTATAATAATATATATAGCATAAAACTGAGGCGATATTATAAACTAAATTCATTGGAATTTCTGATTAAAACAGCCTCAATCTCATCACACGGATTATAGAATATCAACCAAATAACTGGCTCCCTCTCCCGTCCATCACAGGGATGACCTAAAATGTTCCTCATGCCTCAGCCCTTCACAGAACCTTTCCCAGGTATCATCTGGCCCACCTCTATACTACACATAAATCCACAGTGTCCTACTGTAAGCATTTAAGATAATCAAATGATGCCCACATTCTTCTGAGTTTTCAACTGGAGCAGCAAAATGTATTTATATACGCCATTGCACTGGGCTTATATAAGTGATCAGAGAGGACATCAAAAATAACTTTAGCTGGATCCAAATGTAATGAGGGTTGAGAAACACTTGTATGGCAGATGCCTACAAAACTACAGGGCCTTACAGCCTAGATGTCTGTGCTGTGTGTGTAGTGTTAGGATTAAGAAATTTTTGTTGTCTTCTCTACTTCTGAACCCATTAGTATTTTTGTTCACCTAGAAAGAGTAAACAATTAAACTTCCAATCTATTGAGAAAGAATCAACAGCCTACTTACCCTGCTCTTTCTCTCCTTGGCCCTCCCCCCATATATTGTACCTCTCATACTAAATTGTACACACTGAAGTGTAATGACTGTCTATACTTACAAATCCACCTTCCCAGCACAAGTGCTCTGAGGGCAAGTACTGTTTGTCTCATTCATCTTAACTCCAGCATGGAGATAGGTTCTGGGTATATAGGAGGCTCTCAATGTATGTTTGCACTGAATGAATAAATAAATGAGAGATCAACAGATGCTGACTAGACATCATGAACGGTTCGCACTGTGACACAATGAATGTTGAAAAATGAAAAAAAAATTAGTCAATCCATCAATTGGTTTATCTACATGACACCAAACTAGCAATCTGCTTGTTTTTTCTTTCTCCAAAAACCAAGACATTTCAGGTTACACCACTCAATGAGAACTGAAGGACATAAAACACCTTAGACTTATAAAATTCACACATATTCTGCCTTTGGTTTTACCCCTTAGGAAATGGTCTGCAATTGTGCTTGGTATGTTGAAAAGTCCTTCTTATCAAAGGAAACCACAAACACTTTATTAACATCATCTCATTAATCTTCAAAAGATAGCTATAAGGCAATAGCAAATGTTACTGATGAGGAAACAATTACAAAGGAGGCTAAGTGACTTGCTTAAATTATTAAGTTAATTACTGACTCAGTTGACATTTGACACTGTTGATATCCTCCTTCCTAAATTGCTTTCCCTTGATCTCCACGACACTATTCTCACTCTTTGACTTTTCTTATGAATTTAAGCTTCTTTACTGAAGAATGAATCTAATGTTAAATCCATTCACTTGCATCATTGCATATTGTCTTCATCAATCTGTCTATATGTGCATAGCCGTGTTTACATACTTTTTGATGTTCTTTTTCATGTACAGAGGCCGCTGTAGTACAGCAGTTAAGAGCATGACCTCGGGAGCTACAATACATCCTTTCAAATCTTGGCTCTGCTACTAGCCAGATGTGTGACTTTGGGCCAATCATTTAAACTTTTGGTACCTTGGATTTTCTACCTGTAAAATTTGGAAAATAATAGTACCTATCCTCAGAAGGTTATTGTGAGGATTACATAATAAAATATATATGAAATGCTTAGAACAGTGCCTGGCATATAATAAGTACTCAATGTTAAATATTACTAATAATATTATTTCATGTACATATTTCTATGTAGTCACAGCATATTCTGTTGTGTTACTATATCACAGTTTAGCTAATTTCATCTTGCATTATTTTAAGAAAGTTCATAGGAGTTTGGAAAATCACAGAAAATCAAAAACAGGAGGTAGAGCATATCCATTTTATTTGTTATTCCATAGTGTTTCTTCGAACTCCTCCACTGGTTCAATTCCTCCCTCTCCTACCACCCCCTAGCCCTTTTTCCCCCAAGCCATTGCTACAACCCCATTCCAGGCACCCCGCACCTCATAATTTTTAATGGGGTCCATGCAGGATGCATGAACTAATAAAGTCCCCCTAAAGTGAAATAATATAGTGCTAGATCACAACACACCTAGCAATGTCTTGTACCTGACATCTGTCTATAAATGTCATATGGATAGATGAAATGACATGGTTATAGGGACCATATGAAAAAGGATGCTGGAAGCAGGCCGGGCCAGGCTGGAAAGGAATCTAGATGCCATGCTAGAGAGTTTAGGCTTGATCATGTAAGCTATGGAGAGCCACTAAATTTCTGAGTTAAAAAAGTGGGGAAAAAAAGGAAAGAGAAAGCTATTTAGAGGCTAGAAAAGCTGCTATAGCTTCCTAACTATTCAATAGTAAAGTTCATTTTGCTTTAACCTTAAGAAATAGTTTTAATTATATTAATCTTTGAAACTGCCTCTGCCACAAAATTTCAGAACATCCCTTTTCTTACTTGTCACTCCACATGGAGGCTTTTTGAAAAGGTATAATATTTGCTTTTGTTTCAATAATAGATCCTGTTTTTCTAGAGGGCTTAGCAATACCTTATTTCAAATGACTTTCTGTCTTATAACATTTAAGAGAAACAATTAGTGTCTAAGATTTACCCTGCCTCAAAGACAGGTAGTTGCTGGTGGCCTGGGACGCCTCGACCTGAGCAAATTGTGAATTCCAGCTGGTCAGTTTCAACTCTGAAAGCAATCTATAGGGGAACTTATAATTACCCAACAACTTGTTTTTGTGACACTGAAACTGTAGTCTCAGTGACAGCCACCCTCAAAAATGTGGTTCCCAGCCTGAGAATGAAGCAGGTTCTATTGCTAGTGGTCTAGAAAGAGGTCAATGGGCAACATCACAACCACCATCAAACCCCTTGCAGTCTATTTGGCCTGTTGTTACCCCAAAGGAAAAGAGAACCATGAACCTGAGTACCTCAATAAAACTTGCAAAAAGGAGACTACAAAGGATTTCTGTTTTAGTGTCATTATAGTATAGTCATAGTGAATAGCAACTCATCAGGGACCTTTCTCCATAATGGCTTGTTCCAAATACTTACTTTATTTTTCTCATATCTCAAACTTTGTGAAATTACAATGCTCTCACTGACTTACTGAAAATTATTGCAGAAACCATGTCCTCGGTATAAAAGATATTATATTTCCTCCCCCGATTACAGCCTTATATTTTGTTTCTTTTAAATTCTGTATTTTTTATTATTTTTGATTCTCTGCATCTACAAAGGTATTTCTATATTCTCTTTCCCAGCTGCCTCACTGATGAAGAGTTCTCTGGCAATATAGAGTAGAAGGAAATCTCTCTCAGTCTCATTTCCTTCACTTCAAAAGTAAATCCACTGGTTTGCCTCATCCACAAAAATGTAATGGGAATGTTTTCCTGCCCCATTAGTCAATCCTGAAGCAGGAAGAGTGAAAGGCCAGGCCAGATGGTGACTGTCACAGCTGGCTGGCTACACTGCCAGAATCAGAGGGTCTAGAGCTGAGCCAGGTGTCATGGTTCAAAATGAAGCAACTGGGGACTCTATGAAACGACTTTAAGGCCAGACTGACAAGAGACCAATAAAAAACTTTATTGACAAACTGAGAAAATAACTTGCACCACTATCTTTACTAGCTGGCTTCTTTGCAAAGGTGAACTCCGGGTTGTTTGGCAGAAGTGATACATTGGAGTAGACTTCTCTTCTGAAACCCTTGGACAAGGCTGATGAAGTAGAAACTAGGTATAAGCATGCCATAAGAAGCTGGGAAAGAAGCAAGTTGTAAGTGAGGGAACTTAACCAGGCCAGGGTAATGCAACAGCGAAAAGCTACCATGACCTGTTTAGCCTTTACTCTCGTGTACAGTGAGTGCACTGTACTAAGGGTGCCAAGAGCCTGAAAGAGAATCAGGCATGATTCTTGTCCTGAAGGAACTTCCTGCCTGGTGTGAAATCCAACCTCTACTATGCCCACAACAGCTTATTTAGGGTTCCTGGGGGCTTTAATTGTCCTGATACTTCTGAGGACAAAAATTCATAACTCCTTTTAGGTCAGAAGCACTGTCATTTGCAAAGACCCCCATGCACTGTGCAATCTAGTGATTCATCATCAGAGAGCCCATTCTCAAAATCGCAATTGCTCCAAGAAAAGACAGCCTTCAATGCTACCGTAGGGATCCTACTTATTGAAGACCCCCGATATTCCCTTCCATCTCCTAAGTGGAAGATAGACTATTAGCCCTAAGCCCCTGGCCCAGCACCAAAGCAACATTGTGGCTAATCACATACTATGCAAGCTCACATTCTCTGCTTGGGGCTGGGAGCTTCACTGTAATTACTAGCACTTATTAAATTTCATCTCTACATAAAGTATAATAAAAAGGTGGCTATCTATTTGAGAAGCACTTGTTAGAGTAATCAAGCTTGAAACTATGATAGAAATGCAAATCTGAGGTTATCATTTAGTGAACAGAAGGAAAAGGAGAGCCCAGCAGAGCAAGCCAGTTACCTTTGGAAGCACTAAGCACTCCACCTATTTTAACTCACAGAAACAGTCCACCTCTCAGTGTGTCTCTTCACATTTTCTATTTTTCATGCCCCCATCTTCTCTTCTTCCCTCTTACTCTTTTCCTTTTCCTCATTTCCTCTGTTCTATCCTCTCCTAACACCTTACTATAAAATGGAAGTCCCAATCAGACTTAGAGCAGTCTCTGTTTAAACATGGCTCCTTGATGGACTGTACATGTCTACTCCAACATCAAACACAAATGAATTCTGGGTCATTCACTCTATCAGATTACCTATGCCTCTGCTTCTCTTCTTCCACTAGCACTGACAACCAAGAAAGGATCACAGAGATCTAGACTGGAAGCCTATCAATATAGACTTTCCATGTTTAGTTTCTGTGGTAACAGATAAAGATCTGCCACAAGAATAGGTATTATGTGTATGCAAACAGGATGTCACAGCTTTCATTTCATGTCAAAGGAGAAAGGTTAGCAGAGGCCAGCCCTGAGAGTTTGTTAGGCTGGCAGAGTCTGGCAGATGTCAAGAAGTCAGTAGGCAGGGGAGTGGACAGAGAGGCCTGTGTAACCACAGCAGACATCAGGACAAAAAAGCGTCCAAGGTGCAAGTGTCCTAGAACTCAGTTTGGTCAGGAGAGATCAAGAAGATAGAGGCCAAACAAAGAGTTAAGGATCCTAGGCCTGGAAGTACTGAGACCACAGGAAGCCAAGGTACAACCGCCCCTTTCATATCTGAGCTTCTGGGCAGCATTTCTAGAAGCTATTGAACAGCTGCTACCATTCGCAACAACATAGGCTGCAGTTCAGGAGGTGTTAAGCAATTCTAGACCACAGATAGTTTGTGAAGCTTTTAGGGGTCCTTTAAAATGAGATAGAAAGATGTGTTTTACAGAGCCTACAAAGATAAGACAGCAAATCTCAGGTGTCCTAGGGCAGATTACCTTGCTTTTGGGTTCTTATTAACACAGTTAAGCAAAGTAGGTAAAAGGATGACTGATGTTGATGCACTTCATTTCTTTGCTTTGCTTTTCACTTCTCTGTGCTAGCCTGCAACTGAGCAAGAGGACTTTTCAACACAAAGACACTACATTATTTTCACCTAGCTTGCAGAAGGCCTCTTTGCACTGAGAGAGAATGCCATCATTCTCTAGCATAGCCTAGAGTGGGACAGATATCGGAAGAGGGCTTCACGGAGGAGATGCTGAACAGCAGGGCTTCTTTATTTTCCTCCTTCATTCACTCTGATGCATCCTCCAGAGTGAAATGAGTACCAGTGCATAGCCCACAGGCAAGGAGATATTATCAGCACACCATTTCTCTCCCCCATTAGCATGGATAATCAAGCACAGACATGTAAGCATTTGGATCCTTGGAAAACAAAGTTTCATAAACACCTTCTGAGCTTTGTTTTAAGGGGGAGAAAACCTGATATTTGTTTCTATGACACTTATCAACATTAGGGTTTTTAGGACACATTAAACAGTATCGCAAGTCAGAGCAGATTGCATTCATTAATGGAATTGGACTGCCTCTCTAAACATCAGAGCAACATTTTAGTAACAAGAAACCTTACTTCCTCCACTTAGTTGAGCTGGAAAATTAATGTAGTGTGCTTCTGAAGAAACACATAATGAACATGATGAATTTTCATCATCTTGCTGGAAAGTGATTCTTTATGTTCTTATTCCAAATTTACAGCAAGTAAATTTAACGTTCCCAAGCTACTGCTCAGCCTTCTTAAGACCTCACTATCAATTTGTGGGTGTTTTAACTGATTCTGGCCTGGAATTAATTAGTGCTTTCTAAAAAACGTACGTGTAGCAAATTGATACATTTCAGGAAAAATGAAGTTATTTGGGGAAGTTACACTTTAACTATTTACATTTCTTCTAAGGTGGGGGGACAGAGAGGCAGGGACTCAAACTGGCTCTCCGACGTTCATAGAAAATTTGTAGTCAGGGAGCTAAAAATATCCATTGGCAACTAGGAGCCCATGCTGACCAGCTCCTGGGCACAGCTGACTTCATTACCCACTGTTCTTTGGTTAAAAGTCATAGGCCACTGAGAACTCCCAAGAACATAGATGTTCTAAGTAGATGTTCCTTTTTTCTTTTTAATAAAAAACATATATAATTCACATACCATAAAATTCACCTCTTTAAAGTATACAATTCAGGTATATTCACAAAGATGTGCCACCATCACTAATGTCTGATTCCATCACCCCCAAAGGGAACCCTATACACATTAGCACTCATTTCTCATTCTCCTCTCCCCTCTCCCTGGCAACCACTACTTTACTTTCTGCCTCTATGAATTTTCCTATTCTAGACAATCATTCTTTTTTACATACAAGTTTTATTTTTTATTTATTTATTTTTTTAAGTAACCACTGAGTTTTTCCCTTTAGGAAACACTAAAATAGGAAATACTGAGGTGGTCCCATTTAAAATGAAATTTTTTGAATAAATGAGAATGGAAATGTCCTTGGAAGAAATTTCCCTTAGGGAACTTGACTTGTGGATGTAGACAGCCTCTGACAGCGGTGCTTGAGCACAGACTTTCTCAACAGGTATAAGTGTCTCTTCCTCTGGTTGAAGAAGTGGGATTTTACTTTGTTGTTTGTCAGAGATAGGGTAGATTTTAATATCTCAAAGCCAGTTTCATCCAGCCTGTTTGTGAGAAGCAGTATAGCTAAGTAGACCCCAGAATCAGGTAAACTGGGTTCAAATCATAGATCTACCATTTTTTTACAGGTTACAGACTATGGAGGTATGAGGAACTTATGTAGCTTCTCTGAGCCTCAGTTTCTTGCCTGTAAAAAGGAGATGATAGTACCAGCCTCACAAGATTTATTTTGAGGACTAAATTTGATTTGGTGATAGACAGAGAGAGAGAGAGAGAGAGAGAGAGAGAGAGAGAGAAATATAGATACAGATAGATAGCTTGGTATGATACCAGGCATTAATAAGATCTCAATAAATGATATCTAAAAATAAATATCTATTTTGTGCCAGGTACTGGTTTTTGCATTAACTGGTTGCTTACTCACTGGTGTTAAGTGCACATCATCGAAAGGAAAGATGGGATTCTGAATACAAGGACTGGCAATGCCTCTAAAATATATTGATGTAATAAGATGACATGATGTCTGATCAAGTATGTGAGACTATCACATCAGTAAACACTATCTCCAGATTAATTTCTTGCAAGGCAAGTTGACATTCTCAGGAAATTAAAATTCAACATGTTCTTTCTGCAAACAATACTATAATCCATGAAAATCAATATGTTTCACCCTGTCTGTATGGCAGTCAGTTTCTTCAGTAATATAGCAATAGCTATTCATGCATGTTATAATATAAAATCTATAGATCAATAAGCCCTCTGACATAAAAAAATTACAGCAAATCCGCTGGGACAAAAGATCTAGAAAAGATAAATGTTTCTCATCAAAAGGCTACTTTAAACATAATCCTGTCAAAATAAAAAATATACATTTTATAAAGTATGCATAAAAACCCGATAGGATTTTTAAACACAAAAAAGCATCTATCTTCACTAATAAAAAGTTCAAAGTCAAATATTTTATACCTGCATACATAGTGCATCTGGTAAGTAGACAAAAATATGGGAATTACCATAGGTCTCTACCTGTAGTGGTTATTTAACTTCTCTGGTTCGATGGACAATAACTTGACACTTCATACTGTTTATAGCAATAGAAAATAGTAAACACAAAGCAGTGGTTTCCAAGCAGAATTCAATTTCTATAGGATTTCTCACAATCTTAAAGAATTAGGGCCATTTGAATCCCTAGTCTATGATACTACCTAAGCCTCATAAAATTACAGTCAGGAAGAACAGATTGGAGCCTCTATCATTTACCAATGTCAAAGGAATGAAGAGTCTGATACAATTGTGTATCGTTAACCTGATATTGGAATGTATACCTTTTTTTTCCCTCATTCATTAACAACAGCCATTTAGTTAAGGTTCTGAGGGTCCCATGAAAAAGTCCATGACTGCATAAAACCATGATTCACTTTTCGGATTTTTCTCCCACTATATTGTGGATGGTATTTACTTCTAGCAATCAGGCTTTGGTTCTAGACAGAAGGAACACTGGAGAAGTGGCGAAGAAATCCTAAGGAATGCAATTAACCATCTCCCTCCAACACAAAGAAGTTTTGATCAGAGTTGACTAAACATAGTGGTAGGTGCCTAAAGGGTCCCAGGCTGTTGCCAAGTGGAGGTGGGGTCAGTCCTTTGTTCAACAACTCCCATCTTATCCTATCCTATCCTATCCTATCCTATCCTATCCTATCCTATCCTATCCTACCTATCCTATCCTAAATCAGCTGACCTGGCTTCTGGTCCCACTTCTGTCACTAACTGTATGACCTCAGGAAGTAGCTTCAATCTTCTGAGCCTCTGTGCCTACATCTGTAAAATGTGGAAGTGGAACTAGATGATTCATTTTTTGCACATCTATGAGTCAATTCCAATACCCTTAGCCACTCTCTGTTATTCCTATCATCATCCGGACTTAGAATAAAGAAAATAGAACAGGCTCACTCACAAACGATCTTCATTCAATAAGGCAGTGATTTAGGCTTTCATTAACATTTTCCCAAGCACTGTGTTAGCCTCTGGGGATTAAAGATGAATATGTCTCTGCCATCAAAGATTTTTTATGAGGTACACACATAAGACATAGAATTATCTTCAGTGATTCAAGGCAAACGTCATTAGCTTCCCGGGTAAACAGATCTAGCAACCAGAGGGAGGGCAAGATAGAAATTTAGGGGAAAATCTCTGTTCCTGGGCTCTCGCCAAGACCTAGAAGGTGGGCAGAAGCAAAACTTGAGTTTATGGGGCTTTCTGGATCCTTGAAGAGGGCACCAAGAGATCAGCTGTGGGATTAGGTGTTTTCTCAGTATTACAGATTCTCCAATACTCTGTGACCAATCCCCTGTTCTCAGGTGGAACTCAGCCTCATCGTTTCACCGCTGATACAAAAGCCACACCCACTTCACCTACTCAAGAGTTTTGTCTGTTTTTGCCTTCCTATCCCTATCTCACACCATGGCCACTTCTCGTCCCTGTGTACCTCCACTGGTAGAAAAAAATACAGTGAGGGTCCTATGCTACTTTTGGCAGCCATTAGCTAGATATATGATGTTAGGCAAATTACTCTGATGCCAAAACTCGAACCTTTTTTTTTTCTTCCTCCTCTTCATAGTACTACTGCCTTACATTTGTACAGTTTCTAAAGCACTCTAAAGATGCAGACACTAAGCCTCAGAGAAGAGAAATGACTTGCCCAAGTTTATACAGCCCATAAAAACAAAAATCCTTAGACGTTAAAAAGAACATACACATGACGATAATGAAGGAAGGCCAATTGATCTGGAAGGCACTATGAGGCTTCACAGTGGAGGCTTAACTTTGACAAATTTACTATGATCCAAAATTTGGTCCTCAGCTTTGCCCATCAAAAGATTTGATTTTTTCAGTGTCCCAGTGTTCATCTGACTCATACTAAGAAAGTTCCAAAGAAAATGGCACATGGAACCAGAATGCTTAAGTATGCATTTGCAATATGAATTATTATTACTAGGGGAATTAGATTCTCATATTCTCTGGCCACACTCTCCATAGACAAGCTATATCAAAAGATTAGTTACAAGCATACCTTGGAGATATTGTGGGTCCGGCTCCAGATAAATGCAATAAAGTGAGCATCTCAAAAAAGCAAGTAATAATATTTTTGCACATGGAGGGTCTTGCCTTCAGTTTGTAAAAGAAATGCAACACAACATCTGTGAAGTGCAATAAAGCAAAGTGCAAAAAATTTAGGGATGCCTGTATAATCAGAAGGTTGATTAGTGGGCCTGGAATCGTTACCAGGTGAGTTAGTTAAATCATGTAAATGTTCTGTGACAACAGGTCTTTGCAATCTAACAAAGAATCTCCAAAATGAAGATAAACCTGCCATAGGAACTGGCTCTTAGACACTCATGGCCTTAGACAGAATTGGACAGGCTTTGCAAAGTGGCCTGTTACTCTCTCCAGCCTCTGTTCTCATTGACTTTTTCAAAACCTTTTTTAATACCTTCCAGTGATACCTCTCCACTTTGATCTATTGTATCTTGTTTAAAGTTTAACTATCAGAGAACAATCTATTTCCAGGGTCTTCAGAGGACACCTGGCACCTCCGTGGACAGCCAACTGAGACCAGGTTTTCTGATTCTGAATCTGCAATGCTTTCAATGACATTTTGCTGTCTCATACTCAAACAGGGATGGTCCCATACCCTTCTCGGGGTTGTTCCAGGAGAAAAATGAGACAAAAGCAAAAATGGTTTTAAAGTGTTGTGCAACGATAAGCTATTATCATTTTAAAATCAGCGCAAAAGGATTGTTTTGCTATCCTTCATCTTTACCAAATGAAGTGGTAAACCAGAACGGAGAACGCTTATTGGAAGAAATTTCAAAAGAAAAAAAAATTATCGATCAGCTAAAAACTTGGGGAACTCCTGCTTAACTTCTTTCTTTAAGCTCCCCAAGGCTATCACTTATTTTTAAAATAGTGCTGATACAAGATATATAATGAAATGAGGTCAGTCAGAGCAGGTTCCTCCCTAGCCAGGGTTGGGAGAAGGCTAGGGTAATCAGTGCACAATTAGTT
Source organism: Pteropus medius (assembly GCF_902729225.1). Taxonomy (NCBI): domain Eukaryota; kingdom Metazoa; phylum Chordata; class Mammalia; order Chiroptera; family Pteropodidae; genus Pteropus; species Pteropus medius. Next base: position 7,102,563 of record NW_024340698.1, on the reverse strand, counting down.
GTTAACTGATAAATGAGGAGTCAATTGGCTGGATGACATAGAAGTGGAGATCAGCCAAAAAGATATACTGGCTGATTTATGAGAAAGAAAAACAGGGAGAGGAAGAAGAGGAGAGAGAATGAGAATGAATCTGAAAACCCTAAGAAAGAAGTACATGCAGCAAAGAGGTCCTAGATATGAGCAAGCACCAGAGGCAAAGAAAGAATTTCTTCCCCTTCTACCAACGACATGGAACATTTCTCTCCTTGGAAAGAGGAGGCGATTATTTCCTCGGGAGATTGATTACACTCACACGGGCCATCCTAGAGTTGACCTCAGATTATATTCATCATATTTCACTTCGAACTCTCATTTTTTGATTATAACATGTGTCATTCTCTGAGTTGGGGGGGTGGATAGAAAAGGATATGTTATTGTAGGAGATAAAATATAGTTATCTTTCAAAAGGACTCCAAAAATGCTCATTAAAAAAACAATTCCTTTAGTAGTAGATAAAACAGAGGTAAATAAAGACTAAGCCAGTCACCTATTACACCCCTATTACACACCTACTGGTGTGTTCAAGGACATGTTCATAATTAGGCTGTCAGATATGACACCATATCTACATCTACATATGATAATAGACTTTATAGAGATAAAAATCAGGCCTTAAAGGTCAACTAGAGAAATCGTCCCATTTAATTTTTGACCCATTGTGTAAAAGGAAATAAGAACAGTACACTATTTCTTGTGAAAGATCCTAGGCCAAAACACACAGTATAGACAGCCCCTTGAAAGGTATGGGAGTTGGGAAGTAAAAGCAGCGAGGGCCAAGGGCATGACAAAAAGTGCACATGGGGCAGACTGTCAACAAAAGCAGCATCTCCTCCATCCATCCTACATGACTGGACTGCCATGGAAATGAGGGTTCCAGTTCATTAGTTCTTTGACCCTGTCTCTGAATCCGATGACCTTTGGGCATCACCCCTACCACTTTGTGAGTAATAGAGAGCTTCCCTCCACAGAGTCTTCCTGACTTGGGTCCCTTCAAAGCAAGCCAAGACAGTCCCTCCCTCCCAACATGGAGTCCAGGAGAGAATATAAGAAATAGCCATTCTGCTTGAGCTAGGGGTTGGGGGAGAAACGGCAAGTGACCCGACATTGCAGCTACCCTGGAATCCTATCCTCTAAGGCACACAGGCCACCCAGTACTCAACTGGCTAGTCCCAGACTCCATAGGATTACAATGTCATATTCGAGCAGTAAGAGCCATTCATGCAGGTGACTGCTGACTTTTCTATGCAAAAGATACCCATCAGAAACAAACATTTAGACATTTAGCCTCTTTGCAGGGAGTTCACCTTAATTCATGTTTGTGTATCTCCTCAAAACCCAAGGTATAGCTGTGTATCTGATACATAGAAGTTCTATAATGATTTTTTTTCTGTTCTTTTACCCAGATGCAGCTTAGAGATAAGAACATCGGCTTTGGAATCAGGGAACATGTATTCTATTCCTAACTCTATCATGACAAAGATATGAGTCTTTAGGTGAGTCTCTCCCCTTCTCTGGCTTCAGCTTCCTAAGCAGGTTCTCAATGGCGTATTCCCTCACTTCATTCAACTCTCCTTTCAAGAACTCTCTCCTTGGAGAAGCTTTCCTCACCACCATATCTGAAATATCACCATCCTCCACATCCCACTTTAACTCTACTCTGCTTTTCCTTCATAGCATTTACATCCAATTTTAAATGGCCTAATTTAGTTCCTTGTTTACTATCTCCTTGCCCTCTATCCTTGCCCTGACAATAGAATTTAAGTTCCATTAAGGTAGGGATTTTTCTTTGTCACTGCAACTTTTTCACTCCTGTATCCCTAGCTTCAGAGCACAGTGTTTACCACACAATAGGTGCTAATCAATATCTGTTGAATTAAAAATTAAAAGCATAGTAGATTCTCAATAAATGTGTGTAGAATGAGACCAAGTTAGTGAAATGGATGAGCTCAAGGTCCTGCCCAGAGTTGAAAGTCTATGGACCATGGCACCTACATGTTCTGAAAAGGATCTGGCATTCCAACAGGCACCTCCATATTTGTTCCCAAGCGCCAGAGAGTGAGCTCAAGCATTTTCTGGGTTACTAAATTCAGAGCTCTGGCTTTTCAGTACCTCTCAGAGCTGAACACCGGAGGGCAGTATACCCACACTTACTGCTTCTATCCAGTAGAGGGCCAGAGGTAGGGGGAATCCAATTTCTGGATAAATGGCAGTACTCGGGTGTCAAATTGGCATGTCATGAACGGCGCCTAACTGCCCCCTGATGTGAAGAGCTGCAAACTGCAGGACAAAGGGTTCAGTAAAGACTTCATTCAAAATTTGTAACATGGAAATCAAATGTGAACAACAGACCCCAAAACCATCTGTTCTTGCCAAAGCCAGGACGGACTCCATGGCCAGCTGCCAGAAGTGTCCTGGGTTGTTCTATACACACTAGGGGAGGGAGTCACGTTTCCTTGTAACAAAAGACCATTATGTAAAGGGCTGCCAAACACAATCTTCCTTTTGATGTATTCGCTTTAACTAGAATAATGTAATAAAATGATAATGACAATCTTTTGGTTTATGATTATCTTGAGTTAGCACCAAAAGAAAGAAAGAAAGAAAGAAAGAAAGAAAGAAAGAAAGAAAGAAAGAAAGAAAGAAAGAAAGAAAGAAAGAAAAGAAAAAGAAAAAATTCGACCCTGGCATCGAAGCAAGCTGATGTTACCAGTTGATTACTTGCCTCTCCAAGAAATTTATCATTGTGACTTGCTGAAAATGCATTTTAATTAAAACACTGTAGCCATTTTAAATTGGGGGATTTTTTTAAAGAGTACAATTAAATCCAAAAATTGAACTCCCTGCTACAATATTAAAGGTGGTAATGAAAAAATACAAAGAAAAACATATTACAGTTAACATGTATGGGCACATGCACATAATTTCTACTTAGAAATTAGGGGCTTAATGAGAACCCACAACAATTCAATAGATGAATTTCTACTCCGATGGCATATTTTATTGCTTTTGAATTCTTAGTTACTATGATGTAGATATTTAACTTTAACCTACCTTCTTGTAAAATAAAAGGTTTGATGCTTTTAATAAGTATACCCCAAATCTTATATCTAAACAGATGTTCCTCATATTTTTTCCTAAGTCACCAGATGCCAAATATCCTAACTCTGCACCCTGGGTGACATCCTTTTATGGACTCCAATCTTACATACAACCCTTGGGCTGCAACTGCAGTCTACTCCCAATACTAACAGCCTATATATTTGTGTGTAAAACCAACAATCTCTAGTTTCAGAACCAGGTCACTGCCTTGGAACTCTGAAAGGCTTTTGTATGGTATTTCTTCTATAAACCTGCATAGCCTCCCTGTAAGCTTTTGATGAATTAAAGTGTTTATTTGGAACTAGATAAGCTTAGCAGGCTTGTCTCTGCAAGTTCCTGTTAATAAAGTTGAGAGTGTTTCAACCCTCAGGAGGTGAAAAGAAAGAGCTGGTCCCTCCTGTGCTGTCGGAGGTGATCATTTTCAGTTAGCCCCCTACTAGTGGCAGCAAATGTATCCCTTTTAACATCATTTAAACCAAGCTAATATAGGAGACTTCTCCATCTGCACACGAGACAGCAGAATGAAATTTAAAAAAAAAAAACCACACAGCTCTAAACTTATCTAAATAACTCCACTGAAAATTAAAAAAAAAAAAAAAAGCCTCTAAACCAGGAGTCTCTAACCCCGGGTCCATGGACTGGTACCGATCCATGGCCTGTTAGGAACAGGGCCACATAGCAGGAGGTGAGCGGCAGGATAGGGAGCGAAGCTTCATCTGTATTTGTAGCTGCTCCCCAGCGCTAGCATCACCGCCTCAGCTCCACCTCAGATCGTCAGGCATTAGATTCTCATAGGAGCACGGGTCCCTCATGCCAAAAAGGTGGGGGAACGTTGTTCTAAACCACTTCTTTTTCTTTCAAACAAGACATACAGAAAGCTGGTTCCATTTAGTATTTTTATCCCAACCACTCTAGATTCACTTCACCTGGACAGGGTATGGACACAAGTAAGCAATGCTTGGTCTGCTCCATTTTTAACTTCCTATCATTTCTATATGGGCCTTATCTTTTAATCAAGAGAACAGGAAGTAAGCTGAAAGCAATAAAACACAGAACAGAGAAGGGCCTATGAATTCCAGGAGGAAAAAAAGTAAGTGCTTGAGAATGTCCCTAAGCAAAAAGGTCTGTGTGAAAGTTGCCTAGAAGGAATTGAAGGAGTAGACAGCTATATTATACAGCTTACTGAAAATATACAAAGTCTACACCAAGGTCAGACTCCTTTTTAGCCTTGAAGGCAGTAGATGGGGAGTGGGGAAATGAGTGCATCATACATGCCTCTTTAGTTCTCTTCTTCCTCTCAGTGCTACTCTATGTTTCTCCCATTCTCTTTCCTCCTCCTGCCTCCACTCATTGTCTGTTCCTTCGCCCGAGAAGAGAAATCCCAAAAGTAACTACTACCTTAATTGGAGTTGTAAACCTGCCTTCACTATGGCCTCAGGCATCCCAGAGCCTAAATGTAGCCAATCTCAGCAGCATCCCCACTATAAATACTCTTCCCTATGATAAAAGGTTGGCTACTAAGTGGCTGAAGATCCTAATGGCTTACCAGTAACATTTGAGGAAGATTTAAAAGTCTATTTAGTGAGTAGCAAGTACAGTAGTCCCCTCTTATCCACGGGGCATATACTCCATGAACCCCAGTGGTTTCTTGAAACTGTAGATACTGTCAAACTCTATATATACTTTTTCTTTTTCTTTACATACATACCTTTTCACTTAAGCAATTCACTGCTTCTCTTGGCATATCTGAATTGCTAGCATCACTACTCTTATGCTTTCGGGCCATTATTAAATAAAATGTGGATTACTTGAACACAAGCACTGTGATCCCGTGACAGTCTACTGATCACTGAGCCAGCTACTAAGTGACGCAGGCAAGGGAGCGAGCATCTACAGTGTGGAGAGGCTGGACGAAGGGATGATTCACATCCTGGGTGGGACAGAGCAGGACACGTGAGATTTCATCACGCTACTAAGAACAGCACACGATTTAAAACTTATGAATTGTTTACTTCTGGAATTTTCTATTTAATATTTTTGAAGTACTGTTGACCAGCGGTTACTGAAACTGCAGAAAGCAAAACCGTGGATAAGGGAGGACTACTATAGAAGAACAGACTCTAAGATGCAGAAACAATGTCCCTGTATTGGCTCCACTAGTAAGTACATTTTGTATTCCTCTATTTGAGTCTATCGCAATATATAGAAAATACCTATTTATTCATTTGTCTTCTCCACTGGACTGTGAACCCCTAGAGCATAGGAACAATGTCTCTCTCATATTTGTGCTTCCGTATTTACCTCAGAGCCGGACACAGAGGGAGACATTCAATAAGTATTTGTTTAACTGGACCAAGTTCTATATCAACAGTCGACAAAATAGTGGCTTCAGCCTAAAATACGCCAACTGAAAAGAGTCTGATGTGCAGAACGTAGAATGTTTTGAAAAATTAGTAGTTAAGATACATATGGCTATTCCAGCCAGAAAACAACTGATATAATCAAAAGAAGCAAGATACATTTAAAAGCTGTTATAGTCCTCAGGAACAATAATATCCTTTAGAAAACTAACCTTTATCTGCCTGTCAGGGACCATGTCCTCCCCTCGTGGTAATTCACATAATGTGAGCATAGCCATGAAAAACTACAAAGGCAGAGAGCCTGCTTATGCTTTGCTAGGATTAGAGATTAAACAGACGAATAAGGGTCACACGTGGTCCCAATTCCAAATTCATATTGTAATGCCTGGTCAAGGTGGGGTGAGACAAGAGAAAAATTTCCAGCTTCTATTCTGAACAACGCGGCTTAGCTCCAGTAAGATAGATTGTCACGAAAACTACCCAGTGAAGTGTAATTTTTCATTCAAATCTTCAAAAAGAAAAAACAGTAAAACAAGTTTACTATCTTGTGTATGTATCTAAATATTTAGAGACTTATATTACAAATAATATAAATTATCTTGAAACTTCTGAAAAGCATATTATATTCTAGAATATTATTCTACTTCCCCAAACTGTTACAAAATGAAAACTGGTGGGCCAGCCCTGTCATAAGCATCACAAATAAACAGTCATCATCTATGTAGTACATGGAATCAAGCACATTCCATGGAGCAAAAGTTCTCATGGGCAGTGACCACGGCCGTTTGTCACAGTTTAATATCTCAGTAAATTAGATTTTCTCTTTTAAACTTAAATGGAAATAAGGGCCACTTTCTACACACATCAACAAAATTTCATTTTTGTGTGCTGAAGTACGAAATATACCCTAAGCAGATACAGTTTTAAAAGTACTACAGTTTAAAAATATGACTTTCCACGATGTATGACAAATCCTTAAATGTGCCTGAAGAGAAATTTACTGACAAGTTAGACCTTAGCTACAGTAATACCAAGAAAGGTGTAAACTGAAAGAAGATAAATGGTTTTAAGTTAAAGCATTGTGATTAGGAATTAGTTTTACCCTATCTGAGATTCAAAACAGAAACTACTCAAAAGGCAGCCTTCCAAAGTGTGGAACATTTTCTATTCCTATAGATCAGTTCGGTGCTTATTTAGATGAGGTTTCTCTAATATCCACTGCCTGAATTACTTGGGGAGTCACCAAATAAGGATTTTTGAGGATATATTTTTCCAAATTAACCAACAACTTAAGCGGTACCATTTATAAACTGTCAGAGATAACTTCCTTTTTTCAGTCTTTTAGAAATCATAACACTTTTTACCTTTGCCTTCACACTTAAACTAACTCAATTTCATCACCACTATTTCCTGAGTGACCACATACGAGGCATCCTTAGAACTCCCCCTAGTAGCCCATCCGTATCTTGGCTCAGGAGAATTTCCAAAGCTAGGGAAGCTCCTAGGAAGCTTGGTATACAGCGTCAAGTCTCCCTGGGCCTCTAGTCAGGTTCTGACTTTTTACCCCGGTTGCAATAACTGGGTCGTTGGTTAATTCTTTGTGATTTATATACCTTGGTCAGTTCCAGCAATCCTGCGCCTGTCTTGACAATCTATCTTGCCTGACTCAGTTCCTGTCTGGTTTCCTGGCCAGAACTCTAGTTTTTCTGGATTGCCTTGCTGCTGCTCCTTAGGGTCCTGCCCTCAAGCCTTGGATTAGAAATTCAAGTTCTTAACGATAGTCAGATGGGCTCAGCTGTAATCAGATGTCCCAATTAGGAACATGTCTATCTTCCCACCTAGACTTTGAGCTCAAGAGCAAAGGCCTTATTAGATTAATCTTTATTCAACAGAACAAAGCACAATGCTCAGCATATAGAAAGCCTAGAGAAGACTGAATAAGTATTATTTCTAATACTTATTCATATTAATCACCCTGAACCTGGTGTTGTGTCCACAAAGTTAAACCTCTCCATATTACCTGCACCTGGAACTTTCTCTAATCACCAGCACCAGTTACCTGAGACTCCTTAATGGCTAAGGGACAAGTGTTTTAGTTTTTGTATCTAAAGTGCATAAATGATTGCTAAATATAATTTCTCCTATTCTTCTTAAGCCTTCTCTCAATCCTCCAAAAGCTATTAAGTAAAAACAATAACATTTTTCTGAAAACAAGTTTCCTGATGTCTCAAGTCGACAAATCTTTCCTCAATAGAGTAAGTTTGTCAAAATGTCAAGAAATCTCTTTTTTTAATGCTTCTTTAGTGCAAGTGAAGAAAGGTCAATTTTATATTAAACAGGAGCTCAGTAACACATTAAGATTTTATACTTTGTTTTAGGTTTATCTAGCTAAAATAACAAAGCTTTCCTTCTCTGAAAGATCAGACTGTAAATAATTAAAAGAGATGCTGGCCAGGCAGATGATATGATGATGGTGTTCGTGAGAGAGGAAAGCCTGATCTAGGCATCTTCGGGCCAGTTGGCTTAGATGGGTCCATGCGTCAAAGCGCTTACATGATGAATAGGGCCCTTCAGCCTGACATTACCTATCCCTCTTTTGTATGCTTTGCTACTCAAAATCTCTACCTTAATTGATGCTGGCAAAGGAGGAAAGAGCAGAGCTCAGTGCTACAGCTACTTCCAAGACTGCGACATATTGAGGATGGGTATTTGACCTCCATGGGACACAGGATGAATGTGCTTATTACAGGGAGCTTAGCCGAGCCATCCAGCTTGTTTAATTACTTTTTATGAACTCAGCAACCATCATGACTGCGTATGCCTTATACATGGAATAATATGCAAGAATGAGTTTTGTAAACAGCACAGTTCAAATGTTGCTGTTGTTGCTGCTGTTGCTACAACTATGATAAATATCCTGTTTTAGAAAAAAATCCACCTTAAAAATGTATTCCTTTGAAAACCTTTGCCTGTTATCTTCTTTTAGAAGACAAATAGTCCTTGGAAGGAAAAGTCATTAAGTCCTCTTAACTTAGGTAAAATGGATTTATTCTAAAGCTTCCCACACTGGGACAGGGCTGCAGTGGCATGTAGAAGACAAAGGGTACAAAAAAGGGCGGTGGATATTTTTGTTTCGCCTCAGGCTGACACTTGTTAAAGTACTATAAGATACAAGTAGAACTGTCCTCATAATTTGTAGGGTCAAGTGCAAAATGAAAATGTGGGATCCCTTGTTAAAAAAATACTAAGAACTTCAAGCAGGTGACAACAGAGCATTAAATCAAACTCTGGGCCCTTCTCTATGCAGGGCTCTGTGTGACAGCACAGGTTGCATGTTCCCGAGCATGGCTTGAAGTTGAGTACATTAGGACAAAGTCATCTTCATTACTGTAAAAGCAAGTCAGAATAGATATTCTACTACCTGTGAGCTCTACAAATGTGATACAGGGCTTGTATCACATTAATTTTACAAGTCTGGTATATGATATACCACATAGCTTTTCTGCATGCTTTTTCTTCCCTATGCCTGAAATACCTCTTTTTTTTTAAATTCCCTGTATGTTCTTTACATGCTAAATCCTTATTGAAACATAAAGCTTGACTTTAGGTATTCCTTCTCCCTGAAGCTCTCCTTGATACCTTTTCCCTCACCCCGTGCAAGGCCAGCATGATCCTCTCTGATAAGATTATGACTCCTATCTATCTATCTTGTTTGGGAATGTATGTTATACCCAGGGGGGTGGATTCAGATAGCTGTAACCTCTCTGGAGCTGAAAAGGTCAAATGTCTGAGACTAAGAAGAGAAGGCAGTCTTCCAATAGCACTTTACCTAGACCTCTGTCTAGAAGGATAGGTTCCATTGCTTTCAAGGCGCCCCACTGAGTCAGAGTGCCAATACAAAGGAACATGAATGACTTTGGAGAGAGAAGCCTCTACTTTCTGCCTGATGTGGTAGGAGCCACATAGAATAGCAGTACCCTTCTGAACTTAGATGGCTGAACTTAGATGACCTTGCACTTTCTTTAACCTGTAGTACCACCAATCTCTTCTTCCTTTGGCCTCTCAAAGGCTGATTTCCTTGGAGAAACTGAGGTAGTGCAAAAATGAAACCAAAACCAAAACTAAAGTCAAACTGAGTATTTGGAATTGATAAAAATAATTATGTCATCATGTGATTGGAAGGCTATTTTGGCTTCACCTGACATCCTCCACTATCTGAGCATTCCCCAGACCAAAGAATTTTACTGAATGGACCACAGAAATGTTCATTTCCTTGATAGAGAAAACAGGCAATATATTATAAATACCAGCCCAGCCCAGATATTAGAAATTACAAATCGGGACATTCAGATTTCTGTAGACTTGAGCAAAGAATTCCAAGTCCCACTCCATCTGATTTCACCCTCCGCACTGTAACAATCGAGTGTTCACAACTCTGAAATATAGTTATTTATGGTGTCTGGAGACAGACAGTAAATTGATGAGTACTGGCAATCTAGCCTTTTTGGGTTCATTTTGTTCTGAAATCTCTTTTGGTGGTCATTTATTTTAAAAAGAAAAAGAAACAAAAGAAAAAAAAAAGCATGTGCTGATGGCTTTGCAATTAATAGAGTAGGCTACAGATCCGAAAACCAAAAGCAGAACATTTCTTAAGTGCATTCTAAAAAGACTGTCTAGAGGGAGTCACTAGAGTTGTGTACAGAAAGAAGATCCAGTTTGTTAACAAAACGGGACGAGCAGTCTGCTTCGAATTTAACTAAATTATAAGTCATCGAAGAAAACCACTAATGTCTGAGAGGAGAACTTCCAAATTGAATTGATGTCCGCCTCTTTCCCTAGGAGAAGTATTAAAAGGAAGAGGTAAGGCTTTTGTTTAAGTACATCTGTGTGTCCATTTCAAATAGTCTAAGCTGCAATGATGTCATCACTGCTTTCATTTGAAGTCTACTCACGTATGACATCTTCCTTTACAAGCAACTAACTGAATAAACAAGAATCTTCCCAGTAAATGAACTAGGAGATCTTAACACTAGTAATCAAGGTTAGCAGGAAAAGCAGAGCTGATCAATGAATTCTGAAACTTCCTTGTAAGGAATACTTCACCACAACAACAACAAAAATAAATGATGGCAATAGAATTCATCGAGGTTCCCGCCCCCACCCAGCTTTATTGAAATCTAATAAATTAGTTGCTCATCCTTACATTGTACAATTCCAAGAGGTTTTTTTTCCAATTATAGTTGGCATACAATAATGTATTAGTTTCAGTTGTGCAGCAGAGTGATTAGAGTGCTTACCTTACTAAATCTAGTATCCATCTTCCCCCTTACCTATTACAATATTGTTGACTATTTTTCTTTTGCTACAGTTTATATCTCCATGGCTCTTTTGTAACTATCTATTTGTATTTCTTAATCCCTTAGCCCTTTTTCACCATTCCTCCTAAGACCTCTCCTGTCTAGTAGCCCTCAAAATATCCTCTGTATCTATTTTATATTCTCTGTATCTGAATTTGCTTTTGTTTTTGTTGTTATTGTTACTTATTTTGTTCTTCAGATTCTGTATGTATCTGAAATCATGTGGTATTTGTCTTTATCTGACTGACTTCATTCAGTACAATATCCTCTAGGTCTACCATGGCAAAATCTTTTCCCATCCCCTTCCTTTTAGTCTGTGTATCTTTTAGTCTGAAGTGAGTAGCATATGTAGGGGTCTTGTTTTCTTACCCATTTGGCCACTCTATCTTTTGGTTGGAGCACTTAATTCTTTTCCATTTGAGGTAGCTGTTGAGAGATATGTACTTATTACCATTTTTATTCATAATTTTGATACATGTTTTTTTTTTTTCCTCCTTAAAAATGTCCCTCCAACATTTCCTGCAATGCTGGCTCGGTGTTGATAAATTCCTTTAGCTTATTATTATCTGGGAAGCTCTTTGTCTGTCCTTCAACTCTAAATGATAGCTTTGCTGGATAAAATATTCTTGGTTGTAGATGCTAGGTTTTCATCACATTGAATACTTTGTGCCAAGCCCTTCTGTCCTGCATAGTTTCTTTTGAGGAATCAACTGCCAGGTGCTCCATTGTAGGTAAGTAACTGCTTTTCTCTTGCTGCTTTTAAGATTGTCTCTTTGTATTTAACCTTTGGCATTTTAATTGTGATGTGTCTTGGTGTGGGTCTCTTTCAGTTCCTGGTTTTGGGGACTCTCTGAGCTTCCTGGGATTTTATGTCTATTTCCTTCACCAGGTTAAGAAAGTTTTCCATCATTATTTCTTTAAATATATATTCAACTTCTTGTTCTCCCTCTTCAGGTGCCCCTATGACACGGATATTTTTACCTTTAATAGTGTCCCATAGGCTCCTTAAATTATTATAGTCTTGGCTTCTTTTTTCTTGCCATTCTGATTGAGTGTCCTTGGCTTTCCCATCCTCTATATAGGTCATTTGATCCTCTTCTTTATTCACTTTGTTTATTCCATTTAATATACTTCTCATCTCAGATAATGTGTTCTTCATTTTTGACTAGTTCCCTTTCATAATTTCCATTTCCACTTTTATGTTTTTTATCTCTTTGTTAAAGTTCTCACTGAATTCATCTACATTTCCCCTAAGTTCACAGAGCATCTTTGTAACCTGTGTTTTGAACTCCACATCTTTTAAATTGCTTGACTCCATTATTTCTGGATCTCTGTTCTGTTCCCTCATATGGTTTCTGCTTCTTTGTCTTCCCATTTGGCTGCCTTTCTGTATCTGTTTCTATGTACTAAGCAAAGTTCCTAAGTCTCCTGGTCTTATTAGCGTGGCTTTGTGCGGTACGTGTCCAGTGACACAGTCTTGAAAGGGGTTCAGCTGCAGGCCAAATTCAGCCCCAGCCTGTGTCCCTCTGGGGCCACCTGATAAGTTTCAGCAAGCAATCCACAGATGCTGTGCTTATAATTGCCTCAAGAAACCATGCCAGAAACCACGGTCAGCTGCCACCAGAGTGGGTCTTGGAGCTTGCTCAGCAAGCAGCACCTGACTCACAGAGGATACACCTGGATGTGGCTTGGGTGGGGCCGTTAGTTTGGGGAGGTGAGGTTTCAGGGAATCCTCTGGGCAGAGTGACCTGTTATCCAGTTTAATGACATCTAAGCTATGGCGGTGCTCAGTTCACACACTGGGACAGGGGAGGGCTCAATAGAGAAACAATGGCTACCACTCGCTCTTCTGCCCAGGAGAAAGCCTCACCTTCACCCCTTGCTCCGATAACTCAGCATCCCCCTGTAAGTCTCTGATGCTCCCAGAGCAGTGATCCGGTGCTGGTGCTTAGATTGAGCGAGTCCATCACCACGAAAGTCCGCTCGCGGACTCGGCCCCTTTAAGAGGCATCTGCAGCTGCCAGCTGCTGCTGCCACAGCCTCTGTCCCATTCAGCCACTGGAGAATGGGCAGCCTTGCATCCTCTCCCGGTCCTACCTCCTCCCGTTGCAGGGTGATTGCTTATTTCTCTCCCTAATTGTAAGGCTTGTTCACCTAGACCCCAGGTGAATCTGCTTGCTGTTTGCTCTGTGTTTCTGTCACAACTTTGATGTGGTCATAAGACGAATGCAAAAAGCCACTATCACCTATTTTGACTTCTCCAAGAGGTTTTCCTTTTATTCAAAGAGAAAGGTCTACCATGAAGAACTTTTCATCTGAAGCAGCCATAAAAATTAGATAGATAAGTGGTTCCAGTATTTAACTAGCTCATGCACAGATGTTTTTTGAGATACATTTTTCTAAAATTTTTGTTAGAATCAATTGAGAATATTCTAAGCAATGGAGCTGTCGCTTGCTTTAGAAAACGGTGGTTCACAGGTCTAATTTTCATCAAGATATGCTTATTAGCATGTGTTTATACATGCATTTTTCTGCTTAGGAATCTGGTAAGTCTATATAAAGTCTAGTGCAATTTTATAAAATCATGAAGGAAAACACACTTCTTTCTCTCCCTCTAGGGAAAGAAAATAGCGAGTGTGTTTTAAAAATACTGACAGCAAAACTGGCATTACCTTACCAAATCTTTGGTAACTTCAACTGAATCTAGGTCATCTCTTTAAACTTTCATTTCAAGGGATTTTAATTAAAAGATCAAGAACACTAAAATACAATATACCATGTATTAGCATATGTAGATTAAATGAAGAACACGTAGAGATACATTTTGTCAAGGCTGTAAAGATTTATAAAAGTATAAAGCCTGAGGCACTCAGACGAACTTCACTAATAGGCCTCTTAAGCTAATTTTTTATGTGTTGTCTCCATGAAGTCTGCACTCTAAGTTTAATTTCACATGAAAGAATTAACCATCTAGGCGTGTGTGTGTGCCGTGTGTGTGGGGGGGTAGTTGTGTGTATGTGTTTAAAGATAGTGAGAAAATGCAACTAAGAAAAAGAAAATGGGCCTAGAGGGAAAAAAAAAGCCCTTGCTGACATCTCTATTTCCATTGGCCATTCTCAACATTTAATTATAAACTCTAACACTCTTAATCATAAATCCCAAGGCTTATAACCCACTCTCAAATATAAGAGTCAATACAAACAGAAAATGCACACGAGTAATTAACTAGTGGAAGGTATGGATACAAGCAGCATTTCAAAGGATCATGTATTTAATATCTTAAATATAGTACAGTCATGAACTACATAATGATGTTTCAGTCAATGATGGACCACACAGGCAACAGTGGTCTCATGAGATTATAAAGGAGCTGAAAAATCCCTATCACTTAGTGTATTCATAGTAGTAGTAATGTTGCTGTCATGCAAAGGTTGCAAAAATCAACAAAGCTGTGGTTGAGATGGCAACCAAATTTAACCTGGGTGTAAATAAGGATGCCATTGAGAAACTCCTACTAGTGGTTTCTGAGGAATCGACTAATGAAGAGTTGTTAGAACTGGAACAGGAATGCATAGCTGAAGAAGAAGCAAGAGGAAAGGAAACTGCAGGAGAAGAAAAACAAGAACCCCCGAGAAAAGTCAGAGTGAAGGGTTTAGCAGAAGCTTTTGCAGACTTCAACAGCTCCTTAAAAGGTTTGAAAACATGGAACCAAACACAGAAAAGTTTTCATTAACAGAAAAGACTGTTCATGGTGCATCATCTGCTTACAAGAAAATCTATGATGAAAAAAAGAAACAAATCAAGTAAACCACCATGGACATATTTCTGAAAAGAGTGACACCTCCTCAAGAAGAACCTCAGGCAGGTCCTTCAGGAGGTATTCCAGAAAAAAAGGCATTGTTATGATAAAACATGACAGCTCCATGCATGTTATTGTCCCAAACACTTTCCAGTGGGATAAGATGTGGAGGTGGAAGATAGTGATATTGATGATCCTGACCCTGTACAGGTCTAGGCTAATATGTATGTTTGTCTTAGTTTTTAACAAAAATGTTTAGAAAGTAAATAATTAGTAATTTTTCAATAGAAAAAAAGCTTATGTAATAAGGATATAAAGAAAGAAAATGTTTTTGTACAGCTGTATGATGTGTTTATGTTTTAAGCTAAGTATTATTACAAAGGAGACTAAAATTTTCAAAAAAACTGAAATGTTTATAAAGTAAAAAAGTTAACAGTAAGTTAGGGCTAATTTATTACTGAAGAAAGAAAAAAAATTTATAAATTGAGTGTAGCCTAAGTGTACAGTATTTATAAATCCTACAACAGTGTACAGTAGTGTCCTAGGGATTCACAGTCACTCACTACTCACTCACTGATTCACTCAGAGCAACTTCCAGTCCTGTGAGCTCCATTCATGGTAAGTGCTCTGTACAGGTGTACCACTATTTTTGTTCTTTTAAACCATAATTTTACTGTACCTTTTCTATTTTTAGATATGTTTAGATACACAAATACTTACCATTGTGTTACAAATTGCCTATTCAGTACAGTAACATGCTATACAAGCTTGTAGCTTAGAAGCACTAGGCTATACTACATAGTCTAAGTGTACAGTAGGCTATACCACCTTGGTTTGTGTAAGCGCACTCTTTTGATGTTTGCACAACAATGAAATCACCTGACAACACAACTCTCAGAACATATCTCCCAGAATGTTACTTTAAGCAACACATGACTATATAAAAAATGAGCACATTGCTAAGTTCAAAACCCTCTGTCATTGAGAGAGAAGGAACTCTAATTAGTATACACACAGACACATACACACACCCCCTACCTCATCGGTTCATGAAAAGTTAACAGTATTTTATAAGATGGTATTATAGTCAAAAGAACATAAGAGCCAACTCTGTGACTCAGTCCAGCTTGTACATAGTCTTATATGAACTATATGATTCTTAAGATTGTGCTTAATAATTTTCTCCCTAGAAGGCAAACTAATAATGATGATGACCCCCTGCCTGCATTTGCAAAACCATTTCAAAGCCCATGCACATGTATTCTCTCATCCATCACTCCTCCTCTTCCTGATTCTACAGGAAAGCTGAATGGCAAGGACTCTGGACCGAGATCCTCCCAAAGTCCTGGTTTCTAGTCTAGAAAATAGTAATAATAAATCTACCCTACCCTCTCTATTTCACAGAACTATTGTGAGAAGCAGATAACCCATATAAAACTGTTTTGAAAACTTCCCCCTAAATATGCAACAACACTTTTTCAATATAAACCATCTATAATTACACACTGGTGATTGATCAATCATTCAAAAATATTTTTAAGTTTCTCATCTAATGAGAATTCCTGCTAGAGAATAGGGAAATTGTCCAGCTTCACTGGGAAACATCTGTTTAGATCAGCAGAGGGAGAGAATGAGCAAAAGACTTGGAGATGCATAAGAGACACAAGGTCACAAGAGAAAAAATTCACAAAGTAAAATATGACTCCAGCAGGGCTCAGCCAAAACAAAATACTGGCCTCAGCTGATAACCAAAGTAGATATAATTTGTTTTAATTCCATAAACAAGAATTTAGATCAATTGACATTTCTAAGTTATATTATATTTTGGACCATGGTCCAAAATGGTCCCATTCTAGGCTTCTAGGTCATCTGAGAAGACAAGTCTGGTTCATGGACCCTTTCTAACCCTATGAGACGTATAATAGCCACTTTTCCTTCCATCCTTTAATTTTACTGGACTGGCCTTAAATATACCTGAAAGGAATGGCACCCTCTTCTCCCAAGACATAGTCAAATGGGAAGAATCTTTGATGGTTTCATCTGTCTCAAATAAGAAATAGATCTGATTCAGGAAGAATGAAGTGCCCAAGGCTTACGCTTAAATCTGGAGATAACACTTAGGGGAAACAGCCAAAAGTCAGCTTCAAATAGGCCCAGCATATATAAGTAGTTTGGGTTAATTTGTCCCAGAACTATAATTGACCCTATGTTATACTATCCAAAAAGAAATTTTTTCTCAAAGTTCAGACATGATTTTCACATCTATAGGGCTATTTTTAAAAATAAAACAGTAATTTTCATGTGGAAGCCACTAATGGTTGCTTATTCTGTTTATTTAACATAATAAAAATAGCCCAGTATCCTGGGTTTTTTCCTAAATTATCACTCTTTATGTAACTTTGGAAAATATGTAAAAATTACCCATTCAATAGCTGGGTTAAAAGTTCACGAAAATTATTTATTTTCCTTTAAACGGACAAATAAATCAAACCTAGGACTGCAATGGAAATGGCTCCACTGTCCCTGGAGTTCTCGTAAATATTTCCTTAAAATATATCTCAAAAACTTACTTTGGTTTGGAAACTACCCTCCTTCTGAAAGGATGGAAGAATCTTTCACATTTTTTGATCCCCTTTGGAGGCAGAAAGCACCAGCCAAGTCCTGAATTGATGGATGAGCCAATGAACTAATCTGGCTGCAAATCATAATGGCCTAGGGAGCTTGTTAAATAAAAGGGAAACAACAAATATAGAACAGCAACAACAAAAACAGGCCCTATCCAAGAATCTCCAAGAACAAGTCCAAGGAATCTATATTTTTAACTAGTTCCAAAACATCTTTACCGGTTCATCCCATTTTCAGGTGTCAATTCTGCCCTCTTCTGAGGATTCTACTCTCTCTTTCCAGCCCTGACATTTCTATAGAACTCCAGACAAGCCCTCTGGGTGCCTCAGGGGCACCTCAAATGCACTAGGGCCAAAATACTGCATCCCTCTCTTTTCCTCTCCAACTTGTTCTTTCGAGTTTGATTTTAGGTTGTTTTTCTTAGCACGAAAAACAGAACTGTGCCAAGATCTCTTGCATTTCTATGAACTAGAATTCTAACTTGCTCCCAGTCTTATAATTTAATCTTTCTTTAAAAATAATTTTTAAAATCTGACAACCAAAAAATCTGTTATAAACCTTTACCATCCTGCATTTGCCATTTTTGTTCATACGACATACATTTTTTAAAAGTATGGGTCCTAGAAAATATCTTGCTTTAATTACAAAAATCTAATAGATTTATATTCCATATGTAGAAATGGAATATTATTATTAGATACTAAATGGTATCCATTTAAAATAGGTCCTGATTAAAGTATCAATAAAGTACCAGGAGACACAAGTTCTGTCATCAGCTTTTCAGAGAGATTGTTTGTTCATCAGATTACACAGAAGTAGGCACATCTGGGTCAAAATTGCCCCTGGAGTTGTGCTGAGTATATGAGAATAGAATTTAAGCTGCAGCCTTTGTTCGAATTATCTGATCTGTTATGTAGTTTTGCAAATCAAGGGTAAATATAAAGAGGACAAAAGTCAGACAAAGGGTTGTGTTAGTTATCACAAACCGGGCCATCTACAGGGCTTCATTTTGGTCCATTCCCCATACCTCCAACTGTCCCCCACCCTTACCTCACACTATGAAAAAATAAAGGTGGGTGGTCTTTTCCGGAACTCTGTCTCCCAGAATGCCCCAGGAAAGAAATTGAACCAGTGAAAGAAAGCAGAGGCGGTCTAGGCTTAAGGATAGTAAAATATAAGGTCAAGTTATAGGCCATAGTTAGAACGGGATAAAAGACAGCTCATCTTTGAATGTGATCCCCAGTGAACTCTGCTTCCTATGCCTCACCATATGCGATTTTCTATACTCAATCACAAGATAAGAATGATGGTACAGTTGGAAAAAGCCCAAGCTTTGGAATCAGCCAGACCTAACTTGGAATTTCAGTTTTGCCAATTAGTACTTATGACTTTGAGCAAGTTGCTTAACTTCTCTGAGACTCAGTTTTTCCTTTATAAAGAAAGAATAGTAATAGTATTAATAATACTTTCCACTGTTGCTGAGAGGAGTTAATGAGAAATCACATATAAAGACATGGTATATAGCAGGCCCTCTATAAATGCTAGTTTTTATTCTTATTATTATCATCAAGTACATTGAGGAGTCACTTTATATTTCTATTTTTAAATAGTATTATTTTAAAGTATTAGATTGAACCATAGAAAATCGCCTTTTTTTTTTTTCCAGGAAAAAAAAGTCAAACAGCAATTTTACGTGGTGCAACCTTAAATTTTAAAAGGTGTGTTCTTGGAAAAGGACATACTATGTTTAATACCTGATTATATGTGGCAAAGTCACACTCTTATCCTTTGGAATTAAGTGAATGACTATGCAGTTGAAAGATGAATATCTGGTGCTAAGGGTAGGACATATTAGAAAGGAACTCTGTTAACCATACTAGACAAGTGCTGAAGCCCAAGGCACTATAATGCCACCGGCATGACTTGGCTACACTACTATGAAGCAGCCATGAAAGGACTCTGAGAATAGAGAGGAGACTGTGTCTGCATAAAACAAAATTAAACATAAGCCCGAGCCTACAGGGTTGTTCCTTACAAGAAGGGCAGAGAGCTTAATGAAAACCATGCCCTGAAGACAAGGAGAAATTTAACACACTCAGCCTTTCCTTCTTAGTCTCAAATAACAGTTTGATTTTTCAAAGTAATCCATATGTGTTGAGGAAAGAAAATAGGGAAAAGGTTGTCCAATCCCAAAATAAAAATCAAAGCTTAGAATGTTTTGTAAATGGAAAAATTACCCTACAGATTTTGGGATATAAAAAAAATTGAACACAAGAACACTGAGGCCAATGGGGAAACATGCCTGGTCTTTATATGCTATAACAGAAAGTAGAAAACCCCAGAATCATTAATATTTGGAAGCAGTATAGTGTAATGGAGAGAGACTGGGGCTTTGGAACCAGACAAATCTTCATTCCAATTCCAGTTCCACCACTTACCAGTTGTGAGACTAGGGGCAAGATTCTACACCTTCACAGGATTGTTGTCAGAATTAAATGAGATTATGTATTTAAAGTGCCCAGCATGTAGTAAGTATTAGAAAAAACAGAAAACACCCAAATACTTGTTCTAACTTTGCAAATTGATAGCACCACCTACAGTTTTGATTGTATTCCTACACATCCTCCTACACAGAAGATGAATAACACAAAATGAAACTTCATACACAGGTAAAAAAAAAAAGATAGCTCTTGGCTTCAGGTATTTCTAAATACAAATACAAGATATGTATTTACATGAAGATATATTCTGAATGCATTAGAAAGGTTGATTTTTAACTGTATATTTCAGGTTATTCTCTTTTTCCTATTCACACACCCATTACCTTAATTTAAACATGGTCAATGATATGGAGAAAAGGCAGAAGATGGAGAAAAACTTCAAACAGGAGAGTTAAGACTTGAAAGTGAGCCAAAATGAGGGCCACATAGAGAAATATGAACTATATAGAGTGTGCAAGAGGAATATGAGGAGAGAGAAAGTGGTAGGAAAGATCAACAGGTATGCAAATAACTCAAGGAAGTAACTGACCAGCCCATAGCTATAGTTATGCTATTTTATATACCTCCATCATCAAATTTTCTAGGATGTTCACTTAAAATGAAGTTAGTTATGTTAGAGCTCCTTTTTAGTCATTTGTTAAACTTTGTGGTTTTGTAAACCAAATGGATAGCTTGCCTGGATATCCAGAGGTTTATTTGGATGAGAGAGGAGAAAGTTCCAAGATAACCAAGTCACTAGGTAGACAGTATCAACCAGGAAGGAAAAAGGGAGGGAAGATAGTGAGGAGCTAACACTCTCATATTCTATCCCTGGCCAGTCCAGGTGTGGTAGGCTGCAGCTTCCAAGCTTCCTAGCCTTAGCCGATCCTTGTGATGCAAATGTACAGTCCCTCGTAAAAACAAATGTCAATGTTCTTACTGATGGCCACTGAGTATCCTCCAACTTGGAGTCATTAGACAAACAAAAGGAAGAATTTATATTCGTTTGGAAAATCAACAGTGACATCCAGCAATGCTATTTGACAAATGATTATTGAACTATGTATAAAAAGGGAGCGAGATATCTATATAAACGTTGAGGGTCCTGTATCAATCACATCCATATTTCCATTCTGACAATATTTTTATTCTATAAGTCTTTGTTTTCATGTAAACTCATCTGCATTTTTTTTTCTTGTCATTTCTACCATGGGTAATGAAGTTTCTGACAACAAAGTGTATTGTTGGCGCTCATCCTTTTCATTACTGAGGTTATCACTACACTGCCTCTGTATCACTAATGCAAATGAATCTAGTGTACGAACAGGGATGAAAGAATATATACAGGATAACAGCAAGAGGAGATAGTGAGTATTACATTTATAACCATAATCCCAGTTTCTGACCCATTTCCTTCAAACATGTCAGCCACAGCTGAGAGTCTTACTCATTCTTACCTCTCACCCAGATGTACAACTCAAGTTCATTACCTTGGGAACAACTGTACTCCATTGCCTTGCCTTATTGGTTAACAAATGATCACTCAAATATGGTTTTGAACTGGAACTATCTGAATGTTGCTATAACATCTAATTGGCTTAGGCTTCATGAATTTATCATTCGAACTAAAGTATAAGAAAGTGAGGGAAAGACCACAATGAGTTTGCAATAGAGATTCAATTAGAATCAGTGCACTTGTTTAGTTGTGAAGCACTGCTATGGAAGGTAGAGATGCTGGATATTCTCATATCTGAAAAGTTTCACATCTAAAACCTTTGTTGGAAAAAAAATCTATGAGAATGAGGTGGCTCTGTACTGTATGTCCTTCCCATCTTTGCTAGAGTGGTAAGACAGGGAGAGTAGTTGAAAGAAGCCTGGGTTGGGAGCTAGAAGACTTGAATTAGAAGCAGTCATTGTGGGTTCAGTCCTCTTTCCTCTTCTAAAGGGAATAACCTAGATGCTTTCTGAAGCCTCTTACACCTTAACATTCTAGTCATCTCTGAGAATAGGGTGATGATACATCCTGATTAATCTGCTACAATTTCAGTTTATACCTTGTAGATTAACTAACCTGGTTATTTTTAACACTTCTGTTCTCTCCGAAGTATCCTTTTTTTGAACAATAATTCACATCATCACTCTGTGAGTCATATTAAAATGTAAGCTTTGTACTTTGGTACATAGTTTTAGCAAATTACATATCTCTAGCTAATATACTTAAAATTACAGAGCTTCATTCCTAAAGGAAGGAAGGAAGGAAAGGAAGGAAGGAAGGAAGGAAGGAAGGAAGGAAAGGAAGAAGGAAGGAAGGAAGGAAGGAAGGAAGGAAAAGGAAAACAAGAAGAGAGAGAGGAGGAGAGAGGGAGGATAAACTCAGTGAGATAAAAAGAAGCAAGTCTGAATAAGGGGAGCATAAAATTGAGTTTCATCTGGTTGGCTAAAAGAAATATAAGGACTCTCCTAACTGAAATTAGTGAGGGTTTTTGTTTTTGTTTTTGTTTGTTTCAGAATAATTACACAGGAAATTCTCCTATATAATTCAGCTCCCATGAGACCATTTTAAATCTCTATTGCACATCTAGAGACAGTTATTTATAAACTGCTTAATGGGTACTGATGTTGCTGCCTAAGTGTGACTCAGTCCCTTTTATCATCAAACATCATTTACATATAGTATAGATCAAGGCATACAAGTTAAATTGAGAGAAAAAAGGTCTAATTCTGAAAACTAGCTCTTTTGAAGTCACAAAAATCAACATAGCTGTTCATGTAGGCTGAAATCTGCCCTCAAGTGTCCTCAAACAATTCCCACCCAACTAATCACAGAGTTTAGGGTGATAGTTTAAACTTGTCTTGAGAATTTCAGGCTTAAGTAACTTCTTTAATATTGAGGCTACTTAAAGGAAATCCTTCAACAAGTATGTAGACTTAGTGAAAATGTATGTCTTACAAAGAAGTTTTAGTTAAAAACCCAAATAAGGAAAAGAGATTTTGTTAGAAATAGTAATGAAAGATCCCAATCTTCCTTTTCTGGATTAAAAAAGGCTATAGCAAGCTTCTGTAAAGATCCAAAGTAATAACTAAACTAATGAAATAATCCAAAATTGCAACAAACATTCATGTTGTTTGGATAAAAGCTTATTGAACTTTCATTGGAATCTAAATATTTCAATTTTTTTCAAAGGCAGAAACAGATGAGTGTATCTAATGAACTTCATCATATAAAAGTAGTTAGATACTTCTCGTGATGAGGTACTTGGCAGACAGGTCTAGTCTCAAAACTATACAATTATAGCCAGAAGGATCTATTTTTTTTTATTCCAAAGCCATTTGACAAGCAAAACATTGTTAAAATACAAACTCAAATGAATTTGGATCTTGATATAGTTGACTCAGGCTATGTATACAGATAATACAGATGTGTTTGGAAAGCAGTGGCCATGATTTCCATAAGCCCTATAGGAAATTGAGGATGGGAGTGGTTATAGGGATCAAGGAGATAAAAAGAGAACTCAATCCAGACGTTCTACCTTGACTTTGAATTAATTTTGCTGCCTGGAACCTGACTCAGGTAACCTCTTGTAACTAAACTCGTGTGTGCATGCCTGTCTGGTAGTTATGTTTCCATCCTGCCACCCCACTCAAGTCAGCCAAAAAACTGAACCTACTGTTTCTGAATATTTGAGTCTCTTTTGTTTTAAAACAATCCCTCTTTGAGAAACCAAAGACAAAATAACTCAGAGTGGCTACTATTTACAATAAGTACAAGGTGTCCCAGCTCCCTGCGAGCCTCCCTCTGGCTCAGTGAGCTCATATTCTTTGACTCTAGGAATTACACACCAGGCAATCCAGGAATAAACCCTGCCCAGTGCCCAGACTCTCTGGTTCTCTGGAAAAATGTTTAGCTATGTCTCTAGGTTTCAGTACCATTGTCAAAGCCACCTGCTTAAGACTTATCCCCAGCTACAAGCTAAGCTATTATCTTCTCTACTCTGAGACTCAGTGAAGTGAAGGAAGAGTCTCCTGAGAAGGGTTCTGTGCTGATCATTTTACCTGAGAAACTTTCATTTAGAGAATTCACTTGTCAACTTAAATGGCAGTGGTAGAAGTTCCTTGACAGAGTTTTCGACTTTATAAAATTTGCCCCATGGGCCAAATCTACTTAAGTTTAAGGTTTTCTCATTCTTGGCACAGCCAGCACCTACTCATTCTGGCTCCTAATACCAATGTTATAAAAGAGATTTCAGCTCTGTAGGATCTCCAGGTAGCTGCTTAGCAATGCCTCTGTTAGGGCAAAGAATCTTTAAGAAAGAAGAGCTGTTGTAGCTCCTTAGCTAAAATGAATATCCACATCTTACTTATAAAGTTGATCGCCATTCCGATAACACTGGCTGTAGCAAAGATCAATAGACCTAATTACCCTGTCCTATGTACTCTGAAGGCTAAACTCTAGGGGAAGTATTATTGGTAGAAACACTATATGCAACATTAAGTATTAATGACACTCTCAGGTTTTCTGAAATGATAGGTAAAGTCAGGAAATTTAAAAGAAAAAAAAACAACTTTTGTTCTCTGGCCCACATTAGGAAACCAGCCTGCCCGTGAATGTCAATATCACGTCAATAATTCTGATGCAGAATAAAAAAGTGTGGTGCACAACCTCCCATTAAATGGAAGAATACCATGTGACATCCCTGATGAGTTTGCATAATTAGTGAGGGTTTGGAGCTAGTGGTGCATGGAACACCCATCGACAGATAGTCCTCTGGTTAGTTAAAATTCTGTAGGACATGCCAGTGTTTCTTCTTTCTACTCTGCTCTCTAAAATATCTCGAGAAAGCACCTTGCAACTTAATGTTGACCCAGATCTGGTCCCTTGGTAGAAATGGATGAGCAGCATTAAGATGCTGCTATACAATGCCCAGGCTTCTCAAGCATGGATGGCCTGTGCCATATAAAAGCAACCCTTGAGCTCCAGGAGTGGATTCAATCATACAGATGTCAGAAATGTAAAGGAGGCTAATATGCCCTTGTGTCAAGGAATGCTGGAGGAACATCTGCAGAATGCTGTCTTGCAGGCCATTAGGGCAAACAGTGAGGCTTGGAGCATGGAGAACAGACAGCTGTGCTTTTAGGGGACGTTTTCAGATGTAGAGGTCACTGGAGAAATATGTCAGTTGGCGTGGTGAGTTACCCCATGCTAAGAGAAACCAGATCAAATTTTTGGCTGGTTACCCAGGACACTCCAGGATACCTCCTCTGTAAAATGATTTTCAACCCACATCCTCCTTCAGCAAAGGGAGTATTTGTTTACTCAGTTTTCCCTTTTCTCAGAAGCACACATACTTTGTGGGGCTCCTTGTCAGAAATAGTTCCCCACCCTGGAATGAAATCTGCTGATGTGGTTTCCTAAACTGAGGCTTGTCTGCTCACTAGGAGAGGCACAGCTTTAATTAAGGACAGCATGTAAGCCCTGTTTGAGATGCTACATTTTCTCGAAACCCAAGCAAGCCAGAGTAAAGGCAGAGAGTAAAGCTGGGTAATTTCAATGGAGCAGATTCTTAGTTTTAGCAGAGTCCCAGAGTCAGGAGATTTAAAAAGTTCTAGCTTAATGCTCTTGTTTAACCAAATATTTCTAGGAATGAGAAAAATGAGGCATCCAGAGAAGGGAGGTGGCTTTCCCCAAGCCACCCATATTGGCACTAGATTCCAAGTCTCAAAATACCTGAGTTCAAAGAAAATAAGTTATGGCAGCAAGTTTATAATAATGTATTTCAGCCTCCAAACTTTGATAGTTTGATAAAACCACCAAATAAACCAACAAATATACCAAGTAATTATGTGGTAACTAGAAACTGCTACAAGTCGTGGAACAGAAAATAATGGCAAGACATGATCCCTGTCCACAAGATGCTTTGATAGACTGGAAAAAAAAAAACCTAAGAACATGAAATGAGCAGTGAACAAGCAGTAAACAAGTGAATAGCTTCATATTTTTCAACGCTATAAACCCATAAGTAAGGCACAAACCGTGCAGAACAGTGTTTATAATATTATATGGTACTAATTGGGCAGTGTAGATAATTAGAAAGTATAAGAGAAATTAGAAAATGGCAAGAACTGTGGGGACTATGACTGATAGGGGGAATACAGGAACTGGGGCTTGACAGAATGCTGAATGAATGGAATCAGACATTCTAAGATGAAGAAAGGGCATGAACAAAAATTTGGAAGTGGAAGAGAGGTATGCATTGTGAGAGCACATTTAGAAGAGATAGCCTTGATGTATACACCTTCTGGGAGTAAGGTAAGGTTAGAGAGGTAACAGTAGGTACCAGATTCTGGTAGGTCTGATAAGTCAAAAAATATTTTATGTGTTGTGGAGGAAAGCATTAGGGAGACATTTTATGTTTTTCAGTAAGAAATAATAGCTCTCCCTTGAAAGCTTACAGTGTGCTACTACTCTGCTAAGCTCCTTACGTGGATTATGTCACTGACTCTTCACAACAAGCCTAGGAGGTAGTACCAGCATTACCCCTATTTTCAAATGAGGAAAATAAGGATCGAAAATAATAAGCAACATGACGAGGGTATATGGTAAATAAAAGGAGAAATCAGGATTGTAACCCAGACATGCCTGTTTCCACTGCCCATAAACACTGTGTTCTTAAATATCATGCTGTGTGATCAGCGTAATTTTCAAAAAATAAACTGGCCTCATTGTAAAACAGAGAGGGTTAGGAAGCAAGGATAATGGTTAAAAGTATCCTCAATAATTCAGACACAAGGAGGAAAGGTCCCATGAGTAGGCGGTAAAAGTAAGAACAGTGAAAGGATTAATGCAAGAAGCAATAGTGATGTACTAGATATATGGGGGAAAGCAAAAGATGGCTCAGAGAGGAGTAATAGCACTAGCAAAAACAGGGAAGGGGTAAGAAGAGTAACTAGTTTGTAGGGAGGTGGTACAAAGGTTAAATTAAGTTTTAGACATATTGACTTTGAGGGGACAATGAGCAATGCCCAATGGAAAACTGATGGTATTTGCAGATATACCTTTGTTCTATTTATGGGTGCCTAATGAAATCTGCAAACTCATTCCCCAGAAGATGTACACATGCGCAAACATGAAATTTTGCATCACATTTCAGAGGGCCAGTGACTCCCCCAAACCTATATACAGAATATTTGGTACAAAGCATGAGCAATAAATAGAGGATGGAGATGTATAGATTGGTGCTTCTTACTCATATCCAATATCACATGAATTTCTTGGTTTCCAGGATCCTGTCCTGCCTGGTTCCCACCTTCCTTTCTGATTACTACCTTTCCATTTTTTTGTTTGTCTCTTACTCTTTTCCCTTGCCAGCAAAATTGGGTGTTAACTAAGAATCTAGAATATCCTTGGCTTGCTTTTTTCCTCAATAGGCTCAGTTGGTTGATTTTCTATAGATTTTGTGAGTATTAAATGAAATAATACATGTATTTTGAACAGCGCAGTCCCTGGCTCATAAAAATCTCTTAGCAAATGGTAGCCATGATAATAACCTGAGAGAATAAACAAGCTGATTAAATGATCCAAAGAACAAGCTGCCAAAGTAGTTTTGAGAAGCTCAAGGGGAAGAGCATACCACAGAATGAGGGAGAGGATGGTTAGGGGTGTAATGTTCCTTAACAAGAAGGAGGCGAATAATGTTAAATTTTATCTGAATTGTCTCAAGTTAAAATCAGGAAAGAAGACTCTTCTTAATGCAAGTCAGAACAATCATTCCCAAGATGCACAGTGGTGACTAATCTCCTTTCCAATAAGGTGCCTCGTGCTGACACAAGAACAGCAGTGTGTTGTGGTAGTGGCAGTTGCTATGGTTTATAAGATAATTTTAACCCTGTCATCATTAGAAAAGTTGGAAAATACGCACTCCAAAAAATATTCGAACGAGCTCAGAATATAGTTTTCAAACTGAAAATTCAGAAGCCAAGAATTTCCCCAAAGTCATTTCTCCCCCAATCAGGTCTCATGCATTTAGAACAACTATTCAAGCAAGAATATCATGCAAATATGCCTCTGGCAGCTTTTAAATGAAACAGCATCCTCTTATCAGTTCCCAGCCTGGTCACTCCCAAAGGGACTGCATATGCTTTTCGACATACAAATAAGTGCTATGCTCCTCCATTTGCAAACAGTTTAATCAGGTCTCCTGAAAAATTGGCAGGATTTTTTCAAGTTTCAAAGGGTAACAGCAGTTTCCTAAGCCAATTTTGATGGACCACATACCAAGAAAAGTGTAACTCTCTGAGAAAGGTCTACAGCTTTAAAAAAATTATATTTTTGTTTTTTTAATTATAGTTGACATATAATATTATGTTAGTTTCAGGTGTACAACACAGTGATTAGATATTTATACAACTTGTTATCACCCTGATAAATCCAGTACCCATCTGACACCATATCTTGTTATTACAATGCTACTGACTATATTCCCCATGCTATATTCTGCCTCCCTGTGACTATTTTGTAACTACCAATTTGTACCTCTTAATCCCTGCTCCCTTCACTGATTCCCCCAATCTGACAACCATCAATATGCTCTCTGTATCGATGAGCTGTTGTTTGTTTGCCTATCCTGTCCTCTAGATTCCACATATGACATTTGTCTTACTCTGTCTGACTTACTCCACTCAGCACAACACCCTCTAGGTCCATCCATGATGTTGCAGATGGCAAGATGTAATTCTTTTTTAGGCTGAGTAATATTCCATTGTATATGTGTACTACCTCTTCTTTATCCATTTATCCACTGTTGGACACTCAGGTAGCCTCCATATCTTGGCGACTGTAAATAATTCTGCAATGAACATAGGGGAATCACATGTCCCTTCAAAGTAGTGTTTTGGGTTTCTTCAGATAAATACACAGAAGAGGGATAACTGAGTCCTTTCTCTGTCTCCTGTTGTTGCCTTTGTTTTAAAGTCTATTTTGTCTGGTATAAGTATTGTTACCTCAGCTTTTTGCTTGTTTGTTTCAATTTTCATGAAACATCTTTTTTCATCCCTTTACATTCAGTCTGTGTGTGTCTTTTGATCTCAGGTGAAACCATTGTAGGCAGCATATATAAGGGTCTTGTTTTCCTATCCATTCAGCCACCTTATCTTCTGATTGGAACATTTAAAACATTTATATTTAAAGTTATTGTTGCTAGATATGTAGTTATTGCCATTTCATTATTCATATTTTTATCTTTTTATTTTTTCTTGTATTTGTTCCAGTTTTCTCAAATTGTTTATTTGGGCAGACCAGGAGACAGGGAGGCCCTGAATCTAAGAGAACGTGCTGGGTCTCTTGGTGGTGAAGTGTGGCTTGTGCTGGTGACATGGACCCAGTAGAGCAGCAGGAACTTGATCTTGGAGTCGTAGAACTGCTTGATCGCTGGTCAGCAGCACTTGCTGTCTGTGATCTCCTCCACCTTCACGATCTAGATTGAGTGGGCCCGGGCATGGTGCCAAGCCCCCAGGTCACAGTAGCACTGGGTGACGGCACCTGCAGAGGTCAGGTCACAGTACTTCCAGTACATGTTGTGGGTGTGACTTCAGGAGGTGTAGCACAGCCAGATACCAAAATTCTTCAACCGCAAGGGGGATTTCTAGAATACATGTCCACAGTAGACAATTTCCCCTGAAGACTTCTTCATCTTCTTCGGCCAAGACATAAAGCACCAGAAGTGAGGCTTGGCGATAACATGGTTAGGCGTGAAGATGCACATGTGGTAGAGGGACAGTGTACAGCACTCGGGGGTGGGCAGGCAACGCCCCACCACCTTGTATTCTCACAGCATGCCCGAAGCCTTCATAGCTCTGTCACTGCATGCGCCACCACCTATAAATGGAAGTGTCTGCCCTCACACAGCCAATCACCATGGCTTCATTGCATGAAATCAATTTCCTTCTTCTTAAAGAAGTATCTCATCTCCTGTTATACTGGCTTGGTGATGATAAACTCCTTTAGCTTTTTCTTGTTAGGGAAATTCTGTCAATTCTAAATTACACCTTTACTGGGTAGAGTAATCTGGATTGTAGGTCCTTGCTTTTCATCACTTTGAATATTTTGTGCCAAGCCCTTCTGGCCCACAAACTTTGAGAAAACATTGAGAAATCAGCTGACAGTCATATGGGAGCTCCCCTGTAGGTAAGTAACTGCTTTTCTCTTGATGCTTTTAAGATTCTCTCTTTATCTTTAATTTTCGGCATTTTAATTATGATGTGTCTTGCTGTGGTCCTCTTTGGATTAAGCTTGTTTGGGGCTCTTTGTGCTGCCTGGGCTTGTATGTTTATTTCCTTCATCAGTTTTCAGTCATTATTTCTTGAAATAGGTTTTCAATTCCTTGTTCTCTCTTCTCCTTCTGGTATCCCTATGATGTGAATGTTATTACAATTTATGTTATCCCAGAGGCCCCTTAAACTATCCTCATATTTTTGGATTCCTTTTCTTGTTGCTGTTCTGATTGGGTGTTTTCTCCTACCTTATTTTCTAAACCACTGATTCGATCCTCTGCTTCATCTAATCTACTGTTCCTCCTAAGGTATTCTTCATTTCAGCTCTTGTATTCTTCATTTCTGACTGGTTCTTTTTCATATTTTCTATCTCCACTTTTATGTTTTCTTTCTCTTTGTTAAAGTTCTCACTGAGTATATCTACTCTTCCCCTAAGTTCATTGAGCATCCTTATAACAGGTGTTTTGAACCCTGCATGTAGTAGATTGCTTGTTTCCATTTTGTTTAGTTCATTCTCTGGAGCTTTGTTCTGTTCTTTCTTTGTCATCTCACTATGATTGCCTACTTGCATTTATTTCTATGTAATAGGTAGGGCTGCTATGTCTCTCAGTCTTAGTAGAGTAGTAGCCTTACATGGGTGTGTTATGGGTCCCAGTGGCACAGTCTTCCTTGGTCACCTGAGCTGGGTTCTCCAGGGAGGTGGGTTCTCCAGGTATATTCCTTGTATGGGTTGTGTGTGTCCTGTTGTAGCTGAGACTTGGTTGCTGTTTGCTCATTAATGGGTGGGATTGACCCTGGGACTGATTTGTTGTGATAACTGGCCATGACCGGTGGAGTTGTTTAGGGGCTGACATTACAGAACAGGATTTGCTTTAGCAAAGGTCTGGTGCCTGCCCTGTCTGCCCTTTGCGTGTGTTGTCTTTAGATGTGACCCCAAGTGGTACTCTGGCTCAGACTGAAGCCGGCCGCTGGACATGCAGGCTGGGGCCTTTTGGGAGGGGCCCTGACACAGGCCAAATTTAGGGGCCACCTGGTATAAGCCACCAAGCAATCTGTAGATGGCCACCACCCATGCTGGGCTTGGAAGTGCCTCAAGAGGCCAAGCCGCAAACCGAGGCTGGTTGCTACTAGTGCCAGGCTTAGGACTGCTAAGCAAGAGGTACAGGGGATGCCGAGGCCAGATGCTGCTTGTTTGGGATTTGGGAACCTTTGAGAGATGTTAGGAAAGTCCACAGCATGAGCCAAGACAGGCCATTTGTATGGAAAACTCACTGGAAGCACCTTGGGTGGGCCTGCAGGTTAGGTGGGGTGGGGTCTCAGGGAATCACCAGGGAAGGACGACTACTGTTAGCCAGGTTGACTCAGATATGGAGGCTGAATGGGTCTGCAAGCCAGGCAGGGAAGGGCTCAACAAAGGAACAATGCCCTCTGCCAGGGTGTCTGGGAGAACGTTGCCCCTCCGGCCCTCACCCTGAAACCAGACAACTCTGTTCCTCCCCATATGTCCCTGGAGCCTTCCAAGCTGTTGCCCCAGTACTAGAGCTCAGAGATAGTGAATCCATCAGAGAGTAAGTTTGGATGTGGGCCCCTTATGAGGAAAGTCTGCGACTCCCTCAGCTTTCTATCTCATTCAGCCACAATCTCTGCTGGTTTTCAGAGCTATAACTTGTGGGAACTTCTCTTTCCAGAACTGGAACACTGGGCTGGGGAGGCCAGTATGGGGCCAAGACTTTTCACTGTTACAAAATTTCCATCTGCAAATTTGTATTTCAGATTTCTCTCTGCAGCCGAGATATTTCTCCTGATTCTGAACCACCACAAGTGAGTGTGGAGCCAGCCCGTTTTGCATCTTTACCTCTCCAACCAATCTCAAGGTGGCCTCTTCTGTGTGTCCCCAGTTGTAGGACTTCTGTTCAGCTAGACTTCAGGTGACTCTCAATGATGGCTCTTCTGTAGTTTAGTTGTAATTTTGATGTGGTTGTGAGAGGAGGCAAGCACAGCATTTACCTACTCCTCCATCTTGACCGGAAGCTTACAGCTTCTTATTCATAATTTTTCCATTTAAAAAAAATCTGAATAATCTGAATACTTCTAGAGATTTTTTAAGTGAATCTGGACTTCTGCTGGTTGGCTTTACAAATACAGGGTTAGATTCTAGCAGACCTGCTAGCAAATCACTTATAAGAAGTCAGCAGGAGTCCCGGAGAAGAAAGTACTTATTTTTCCCCAGCAACTCGGTATTATCACTAGAAAATATGTGCATGGAGGAGGGAGGAGGTAGAGAATATGTGAACTATTTCTGTAAATAAACAACTTAGTAAGTCAAATGTATAATTCCTAAAATTTCCATCTGCAAATTTGTATTTCGGATTTCTCAAAAATTATAATACAAGTTAGCTGGCTTTTCATTCCTGCTTCTCCTCTCCTGTGATCATCCTCAATTTCAGCCATGATTCACTAAATATTTTTCCCCATTGGGAGTTATAAAATAATATCCTAGCTCATTGTTTCATTTTATATTGAGCTTCATTGCGTTTTCAGGCATATACACTGTCAGCTCTCCTTTCCATTCTGTAAAATCTTTTCTATTGACAATTCAATCATGTCAAGTTTGGAACAGGAGAGGCACTGATTTGATCAGCTATCACTGGATTTACAATATATAAATGACAGTACCATATCTAGCCCTTGTCTAAAACAGCTGCCTTTTATCGATTTATATTCCACTGGCGAGGAAGAAAAATTACAGCACAATGCAGTGGTATGATCCAAGATCAATACCAATTTTTTTCTTAATGACACAAAGGCCAAGATAAGGACAGCATAAGTCAAAGCTAGACAGATCAAATTTGTCTGATATCCCTTTCAATTACTGAAGAACATGCACAGGGATGTATAACATTAAAGCAAAGGAGAGTATTATTCCAAGTGGTTTAAAATTATGACATCAAACAAGACTGAATAGCATCCTCAGATATGATATGGAATTGAAATGAGTTGAGAATGGAAGACCATCATCCCCTACCTTGGTCTGAAAGTAGCTGAGCACCTCCGGAGTTAGTCTAACTACCAGAACTCAGAACAATGACTCAGCTGTGTAATCCAGAGGATGAGGATTTAAACCAGAACTCCAGCACCAAACATGCTGAATTCCTTAGACATTGGTATTGAACAACAGGTAATGAAATGTGAAATAGACTGGTTGCCCCTCAGAATATAATATGTGTTACATGAACCTAAAAAGCAAATTACTCTAATAACTTTACAAGTTCAACAGAGTGGTTAGGTGACATAAACTCTAGGCAAGTTGTAAAGTTTCAGCTATTTCCACTATGGCAATAAAAGGCTGCCCAATCCTGTGGGAATCTAGGAAGATTCCTTATTTCAGCTAAAATGGAGCTGGGGACAGGTCAAAGCAGTTCATTCAAAATCTGTTGCACCACGACCCAAACCTACACCATGGAAAATTATGATAAAATCAGTTCAGAGGAATACTGGACTGGAGACTGCCTAGGAGATTTTCTCTATCGAATATATATATATTTTTAAACCTGCTACCAACACTGAAGAAAGCAGAGGCTTTTCCTTATTAAACTGTGTCTCGATTTCACTTGCATATCTTCCTGATAGTCCCTTCGCTTCCACTTTGTCCACTTCAACATACACAAATATGGTTATGCACTTTAAATAACAACAGGGTTTTTTTTTGTCATAGAATATAAGCTCAATATAGATTAGGTAAATTATAAACTAGAGGTGTTCGAGAGAAGCACGATGAAATCTTAGGAGGGCTTTTGTGAAATATATTGTGAAAGGAATTAAAATACCTGATCAGTAGCATAATAGATGATGATGTTTGAAGAATTCCTTCTAGTCCTGAGTTTCTATGTTTCTAAGTAATAACAGTTCAAATGCCCTACTACTAGTAAAAAAAATATACAGAGTGAAAAGAGCATGGGTATTTGGAATCAAAAGGACCTGGGTTTTCAGACTGGACCTTGCAACTTCCTAGCAGTGTAATCTGTGGCAAGTTACTTAGCCTCTCTGTATGTCACTGGCAGTCACAATTACAAGTGTGCTATACATCATATCCCATTTGATCTTCACAATGATCCTATTACGTTGTAATCTCCATTTTAAAGATGAAAAAAAAAGGTTCAGTGAGCTTAAGTAAACTTGCTCAAGATCATACACAGCTGTTGAGTCTGGATTTAAACCAATGGTCTATGTGTTTCCAAAATCTACTGTTACCATTACTATCATCATGCTGCAATCATTCCAGTTCAATCAAAGCTTGAGCTATTTTCTTTACTGTCTCTCTCACTGAGAAATCAAGTTAGGACCACACAGTTAATGACAACAGAACTGTACATAACCCCATGTACAATGTGAGCAGCCAATGGCAACTTAGATGTCTACTCAGGAAATGCTTAGAAAAAAATATGGAAACCTTACTTCCTTAAGCCATGTTTGTTACCAGTATCATCATTATAATATATCTAACTGAAGACTAAAAGTGTCCCAATTCTAAAGACAAAAATGGAAGTTGTAACTAGAATGTAAAAGGCAACATGAGACATCTCTCAATACAGTCAATTTTGACTTGATTTTCAAGTAGTGCTGCCAATCCATTTGTTTCTTGCAAATTAGTGCAATATTTACTAATCGTGACATCAAATGATTCAATTTAGCTGCAGATAACAAAAGCAGGCCATTTATCCTAGTGTAAAGTAATCAGAAATAAGATGCCTTGTTTTTCATAAAATATCATGCTAGGACTTTGAGTGACAGTAAAACTGGTGTCACCATATGGGTTGTGGGCATGGCCGGTTTGGTAAGACAATCTAGTAGTTAGCACTGTTAGGAGGTCAGGAAGCCAAAGAGGTAAGACGGAAATAAAGAAAGATACAAACATCAGAAATCAGAGCAGGCAGTGGGGTCATGTGTTTGAGTGGAGCAAATGGGAGAAAATACAAGAAATCATTAATTAGTGAGCCTAGCTTGAACGTGATACTCTCATATACTTTCTCTCACAGAAAGAATATATCATCTATCTTCAGCTAGCACCAAAGAGGGTAATGGTATCTGGCTGGCAAGGTCTTTTAAAGGTATTAAACAGCTGCAAAGAGCTGAGCAAAAAAGGCAAATGAACAACAAGCTGGTAGGTGGGAGACAGTACAAGAATGTGATTAGGCACTCTGGCACTGGAATTTCAAACTGACTGTATTCAAAGTTATGACTGAGAAAAGGTATGCCAGGAAGTTAGTCCAATAGCCAGCACATAGTAATATCTTAACTCATGTTTTTAACTCCTGAAAAAGGGATTGTACCTAAAAATCAAAGTATAGAAGGTTTCAAGTATATACAAAGTGATCTTTCTAGTCATACATTTGTATAGAAATAATTTCAACAGAATCCATTTTTTTCAATACATAACTGAAAAATTAGGTTAAATTAATGATCAAGGATAACTGCAAAATAGTTTATTTTGGAAATATAAATGTATACTAATTATCACCAGCTAGCAACGTATGTACACCATTGACTAATAAACTGTCTGACTTCGTAAATAGGAAAAAAAATTTTCGGTAAAGATCATAGCCAATTATGGTCATGCTCCACAAAACAACATTTCGGTCAACAATGGACTAGATGTACAATGGTGGTTTTAGAAGATTATAATTAAGCTCAAAAACTTCTATTGCCTGGTGATATCTTAACTGTCATAACATCATATTATAACTAGATGTACAATGGTGGTTTTAGAAGATTATAATTAAGCTCAAAAACTTCTATCGCCTGGTGATATCTTAACTGTCATAACATCATATCATATTATTTATTTGTTCGTGGTGATATTGGTGTAAACAAACCTACTACACTACCAGTTGTATAAAAGTACAGCACATACAAACACAGTAGTAGGCTATGGGATCTAAGTTTCTTTAAGTACATTCTGTGATGTTCATATAATGATGAAATCACCTAACAATGCATTTCTCAGACCATATCTCCATTGTTAAGTGGCACGTGACTATATTCATACTTTGAATTTCTGTATTTTTTTGGCATGTTCTTAAGTGGCCCAAATAAATGAAGAGCAACAATGTCACAATCTTTATGTAGTCAAGTATATCTATAATTTGGTAATATTAACCATAAATAGTTCTGTTCAAACTGTAGTGGAATGGATAGTTAACTTATCTCTCTGTTGAAGCATTCCTTCTTTTTGTACTTCATATATATAGAGACACACATGCTTCAGAGTCAGAAGGCATGAAACCAAGGCCTAATTCTACCACTTACTGGTTGAAAAATTCTCTGTGCCTCAGATCCCCCACCTACATAACAAAGACAATAATATCTACCCTTCCTTGTGTAGGTATTATTCATCTTTATATCAGTCATGGACCTCAAAACTGTGCAAGATGAAAAATGAGCAGATGCCTAAGAAACATTTGTTGCTTGGTGATAAAAATTTCAAGAAAAGATAATATTTTATTGACCCTAGAATTTTATGTTTGCCAGAAACTCATTAAAAAACAAATATTATAATAATTCTACAATTGTTATTGACACTCAAAATTATTTTGTGCTTCAGCCAGATTTCAGCTTCATCTTTGAATTGGCATCACTTAACCCAGTAAACAGGTAACTGCAGAGACTATGCATTTTCGCCTTCCTAAAGAACATGCATAAGTATCACATGCCAAACATGCAAACATGTTCAGAAGATAAAATTAACCTAATTACCATAGGATACAAACAAGATCCAAAGTCTAATAGTATAAAATATACTAAATGTCCAGGACATAATCAAAAATTACTTGACATACAAAGAAGAAACAAACAAACAAACCTCACATGGGCAACGTTTGTCAACAGTTCCAGCTCTGAGATGACACAGACGATAGAATTATCAGACAAAAATGTTAAAGCAAATATTATTAAAATGCTCTAATAAGATCAAACACTCTTGAAAGGAATGAAAAGACAGGATATTTCTGCAAAGAAATAGAAGTTATAAATGAGGACCAAATACAAATTTTAGGTCTGAATAATACAATAACCATAATTTAAAACTCACTAGATGAATTCAATGGCAGAATGGAGATGACAGAGAAGTCAGTAAATTTAAAGATTTAAATCAATAGAAATCTTCCAATCTGAATAACAGACAAGAAAAAGATTTTTTAAAAAGAAAGCAAATGAACAGCGTGAACAGAGGCTTAGATATCTGTGTCATCAGGTTCCCCAAAAGAGGAGGAGGAATATGGTGCAGAAAAACATTTAAGGAAATAGAGGCTAAAACTTTTCCAAAATTTGGCAAAATACACAAATCTATAAATTCAAGAAGCTCAGTAAACTTCAAACTGGATAAACTCAAAGAAATCCATACCCAGTCACATAAACATCAAACTTCTGAGGACTAAAGAAAAAAGAAAAATATTGAAAGTGGCTAAAAGTAACATATAACTTAAAGGGAAATAACAATCTGAATGACTATGGGTTTCTCATGAGAAACAATGGAGGCATGAAAAAAGCAACACATTTTTAAAGCATTGAAAGAACAAAACTATCAATGCAGAACTTTGTAGCCAGTGAAATTATCTTTCAGAAATGAAGACGAAATAAAAACATTCTCAGGTGATGGAAAACTAAGAGAATTCATAGCCATTGAAGTTTTTTTGTACAGAGGAAAATAATACCAGAAAGAAAATTGGAAAATCAGAACTGAATGAAGAGAAATAGAAAAGCTAAATATCCAATATAAATTAGACTGTTCTTCTCCTCTTGAGTTCTTTAAAATATACTTTACAGTTAAAAGCAAACATAATAACAATGCCTGATGGCATTTTCATTTTATTTGAATAATACAACTACAACATAAAAGGGATATGAAAAGGGATCTATATGGTGGAGGTTTTCTACATTTAGCTTGAAGTAAAAAAATAAAGACTGTAAAAAGGCTGTGAAAAGTAAAGTATGCATATTGTAATCCCTAGAGCAATTACTGAAAAAAAAAACTATATACAAAGATATAGTAAAAAAAAATTAAATAAACTAAATGGATTAATAAAAAATGTTCAAATAACCCAAAGGAAAACTGGAAAGAAGGAAAAAAATAAGGAACATAGGGGAAAAAACAAAAAAAAGAATAAAATGACAGATCCAAAACATATCAATGATCACTTTAAAAATAAATGGTCTAACAACCTAACTAAAAGATGGAGATTGTAAACTATAAGCTGTCTGCAAGATATCCATTTCAGATATAATTATATAAGTACATTAAAAACAAAAAGATGGAGAGTGATGATAGCAAAAATGGCAGAGTACAGACTTCTGAAAATTTGTTCCTTCATAAAAGCAATGAAAAAGCTGACGAAAATGTGAGAATCGGAAATCTAGGAATTAACAAAAGGAATGGAGCAACCCAGGATGCATTTTTTTTTTAAATGACTGAATCTTGGTGATAACAGTCATAACAGAATTTTATGGCATTTTAACTCGCTCTAGGACTATCTCCTATTCTCTACCTCTGCCATAACCTTGAAAAATAGCCTGTATTCCTGAAGGAGCTGCATGGAACTTGAGATCTCTCAAAGCCTCATTCCCAAAGAATTGTCATGATTTGATGTGTCTAGAGGTTCCCAAAAAAACCCAACTTACAAGGCTCTCTGTATTTGACCCAATTTGTAGTGTGCCAGTGTAAAAAGCGTTTTCCCAGGGAAGAGGGATGTTTGCCAAAGAAAATTACTGAGTGTTTTAACTTTATAATTATCTGAGGTGATAGATAACAGCTACACCACAGAATAAACTAAATAAAAAGGTTAGTAGAAAAATGCAGAAGACATATTCATAAGGGCTTTGAAAATATTAGATATATTCCTGGGAATATAGATGGGTACTCACATGTGTAGGGCTGTGCTCATGCTCAAGAAAGGCCTGAGAAGGCAGTAAGATCTCACTTACAGTTTACCTTGAGGCTCTGTGCAAGCTAGAAATGATGGCTAATGCAAAGTTGTCAATTGCCTGGCTGACTTTTAAAGCCATGCCCCAGCACACATACAGAGCCACAGCAAAGACTGAAAAATCAGGCACTTAAGGAAATTTCTGTCCAATCATTAGCTAATCAATAAGGTAACCAAACAGAAACTTCAGTGACCACATACAGCAAAAATACAGACTTTACAGAATTAATTCAGAAAACTCACTAAACAAACAAGCAAACACACTTACACAAGTAGAAACAACAGACACTGGGGAGGGGGAGAATCTGATTTCCAGAGTTGCCACATTGTATTATTTTAAATGCCCAGTTTTTAACAAAAAAATAGTCACAAGACATGAAATGGAACAAGAAAATATGGCCCATATGCAGGTGAAATAAAAGCAATCAATAGAAACTTCTGAGGAAGCATGGACATTAGACTTACTGAACAAAGACTTTGAATCAGCTATTTTAACCATGCCTAATGAACTAAAGGAAAGCATGAGCATGCTGTCTTACCATGAAGAGAATATTAATAGAGATAGAAATTATTAAAAAGAACTAAATACAAATTCTGAACTTAAAAGGTAAAATAAATTTTTAAAAAATTCACGAGAAGGGCTCAAGAGCAGATTTGAGCAGGTAGAAGAAAGAATCAGTGACCTGGAAGATACATCAATTGAAATTATTTTGTAGGGAACAGAAAGAAAAAGAAATGAAGAAAAATGAACAGATCCTCAGAGACCTGTGGGACACCATCAAGTATAACAACATACACGTAATGGGTGTCCCAGAAGTAAAGAAAAGGGAAGAAAGAATATTTAAAGAAATAATGGCCAAAAATTTCCAAAAAAATTACTAAAAACATAAATCTACACATTCAGGAAGCTCAATAAACTCTAAGTAAGATAAGGTCAATAACATCCACACCTAGACACATCATAATCAAACTTTTGAAAGATGCAGAGAACCTTGAAAGCAACAGGAAAAAAATGATTTATATACAAGGGATCAATAAGATTAGCAGCTGATTTCTCATCAGAAACCATGAAGGCTAGAAGGAAGTAGATTACATATTCAAAGTGGTAAAAGAAAACTGTCAACTAAGAAATCTATGTCCAGCAAAACTATCCTTCGAATGAAAAAGAAATTGGGGAGTAACTTCTTAATAGATACCGGGTTTCCTCTTAGAATGATGAAAATGTTGTGTATGTGTGTGTGTGTGTGTGTGTGTGTGTGTGTGTATACACACACTTATATATATAGTATATATATGTATATATATGTATAGTGTATACATATATAGTATATATATGTATAGTGTATATGTGTATATATATATACATATATATAGTATATATGTATATATATGTATAGTGTATACATATATAGTATATATATGTATAGTGTATATGTGTATATATATGTATATATATATATATATGTATATATATATATATATATACACACACACACATACATATATAGTGGTTGTTCAACACTGTGACGTAATAATTGTTACTAAATTATTTACTTTAAAATGGTTAATTTTATTGTATGTGAATTTCACCTCAAGTTTAAAAAAATGACAGAAAGATTAAAGACATTCCCAAATAAACAAAAACTGAGAAAATCTGTCACTAGCAATTCTGCACTACCATAAAAACTGAAAAAATTATTTAGGCTAAGATGAAAGGGCACTAGAGAGTAACTCCAATCCACATGAAGAAATAAAAAATACCATTAGCGGTAATGAGTATAAATTGATTTTTATTTATAATTCTTTTTTGTCCTACCTTATCTAAAACCAAAATTATAAATTTGCATTTATGGAAACAATATAT
The DNA here is from genome assembly GCF_902729225.1 of Pteropus medius. NCBI lineage: Eukaryota > Metazoa > Chordata > Mammalia > Chiroptera > Pteropodidae > Pteropus > Pteropus medius. The sequence goes on along the minus strand of NW_024340698.1, from coordinate 7,061,699 downwards.
AAATATATAATTGTGACAACAACAGTATAAAGAAGAGGGAGAAATAAACCAAAGTTTTTACATATTATTTCAAATTGATATTAATCTGAACTAGATTCTCATAAATTAAGACGTTAATAGTAATCACAAAGACAAGCATTAAGAAAATAACTAAATAAAATATAGCAAAAGAAATCACAAGAGAATTAAAATAGTACAGTGAAAAGTATATTTAAAGAAAAAGAAAGCAGAAATGGAGAAATAGCAAAACAAGATATAACACATAGAAAACAAATGGCAATATGGCAGATGTAAATCTTACCTTATCTGTGATTACATTAAATAAGAATTTATTAAACTCTCCAGTTAATAGGCAGAAACTGACAGACTACATACAAAAACATGATCCAACTATATTGTGTCTACAAGAGACACACTTTAGATTCAAAGATACAAATATGTTGAAAGTAAGAGGATGGAAAAATTTATAGATAAACCATGAAAACAGTAGCCAAGAGAGGTAAAGTGCCTATACTAATATTAGACAAAAATCATTACTAGAGACAAAGGACATTTTGTAATGGTAAAAGGTTAATTCATCAAGAAGATATAACAATTATAAACATATCTAAATCTAATAACAGAGCCCGAAAATACATGGGCAAAAACTGAGAGAATTAAAGAAACAGAAATTCAACAATAATAGTTGGAGACATTAATACCACATCTTCAATAACGTATAGCACCACTAGAAAATTAAAAGGATAGAAAATAATATACCATACAAATACTAGTCAAACAAATCAGAGTGGCTATATTAAAATCAGAAAAAGTAGAATATGGATCAAAAAGAATTATCAAGGATAAAGAGGGACATTACATCATGATAAAAGTGTCAATCCACGAAGAAAGAATAGCAATCCTAAATGTGCATGTACCTAACAACAGAACTTCAAAATACATGCAGACTCAACATTGTAAAGATGTCAATTCCCCCAAATTGATCTACAGATTTAACAAGATTGAAACCAAAATTCTTGAAAGATTTTCTTTGTATACACAGACAAGCTGATCCTAAAATTCCTATGGAAATCCAAAAGACCCAGAATAACCAAAACAATTTTGAAAAAAAAGAATAAAATTTGAAGAATGAGAGCATCCAATTTTAATTCTTACTATAAAGCTCCAGTACTCTAGATGGTGAACAGTGTTGTATCGGTATAGATTTATGGCAAAACTGAAAGTCCAGAAATAGATCCACACAAATATGACCAACTGAGTTTTGACAAAGGTTCAAAGGTAATTAATGGGGCAAAAGTTGTCTTTTCCGCCATGGTGTTGGAATAATTAGACACATTTATGGAAAAATAATGAACCTCCCCTAAAATAATGCCTTATAGAGAAATTAATTCTAAATTGATTATAGATCTAAATGTAAATTATAAAACCATAAATATTTTGGAAGGAGACATGCAAGAAATCTTTTGACTTGAGGTGAGACAGACACAAACACAATTTTTTTAAAAAAGATGATAATTTGGAGTAATTCGTCATGATTAAAACTTTTGCTCTGAGAAAGACACTTTTAAAGAGAACAAAAAGTCAAGCTACACACTGGAAGAAAATATTTGCAAATCACATATTCCACAAAAAACTTGTATCCACAATATGTAAAGAGTGCTCATGAAATAGATCTCCTAGGGCATTATGCTGAGAGAAAAAAAGACAATCTCAAAAGTTTACTGTGTGATTCCATTTATACACATTATCAAAGTGACAAAATTATAATGATAGAAAATACATCAGTGGTTACTATGAGTTAGAGTTGAAAGACAAGTGTGACTAGTAAAGAATTACAAAAGAGATATTGTAGTGATAAAACAGTTCTGTGTCCTGATTTTTATGATGTGTATTCAAATCTACACATGTAATAAAATTTCACAGAACAATATATGAAATAAGTACATGTAAAATTTAGCAAACTCCTAATCAAGTCTATACTTGAGTTAATAGTATTGTGACACTGCCAATTTCCTGGTTTTGACAATGTACTATGGTTATATAAAATATTATCATCAGGGGGATCTAGGTGAATGGTACATGGTAATCCTCTGTACTATTTTGCAATCTGTTATGATTCTTAAACTACTTCTAAATAAAAAAAAACACTCAATAGAATGAAAAACAAAAAAAATCCAATTTAAAAATTGGCAAAAGACTTTAACGGACACTTCACTAAAGATATATAGATGGCCAATAAACACATAAAAAGATACTCGACATTAACTATTAGAGGACTACAGATTAAGCCACTGTTGAGATACCATTACACATCTGTAAAATGACTAAAATAAATATTGCTGACAATACCAAGTGCTGATAAGTATCTGAAATGACAGCGACTCTCATCCATTGTTGGTGGGAATACAAAATAGTACAGCTACTCTGGAAAACCACTTAGGAGCTTCTGATAAAGTTAAACATACTCTTCTCATATAACCCAGAAATCCCACATCTAGGCATTTATCCAAAAGAAATGAAAACTTATGACATTATGTTAACACAAAAACTTGTACTCAGTTGTGTATAGCATCCTTATTGTAACTTCCCCAAATTGGAAGCAACCCAAATACCTTCAATTTGAAAATGGAAGAACTGTAGTATATCCAAACCATAGAATACTACTCAGCGGTAAAAAGGAACACACTATTCAGACATGCAACAATTTGGATGAACCTCAAAGGCATCATGCTGAATGAGAGAAGTTAGCCTCAAAGGTTGCAAAAGTGTAAGATCTCATTTATGTGACATTCTGGAAAAGGCAAAACTATAGTGACAGAGAACAGATCAGTATTGCTGGGAGTTTTTTTGTATGACAGATCTGTTCTACATCCTCATTTTGGTGGTGGTCACATGAATTTATGCATGCATTAATAATTAAAAAGCTGTATACCAAAAGAGTCAATTTTATTGTATGTAAATTTATAATTTATAAAATTAACCTGATTATGCTAGTAATACCATCATTTCACAACTTAGAGATTTAAAAATAAGTGCACATACCTATATGCATACATAGGACAAAGTACAGGCATTTTCTAAGTGTTTCACAAATATTCACTTAATTTTCACAATAATATTATAAGTACTAGAATTTTCTCCATTTCACACACAAGGAAAGTGATACATATATATCGAGGTTAAAAAATTGTCTAAATGACAGAGCAAGGAAATAGTGAGGTGAGGATTAAAGCCAAGCTTCAGTCTAAGTCCAGATTCTCCGCTGTTAATCATGAAGCTTTACTGTGCTATATGCTTTTTGCTATAGCTCTTTAGAAGACACACTCTTCTCATTAATAAAACAATCTGAGGTACTTATTAACTGATATTTTCTGAAGAAAGTCCTTAAGATTTAGAGAGATAAATTCATGTGCCCAATTAGTCAGAAAGAGACTGAAAGAGAAAGTAAAAGATCTACCTGTCATAATTTATACCTCACTTTCCCATGTACTGTATTGATTAATACAGGTGGCTGGTTTCTTGCCATTAGTTTTTTGTTCTTACAGAAATCCATATCATACTTCCTACTTAAATATAGACAAAAATGAACCTTCACCATTCAGAAAACTGCCAAAGGAAGTTTGAGATTCTTACAGTAGCTGGAGAAGGAAGTTTCTGAACTTGTTCATGGTATTAAAATTTATTTCTAAAGGCATGCAGGATGATGGTATTAAAATGGTTATTATTTTATGCAGTCTCGGTTTGTGTTTGTTCCTACCACAATGCCTTTGACTACATTCAGAATAATTAATGAAAACTTACACATGCCAAAGTCCTGAGCAAAGACAGAAGTAATACAAAATCCCTCCTTGGGGAAAGGAAAGAAAATAGATGTTACTGAGGACCATGCTTAATTATTGTTTTAGAAATAAAATTGACCAGAAAACTTCATTGGGTGGTGCTGTTTAAACCATACTATTTATGCAAGGTCTGATTTTACTTTTAGGGGAAAACAGAGACAGATATGTCATTTCAGGATGGAAATGAATTCTGCAGATTTTTATAGTTAGGATGCCTTTGGAAGGTTTCTGTCTTTTATGTGTTCAAAATAAGTCCTAAAATGATTTCGTGAAGTAGACAGGGAATGAACCTAATAAGAAGTTAAGTAATGTACAAGGGCAAGAACATATATAAGATTTATAATTAAACACCCCTGGAAACATTCAGCAACTATCCCCAAATTCACATTCACACCCCACAGCCATCTGTGTGCTGTAAGGTCCACCATTTGAGAATGAAACTGCCTGTTTACATTTCGAATACATGCTTCTGCCAGTGATTTGAAAGTGTGAGGGCAGAAGTGCACCAGTGTTTAGGAAGGAAGAGAGAGGGTGTGATTAAAATTGGGAGAAGAGCATGGTACATTGGCTATTCATTCAACAGGTGCTAAGCACCTGCTAAGTGCTGGATACTGCACTAATGGCAGGAGATACAGATATGGCTAAGACCTGGCCACCACCTGCCACTGGGAGCTCACAATCTGGTTTGGGAGATCCCAGAACATTGGGGGAAAATTCAAATGGAGCTGTGCAACTGGAGTTTACAGGGCATACAAGGATAGGAGATCAAGACATAAGCTAAAAGACTATACAGTGAGCACATATTGAAGGACTTTGTATTCTGTGCCAAGGAATTTTATATTTTATGTCTTTTGATTAAACACAAATAATCCATGTTTACTGTAGAATACTTTAAAAATACAGAAAATCAAAATGTAAAAAAAAAAAAAATCACCTTCAATTCCACTACCCAAATCTGTACATTCTGTGTCTGTGTCTCTCCCTCTTTCTAGATATAGATATGTCTCGCTCTCCGTCTATTGAGAGAAATACACATATAATCACATACACATGTTTTCCCTCACTTAAAATATAAGGAATATTTATTCATATCATTAAATCTTCTTCAATGACATCTTTTTAACTGCCGCATAGGATTCCATCATATTGTTATTTCATCATTTAACCAATCATTTACTGCTGGTTGTTTCCTATTTTTGCAATGGTAACTGCATTTTTGAAATGCAATTGTGTTCGCATTCCATGACAGCTGTTGTCCAGAAACATGGCAGTTGTAGGCTGCACACACACAGGTAAAACTGGTAAGGAGAAAAGGGAGATGCAAAGATCATTAAGAGATAAATAAGGAGAAAAGTCGGGCAGTATACAAAAAAAAAAGATTCATGTAAGGTGGTTTCTAGAAGAGAGAGAATACTAAGAGGGAAGAAAGAATCTGTCTAGGCTGTGGACTCTGGTAAGTTATTCATTCGGTGAAACTTTACTGAACACCTACTCAAAACATGAATCAACCTAGACCTTGGGTCCTTGAGTTATCTGACTGAGATTTCCAATGTGATTTCCTATGCAAGCTATCATCAGTCAATGGTTCACCTGAGGCATCTGACCCCTTGAGAAGAGTCGGCTGGGCATGGTAGCTAGACAATTACCTACATTTCCCAAGTACTGTTTCTGTATTAAATTAAATCACCAGAAAGCCAAGTACCTGGATCATATTATCTCAGCCTCCAAAGACATATCTAAACTGAATTACGATTTAATATTACACTCTCATATCTTATGTAGAAGGTTGATACAGGAATTATCCATTTCAACAGGGTTGTTGTTCCTTTGCAAAACTGTAGTTGAAGATGTCTACTATAACTTATTATCTCTCACACGAGAGCCCATATAATAAATTACAGAATAAAATTTGTCTGGGGAAAAGTAGAGACATTTTTCTGCAGCAATAAAAACTATACAAGCCAATGTATTTTCCTATTTACTTTTTGTTGCTAGGCAACAGACTATTGGATTGGCTAGTCCAGATACCTTATGACATCCACCTTTCTGGTTCCCTTAGTTGGTCTCCTTGGTTTTCAAATTTTAGAGGTCCTATATTTATACTGTTTAATTTTGTATACTACCTTAGATCTTTTTGAAGCTATATAAAATGAAAGAATCTTAAATAAATTTGGTCACTAAAAGCTTTTTGGTAACAGTTGGCCCACATGCTACTAAATATTGGCTAAATGATTATCAATGTTTGATTTGAGGGCTGTATGATATTTATAGTTGATAGTTTTGATTGTGGTATAATTAGTCTCCATGTGATTATCTTGAAATGTGCCATTCTAAATTGTATTCATAACATATAAATGCACATATGCAAGTGCTAATAATGTAGCATCTCGATATGACTAAACTTCTAAAATAATCTATCACCCCCAACTTTAAAGAAGAAAACCATGAGCTGTTCTTTTCTGTGCAGAAAGCAATAAAGAATGGAATGAATCAAATTCAAAATTGTATGAAAGTATTCTCTCTTCTCTATCTCTGATCTGGAGAGAAATAACATATAGTGAAACCTACTTAAAACTCTTCAAAAGCTCTCTAATGCTTTAAGAATAAAGCCCAGCTGCAATGGTAAGGTGTTTATGGTACTTAAGTAAAAAAGACAAATTACAGAACAATATGATCTAAATTTTATCACACACAAAATTGAAATGGACTAAAAATGTGCACTAAAATTGGTTAATAGGGTTAAGAATTATTCTTTTTTTATCTATATGTTCTTATTTTGCTAAAATAAACATGTGACTTCTGTTATCAT
>NW_024340698.1:7009671-7040421 GCF_902729225.1 Pteropus medius | reverse complement strand
CTGAATTAATGAGGTCCAATGGCTTTCTTTTTAAATAACTTCAAATATAAACTAACTCTAACACATATGGAAATAATTCTCCCACATCAATGATGTACCGGACCTCAAAAATATAACTTTACTTTTGGGAACTACTGAAGAATTCTTGCTAGAGATTCACTTTTTAATAGCACTGTTCTGAAGTGAATGACGAATACTCTAATATTTACTACCTTTATACACAACATGGCTTACAGAAATACATATTTGTTTTCTCCACTTCTCTTTCCATATCTCTCTCCAAAGACCTGAAGGGATGGTTTGGTTTTGCAGTCATCATAAATTTATTATAGTGAACTTGTGACCCAGTCTGAATGAGAACCAGAACAATATCCAACATAAAAAGGCAAAATTCACTCACTTGTGCAAAACTGCCTTCTTTCAGAAATCCTGAAAAACAGCCCCTTTCATTTTCTTTACATTGTTCTCCTGTCTAAGTGCCACCCAGGATGTTATATTTTTATAGTTTAACTACCCCTAATAAATACATACTATATTGTGTTTTGTGCCCATGAGTTACAAATAAATAATTCTAAGATTTGATATCATAAAACTCAATGTTATTTTACCAAACAAAACATCACCTAAACAAGCTTGGCTCATAGAACTCATTTTGAAGCTTCCAGTACTCAAATTTCTCCTTATGAGAACTAGTAATTAACAGATTTTACTTTTGAGGCTGATACCTTAAATGTTCTTTATTTTGAAATCTCTGGTATGTGACCCGCCTCCATTCACATAGCTAAGAAAAAGCTAAGAGTACCTAATTTAACTGGATTTATAGAGTCAAATTGTGTGTGTGTGTGTGTGTGTGTGTGTATGTATACACTGAGTAGATGCATATTAGACAAGACAAAGATAATAGACATCCAGCAAGGCAAAATTCATAAACTGTTACAAGATAAAATAATATAATTATGCATGATGCCACATATAGGGCATTTCTCCACAGTTCGTCATCTGTAGTAAGGAGTATTTTTATTTCTCTCATTAAAGGGGTTATTTTATCCTGTCTTACTTCAGAGTGGGCATAGATACCTTAAAAAAAAACTCTTAAAATGCTGACTCCTGCTTGAAGATTTATTTCCCTACCATGATTTTCATTATCCAGGAAGGGTATCTAATATGAATTGTGTATTTCATATGCTTTCCATTTCAGGTACCATTGATTGCACATGTACTCACTAAATGCAGAAATCCAACTGCCTATAAAATGGTTTTATAAATGGAACAAGTTGGTTTAAATTGAAGCAATTTTGGGAGACTTTTCCATTGCCTATTTTCCATGACAGTTCTCCAGCTCAGGGCTTTCAGATCTAAAAGAAAGTTCTTCTACAACAACAGTTAGTGTAGGCACTTATCCACAAACAGGAAATTTTTCATAAGTCATGCTCGAAAATAAAGATGAACTCTTTTCTAAACTAGAATAAGTTAATCTTCAGGGATTCGCCCATTTACAGAGGAAAGCACAATGCCAAGTGCCTGACTTGTTAGACAGGAGTCAGAATCCGGATTAATTTTTGAGCTTATTTCTCTGGTGTCTGCTTCTACAAAATTACAAAAGAAATTGACCATAAGAAAGGAAATTTGTATTAAAAAATACCAGTCAAAGGAGACAAAACAAATTGCTATTTGCAGAGGTGTGTGTCTGATTGTTTTTTTTTTTCTGAAAATGGAAGCATAGATTAACAAACAGTAAAATAACGTTGCCAGTTCAACAAAAGACAGAGGGATGCCATTTTTAAATATATGAAATTATAGAAAAAGGGAAATACTTTCTATATTTCTTATACAAAGTCAGTCAGTATTAATAAAAACAAAGGTGAAAAGAGATGCTGCCAATAATTATTACAGAAATATTCATGACAACTAAGAATTCACTATCAGTTCAAACTTAAAACTAAACCAGAGTCTACTGACACTTCATGGCCATAGATTCTATGTTTGTTTTCGGAGGTGAAGAAACACGGGGTGGGAATGAGAGAAGAGGTTGGAGCTAGGAAGAGGAGGTCAAGGAACAAATAGAAGGAAGAATTTGTTACCTTTTTAAAAATCCATCATAGCCTTGCTTCCTAAAAATTTCTATGGTATTCCTCCCATAGAGCTCACAGATGGAGAAGGGTAATAGACTGAAAGATGAACTAGGAATATACCATCTTCACATAAACCAACTGAAGTTGTCATACCAAATGAAAAGCAGCATTAAGGCATACATGCTGATAGACTGCAAGAATACCAATGCTGATCACATTCCCAGAGAAACTGAAATCAATTGGAAATAGACAAAAAATTCAACATTTCCAGTGACACTAATGATTTTTTTTTCATGAAAGTCATTAAAATTGTAAAGTTCATAGGCATACCCTTCCTTTATAGTATACAGTCACTATAAGGGCCATACAGTCCCAAAACCAATAAGGTATACATCAGTGTTGTGGGGGAAGGAGGGCTGATATGTTTCAGCACTTAGGATAATGACCAACACACTCTCTAAATATCTATGGGATGGAGGGAAAGTGGGGAAATGTATGGAATATAGAGGTTTTGAGAAAAAGGTTATCAAAAGGTTGGGGAGTAAGGTTTATAAGTAAAGGTATCAAAAGTGGAATTATTTAAGCTTAGATGAAATAGGGGGAAAAATTAATGTCTTCCAGGATATTATATACATGGCTGATCTCCATCTCTGAGAAAGTTTAAGACGAAATACCATTTAAATGACTTAGGTTAAATATAAAAAAATACTTCTTGCCAAATACTTGAACAGATTACTAATGGAAACCAAAGATATTTTAAAATAAAATGTATTCACACCTAACCAAGATAAACTACACTGGACAACAGACTAAATGAGTTCACTGAAGTTCCATATGGCAATAATAACTTTCTGATCAATTCTAGTAAGAACTCTAAAATTCAAATACAAACTTTATAGAGCCTATAGAGGTACATGTTTTTTTTCTAATCACTGTATTTAACATCCTATCCTGATCTGTCAACATATTTCAATAATATACCCATAATTCACCATAACCATCTAGTAAGAAGTAATACCATAATTCAGCTCGAGGCAATCATTTCTATTTCATCAACCTCTTTTTCTATCAAATCTTTTCCATCTTGCAAAAAAGTAACAGAAAATTTCATTTCCTGTGCCCAGGCTGCCTGATCCTTGCTGGAGACAGGGCCCACTTAACTGTCACCTGATCCTTTGGTCCAGTCTTTACCTGATCTCCTCTATCCCCACTCACTCAACTGTAATCTCATCCACTCCTAGAACTCTGTATTTACCTCTCTTACTACATTCAACATATTCCACCTTGGATTATTATTGGGCTGTGTCTTCCCTTTCCCACAAGACCAGAAGTCCCTTGAGGGCAGAGATCATGGCTGACTCATTTCAGGATTCCTATGACTCTGAGAAAACTGCCTGGATAGTGTATTTAATGGGTCGAACTACAGCCATCTTCTGAGTTTAAAGACTGTTACCTAATCAAAAGTTCACTGACTAGAATTTATCTGATTCTCAATCTCTTTCAAGTCTAGGTTATTGGGCAAAATATTATAATGGATGAAATCAATAACCTTCACTTTAAGCCTTGAGTTTAGAACTTTAAACTTTAAGATACTAAAATTCTGTTCACTGGATATGCTTATCTTTATTATCTGTTTTTTTTTTAATAAAGCTAGTTGAGTTTTTTCTTACAGTTTAAGATTTTTAAAAAGTTCCAATTTTACTGTTCAAATCCAGCACATTCACAGGATTCTCATTAGCTTCTCCATAGTAACCTTTAAAATGGTATGAAGAGTGAAAATTCAGAACTTTGTACAATTCTGAGAACCTCCAAAGCTTGGGAAGCACTATAAAGAATGAGAAGAGATCATTACTGTCCAATTTCTAAGGAGGAAAGAGATCAACAGCTAATATTACCCTGCCAAACAGGGAAGTGTTACATACTCAGTAATCCTTACCAATAGCTGCCAATCTCAGACAAAAACTTTCAACATTAGTAAAATGAAATACTAGCCAATCCTGTAGCCTCTGAATCATGCAAGCTCCATTTAATAACTAGTACAATGGTCATACAATTTCAAGTATATGTAAGACCTGTATTTGGTGAGTTCATCCTTCCTCACCAATGACAACTCCTTAGCTTAGGGACCCAAGAATGTACTTTGGGTGAGAATAATCTTCACCTAGTCCAGCTTCTTTCCTTAGGCAGAATCTTTGATTAACTGTGAAACAGTGGTAATATTCAGGATTAAACACGACCTTTCATTTGTCTAAATCAGCTATTCCAAAAATCACCCCTCGAAGATTCTACTACTCATTTATATTCAGCTGAGTACCTGTTCGAAATGGATACTTCTTAAATGTGATTCCTTTTTGTCCAAGGCCTTTATAAATGTCCTTACTAAATAAAATCCCATAATGCACACTGTTCCAATTACAGTATTAGAGAATTTTTCTTCACTTGTACTTCAAAATCAGTGGATTACTTAGCTCTTTAGATAGTGCACCACTACCCCACTCTCCTGGTAAACCAGTTAATATTTTCATGTATCTACTTCCTTTCTCTACTTAACAGTACACTAGTTATTGTGCAGATTGTATGGGTTTTGTACAATCAATCTTGTTCTCTCAATAGAAAATTCCCTTAAATCTTACTACTCTCTCTGAATTGGGCCTTATCTCTTCCAATTATTTCACACTATTACCCTAAAATCTTTCTCCTCCACTGATTCATTCCCAATGACATTAATATAAGTTCTACTTTCTCGTCCTGTTGTTTTCTTCCTTCCATACATACATAGTGATGAAATCAGCTATACATTTTCCTTTTCTGCTTACATTCCTGCAGATTGGTACAATTCTTCATTGTTTCTACAGTAATCTCACTCCGAATATTTTTCAGCAAATTTCAATGTCATGTATCTCCTTAAGATTTCTAAATTGCTCATATCAATTGGGCTTAAATGCTTGGCTAGAAGAGAATTCAAGCATTAGGGATAACCTCTTGACCATAAGAGAGACTGAGACTTAAACACCAGAACAGACTACTAGAAAAAAATACAAAATGTCTATCTTTAGAAATCTTACTTCAAATAGGATAAAAAAATTGTCACTCATATATGATTTAGGTGTTGAGCTATCTAAGCAGCTGGATGAACTAAAATGGCTTATTTATGTCCCTACCAGGTTTAGAATCCCTCAATATAGTTATCTAACTATATTTCTCAAATTTTGTTAGGAAAGCTTTAGATTCTTGTAGAATAATGATAAAATTAATTAAGGTAAAATCAAGTCAAGATATTATACCAAATGACCCAATATTTTATTCAGTTTGAGTTCCTCTTGGGAGCAGATGTAATTTGTAATTTAATAAAGCCTTTGAGGGGTGGAAGGATGAGACAGACTCACCTTCCTGCCTTCTCTTAAAGCTGGTGCCAGGTTGCCTCCAGAAAGGAAGATGGGAATAATTAGAAAATTTACTGAGTCTGGAGCATTGTTTAGCCAACTAGTTGCAATCAACTGCTATGGATATTAACTTTATTTTTGAGAACACATAGCTAAAATGGAATTCTTTGATGATCCAGGAAAGATTTCCTCCTTGTTTGGGGAACGAAATTCATCCTGAACTTTTAAAACTCCTGACAAGTAATTAATCTCTTCTAATTGACTGTCAATTGGTTGTAAGAGACTAAGAAATGGGAATTTTGCCAGTCAAGAGATAAGCAGCATGCTGGGATGGGGATAATGGAACTGGTGGGAAGTTAGGTAGGACTAGGAAAGAAGCAAGAGTGTGGGAGATGGGCTCAAAGTGGCCAGATTTCCAATAGTGGCACACAGACTGATACTTTTTGTCTCTTCAACTATGGAGGCATGATAATGTATGTATAACTTTGGTGCTTTGAAATACTGCTGTTGCTTTTCATTAATGCCACTCTAACCTATAATTTTTCCTTTACCCTACCTTATAGATACTTCATAGGTAATGTTACATAAATAAGCAAATCCAAAGGGCTAAGAACGATCAGGAAAACTTAGGGGAAAGTCTCAAAGGAAGATATGGCATATCATTAATATGGGATAAATGCAACATGTCATTTTTAAATTCTAAAAAAAAAGGCATTCTTATGTTTTATTCCTTTTAATGGTTATACAGAGAGATTATACAGAGAGAAGCAACATGCAGTATTAGGGAAAAAAATGGAAAATAGAGGTTTTGAAATCAAAGAGACAAGAATTTGGATTCCAGCTCTACCACTTCACAACTATGTGACCCTGAGCAAGTCAGTTAACAATTCTCATTTCTCTCATTTGTAAAATGGTTGTGATAACACACTAAGAACTACTGCGATTAATGTGTACATACAAAAACATATAACACAGCAGCCTATGGTTAACAACAAAAGTTCATTTCCTTTAGGATCGCCTACTATCCACTATCTTCCTCCTCCAGCCTTCTCAGTTTTCCCTATTCTCCTCTGTTTCCTTCATATTCTCTTTTTCCAACCAGTTGTCATTTCTCTACAATAGTTATTTTTCTCTTTTCCAAGTGCACCATTCCTTATGACAAAACCCTATCAATAAGCAGAAATTATTGTGAGTGATGAGATACCTAGCAAATTTATAGGACTAGAAAGATTTTCAGATGCTTACGGCTTGAACATCAAAACATAACAACCAACACAGCTTTGGTATCAATGTGATATTCTACATCAAAAAACATTGAGCAACTGGATACATTGAGCATTATGCTAAAGACTGGGGTTACAGATATGATGACTTGGTCCTTGTCCTCAAAGAGCTGAGTCTCCTGGGGAGGCAAATATGGGAACAAATGACTATAGTTGAGTGTAACAAGTGCAAGAAGAAAGATATGTGGAAACCCTTGTGCACTGTTGGTGGGAATGTAAACTGGGGCAGCCACTATGGAAAACACTATGGAGGTTCCTCAAAAAAATTAAATTGAATAACAGTGGACAGCCTTGTCTTGTTCCTGATCTTAGAGGGAAGGTTTTTAATTTCTCTCCATTAAGTATAATGTTGGCTGAGAGTTTGTCATATATGGCCTTTATTATGTTAAGGTACTTTCCTTCTATACCGATTTTGTAAGTGTTTTGATCATAAATGGATGCTGTATCTTGTCAAAGGCTTTTTCTGGTGTTCATAGCAGCATTATCCACGGTGTCCAGGACATGGAAGCAACCAAAGTGTCCTACGATAGATGATTGGATAAAGAAGCCGTGGTACATATATACAATGGAATATTACTCAGCCATAAGAAAAGATGAAATACTGCCATTTGCGACAACATGGATGGACTTCGAGATAATCATGCTAAGTGAAATAAGTCAGACAGAAAAAGTTGAAAACCACATGATATCACTTATATGTGAGATATAAACCTAAAAGCAACAAACAGGACAGAGAATCATGGACATGGACAATAAACTAGTGGTTACCCTAGGGTCGGGGGGGAGGGGGGCAAAGGGAGGTAGATGGGGTAAAAGGGGTCAAATATGTGGTGACAGAAAGGGGAACACACAGTGCAATATATATATATATGCCTTACTGTTAAATTGTACACCTGAAACTTACTAGATTTTGTTAACCAATGTCACCAAAAAAATTAATTAGAAATAAATTTTTAACAAATTTAAAATAAAACTACCACGCAATCTTGCAATCCTATTTCTGAATATACAGAAATGAAATCTGTGTCTCAAAAAGACTTGCACTGCCATGTTCATGGCAGTATTATTGACAACAGCCAAGACATGGAAGCAACCTAAGTGCACATTGATGGATGAAAGGATAAAGAAGATGTGATACATATATACAATGGAATATTACTTGTCCATAAAAAAGAAAATTCTACCATTTGCAACAACATGGACAGACCTGAGGACATTATGCTAAGTGAAATACGTGAGACAGAGAAAGACAAATACCATATGACCTCACTTATACCTGGAATCTAAAAAACGGGGTTGTGGGGAAGAACTTAAACTCACAAATACAGAGAACAGATTATTGGTGGCTGCCAGATGAGTGGGGGGACAAAATGGGTGAAAAGAGTCAAAAAGGTACAAACTTCCAGTTATAAAATAAATAAGGCATGGAGATTTAATACACAACATAGTGACTATAATCTGTAACTATGTATGCTGATGGATGTGAACTAGACTTATTTCACAATATATACAATATGCTATATACCTGAAACTCATATAATGTTGTATGTTAATTACACCTCAATTTAAAAGAAAGAGAGAGACATGTATAATGTACAGAGCTGGCAAGGATGATGGGGAAACCCAAACTGCTGGACTGTACTGATGCAGGGCCTATGGATGGGAGTAGGATGATAATTAAGGAAGATCTCATAGAAAAAGACACTCATTTCACGCCTAGCTATGCTCTTATACAAGCTGCATCACCTTGGCCAAGTCAGTATACCTCTTTGAGCCCAATTTCCTTATCAGAAAAATTAAGGGATAGGACTCAACAATCTTTACTAGTCCTTGAGGATTTAATGTTCTGTAACTTTTTACCAAGTAGGAATGTGAAGGGAAAATAGTTCCAGATTCCATATTTCTTTTTTCCCTCCTATTTCTTCTTATCCATTCATTTTTCCTTGCAGCCAGTTAGTCATTTCTAGTAGCTTTGCTTTTGACTCTCCTCTTTCATGGTGGTGCTATGTTTATGGATTTGATATCATGGTTGCAAAAGGGCTCCTTTTGGCAAAAAGTTCTCTTGTATGAAAGGATCAGTTTTTTTTCATTGTTCCTTGTAAAATAAGATAATAGATTGAGTACTGAACAATGCTTTTAAATTTTAATTCCAGGGATTCTTTATTTACATGTCAAGACTTCAAAAACTATTTTAGGAACTTAAAATTGACCCTCATAAAAGCTCCACCTCTATATCCATTTAACAAACATGTATTAAGGCTTTCTTTCTATCGCATTGGCTGGGGGCTATGGGAGATACAGAAATGATTAAGATATGGGCCCAGTTGTCAGGGAGCTTATGATTTATTTATCAGCTGTGGCACTTAGCCCAGTGCTATATAAAACATATTAGCAAGGCAATTTTTGTTCTGTCACAACTGGAGCCGAGTCCTCGACACATATATAAGGTTTTGAATAGAAGCTGTGCATTCAGAGGTGTTGAAAGCCACATGTAAAAATCGAGCTGCTTTAAAAAAAGTTCAACGCCATTAGTAATCAAAAAAAAAAGGTAAAACAATGAGATTCCAACATTCTCCTAGCAAATTAGTAAAAATGTAAAAATGTAAAATGCAATGACAATAAGTGTGGTGCGATGGGTACTCTCATACATTGTTGGTATAAATGGTAAATAAAATATAGTTCATCCATAATAAATTATGGTATACCCACACAAGTGAACTCTATGCAACCATTAAAAATGTTTTCAAGAATATTTAATAACATAGTAAAATACTCATAATCTAATATTAAGTGAAAATAGCAAGTATCCAACTGTATATAAGCATAATCACATTCTGGTAGAACAATATATTTTTCTTTGTGAATGCAAAGGGGAAAAAAAAGACCAAAAGGAAATATATCCAAATTTTAACAGTAATTTTTACTGGGTAGTGTGATTACAGGTAATTTTACTGTTCTTTTTAATGTTTTTTCTGAATTTTCCAAATTTTCTGCAATATTGTTGCTTTCTAGTAATAAAAAAAGGTATTGAAATGCATAGAAAAAGGAGGAATACTAAAATGTTAATAGCAATTTTCCTTTGATAGCAGGATGATGGTATGAATTTTATGTCCTTCATATTTTTTATATTTTTAAAATTTTTCTACAGTGAATATGTACTAACTTTAACAGACGAAAAACTAAAACTCGATTAAGAAAAACTAGACTTCAGATGAATTAGCAAAGACTAACATGAATAAGCATATATTATTCAAATAAGTCAATTATATGACCACAGAGCTTCGTAATACTTTTAGGCTCTATCTCCACCGATTTATGGTTTGAGGAACATCACTTAACTCATATATGCTTTAGAGAATCAATAATTACTGCATGCATTGGTAAAATACTTTGAACTCAGGGAAAAAAGATATACAATAAGTAGAAATGGATGTTTTAATCATCTACTATGTAATGTTTGTGTTTAGATCGTCCTCAGAAATTTCACCTACTCTCATTTCTTCAACTATCATCTCTGTGCAGACAAATCCAAAATCTATCTACCCCTCCTCACAACGCACATATTGCTTCTTTTCTGTAAATTCTCCTTCTTCCACCATATTCTTCTTGTTCTCTGGCTTCTTCTTCCTTCGTCTATTGCTTGTAACACAACTATTTTTATATCATGTAAAACTAATTATAAATGAATCGTGAACATGATTAACTGGCTTCTTAAATCAATAAAAGCTTGTTTAATTAACTTAGATATGAAGTTTATAAAACTATTTTTCATTCTTTTTTTTTTAAATTGAGGTAAGACTGGTTTATAACATTATAAGTTTCAGGTGTGCAACATTATCATTCGATATCTGTATATACATTGTGCTCACCACTAAAAGTCTAGTTTCCACCTGTCACCATACAATTGACATCCTTTGCCCATTTTACCCTACTTTCACCCCCCTTTTCCTCTGATAACCATCAATCTGTTGTCTGCTTCTATTAATTTGTTTTTGTTCTGTTTGTTCATTTTTTTATTTTTTTAATTCCACATATGAGTGAAATCATACCGTTTTTTTGTCCTTTTCTGTCTGACTTATTTCACTCAGCATAATACCCTCAAGGTACATCCATGATGTCACAAATGGCAAGACTGCACCGTTTTTATGGCTGAGTAGTATTCCATTACATGTATACGATATATATATACAACATATATGTATGACAAAAGAGCCAAGCACATACAATGGAGAAAGGGAAGTCTCTTCAATAAATGGTGTTGGGAAAACTATACAGCCACATAACAAAGAATAAAACTAGACCACTATCTTACACCATATACAAAAATTAACTCAAAATGGATTAAAGACATGAATGTAAGACCTGAAACCATAAAATACATGTAAGAAAACAGAGGCAGTAAGCTCCTGGATATTGATCTTAGCAATGTTTTTGTGGATTTAACTCCAAAGGCAAGAGAAACAAAAGCAAAAATAAACAAATGGGACTACATAAAACTAAAAAGCTTCTGCACAGCAAAAGAGGTCATCAACAAAATAAAAAGGCAACCTACTTAACTGGAGAAGACATTTATAAATCACACATCTGATAAGGGGTTAATATACAAAATATATAAAGACTCATACATCTCAACAATGACAACAAAGAAAAACCCAATTAAAAATGGGCAGAAGATCTGAATAGACATTTTTTTCAAAGAAGACATACAGATGGCCAACAGGCACATCAAAAAGTGTTCAACATCACTAATTATTAGGAAAATGCAAATCAAAGCCACAATGAGATATCGCCTCATACCTGTTAGAATGGCTATCATCAAAAAGATAAGAAACAAGTATTGGAGAGGATGTGGAGAAAAGGGAACCCTTGTACACTGTTGGTGGAAATGTAAATTGGTGCAGCCGCTATGGAGAACAGTATGGTGGTTCCTCAAAAAATTAAGAATAGCCCTACCATATGATCCAGTTATTCCACTTCTGGGCATTTATCCAAAGAACACAAAAACACAAATTCAAAAGATATATGCACACCTATGTTCACTGCAGCATTATTTACAATAGCCAAGATATAGAAACAACTTAAGTGTCCATCAATGAACAAATGGATAAAGAAGATGTGATATATATATTGAAGTATTTTAAAATTATCTTTCTTTGGTTCCTGCTAGGTATATCTATCTATATAAATTTTATGTTAGAAAACTTTCATATATGAATATAATCTCCCTTTTTGTCTTATGAGTTCAGTCTCAAAAGCTATGAGTTCAAGAGTCTTGGCCTCAGAGTCAGGGAGCTGGATTCTATTTTGCCCTTACCACCAACCCACAGTGTGATCTTGGGAAAGTCATATCCTCTTTCCAGGCCTGATTCCTCACTTTTAAGATGAAAGAAGTAGGCTGGGTTATCTAGAAGGCCCAGATGATAGATATAAAAGCACCCAGACAAATGAGGAAGCACCACCACACAAATGAGCCACCTCCATTGTTCATCATGTCCCCACCTAGAACAAAACCAGGCACAAATCAGGAGCTCAATATACAACAACATAATTGGAATGACACACTACAGCAGAGAAGCCCATTTCCCAAACCAGCAAATAACGTTTTACTGGCAAGTACAGTCCACTAAGCCTTTTGGCAATTATTCCTGAACAATAAAGTTGTCAGCTCTTGTTTTAAAAAGTTCTTATAAATAAAAGGATAAAAGGAGGGAAGAGGAGCCAGCCTTGTTATAAGAGTGGGTTAGCAGAGCTGGGGAGATAATTTAGTCTTCCAGACAATATTCTGAGATGGTATGGTAAATTGGAGATCAGATTATTATCAAGATGAATGGATATCTGGATACAGAGATTGGGCCTTATGTATAGAGGCTAATAAGTAGAACAATGGGCAATTCAGGAAAGCAGCCTGCTGAAGGAGCACCTCTGTCGTTATCCAGAGAAAATTCCCAACAATCACTAATCTTCCCTCCACCCATCTTCTCTAATACCAAATATACACTTCTACCTTTACACCATGTCTTGTAATTACCCTTATGGCTACTGCTAGCACATAGTGTAACTTTATGCACAGTAGGAAAAAGCTCCCCTCTCTGTGCCATCTAGATGGAAAAAGAACGGAGGGATTGCAAAAGGTACCCTTTCTGGGTGGACCACTTAGAAAAAAGCATTGGTTGGCAAGCAGTCCCCTGATTGGATTTCAGTTCCCTCTTGTTTAGCCTGGCATCTACCATATTCTGGGGCCCTGATGGCATATGGTCTCTCCCTCTCTTGATCTTTCCCCTACCCTACCTCCACTCCAGCATTAGTCCAGGGCCAGGTTAATTTCTGACTAATTGCTGCCCACTCCTGCATTTACCAGCCCCACCTCTATCACCGCTCCAATTATACTGGGCACTACTGTCATCTCTCAATGTGTTTTGGCTTGGGACAAGATTCATTCCTGAGTGACTGAAAACTAAAGGTTTCAGTCAGTATCTTAATGTAAAGGATATCATTTCGGAAGATGAAAATCAGAATGAGTCTCATTGGTGGGTGGGTAGGGGGACAATATGTCCAATAGCAGGTTCCAGGTAACATTTGTCCCATACACTACAACTTGGCAAATAAGTCTTTTAGTCTAGTAACTTTAGGAAACCCTATGTAGTATATTTCTCGGAGATTAAAATCACACATTAGTGAATTTAAGGCTAGGTTTCACCCACCATTTCCCAAACTGATTAACCATGGAACCTTACTCAGGAGCCCTCATCTTCCATTCAAGGCTTCATTCTCAGGACACATCCCAACAATATAGGCCTTCTGCTCTCCCTGGCCAGCCTTCCTGGAGAGGATTTCTGAAGGCAGACATTTTGGGCCTGAGGGAAGGGTTCCTGGAGAGCAACAATTTCAGACTGACATTCCCTGTGGTTCAGTTCTTCCTACAAATTCCCTCAGGAGGCCCAGGTGCGTACCTAGGTGAAGAAAAAGCTATTTTCAAGGAATTTTGCTCTGCCAGGGACCCATAGACCCAGTTTGTATACATGGGGGTAGAGATGAAGGGGAAAGTTCCAGCTGCTTCAGATGGTAGTGAATGACTTTAATAAACAAGGTCTGGGGCTTGGAAAAGAGACAGCACGAGTCTGTGCAGGTTTCAGGTTTCTGACAAAGAGTAATTTTCAAGAGTGATTTACAAACACTGTCTCCAACCATTATATATATATATATATTACACACACACACATATATATACATACATACATATATATATATATACACATACATATACATATATATAGACACACACACACATATATATACATACATACATATATATATACACATACATATACATACATACATACATATATATACACATACATACATATATATACATACACATATATATATGTGTATGTATATATATGTATGTATGTGTATATATATGTATGTATGTATGTATATATATGTGTGTGTCTATATATATGTATATGTATGTGTATATATATATATATATATATGTATGTATGTATATATATGTGTGTGTGTGTGTCAAAATTTTGAGTTTGCGAAACACTACTAGCATTATATCATTGGACCCTTGGCAATTCTGTGAATTAAGAAGTGGAAGTAAATTCCTAGTACATATGTGAATCACTGGGGCTTTCATCCATGTGAATAGTTTAAGTCCTCATAACAACCTTGTAAGGGGAACTGCCATTAATATTGCCCTTTTTCCAGATTTTGAAACTGAGGCTCAGAGTGCTCACTTGATAACAGTCACTGGGCTAGGTGCTCAGAACACAAAGGAGAATCAGGCAGACATAGTCCTTTCCTGAAAGTATTCACAGCTAAATGAGAGAGGCCAGAAAATAAGTGGCATTCAGAGAACACTGGGAAAACCTACCATGACAACCATTTGTTTGTTCTCAGTTTTTATGAGTCTGTTTTTGTTTTGTTTTGCTTATCATTTATTTTGACTTTAGATTCCACATATAAGTGAAATCACAGGGTATTTGTCTTTCTCTGTCTAACTTATTTCACTCAGCATTAATACCCTCTAGAGGTTGAACCGTGTTGTAAAAGCAAGATTACATTCTTTTTTATTGCTGAGTAATATTCTAGTATGCATGTGTGTGTGTGTATCATATCTTCCTTATCCATTCATCTATCAATGGACACCTAGTATACAACACGAGGAAAAAAGTCAATAATATTGTAATAACTTCACACAGTGACAGAAGGTTACTAGACTTTGAGTGGTGAATACATCATAAAGTATATAAATGTTGAATCACTATACTGTATGCCTGAAACTAATATGCTATTTTATACCAACTATATTTTAATTAAAAACATCTTAAAATAAAATGTGAAAAAAGAAAAAGGAAAAACTATCATGACAGTTAAAAATTGTGATAACTGTTAGTGAGTGCTTACTATGTGCCAGGCTCCATGCTAAGTGCTTCAGATGCATTATCTTATTTAATCCTGACAACATTCCTATGAAAAAGATTCTATCATTATTCCCATTCTAAAAATGAGAAAACTCTGCATGAGAAAGATGAATTAACCCTTTTGGTCAAATATGTTGTAGAAGAAAGAAATCTAACTATGAGAGGTGAACACACAATTATACACACACACACACACATCTTACTGTTAAATTGTACACCTGAAACTTACTGGATTTCATTAATAATGTCAGAAAGGAAGGAAGGAAGGAAGGAAGAGGAAGGGAAGGAAGGGAGGAGGGGAGGAGAGGAGGAGGAGGAAGAAGAAAACCCTTACTACCACTTGCGCCTGCCTTTTCCCCACTGCGCCTTGCTGCCTGCCGCTACCACTGCTCCCTTGCCCTTTGCTGCCACCGCCCTGCTGCTGCTGCCGCACTTCTGCTGCCTTGCCGCCTGCCACCTGCCGCCACCCTTGCGCGCCTGCCGTTGCATTTTGGTGTTTGGGCAGGCGTGGGCGAGGCGTGAATGGTGAGGCGTGAGCGGCGGCGGCGGCGGCGACGCGTGGGCGGCGTGAACGCGGGCGGTCGGTGTTTAGAATCGACAATAATCATTTTTGCGCATGGCGCAAAACAAAACTGGCGCGCATGGCGCGTAAGGCGCGGCGGTGGTGGCGCTGGCGTGGCGTGCGCGGCGGGCGGGCGGGCGGGCGGGCGGGCGGGCGGGCGTGACGGCGTGCGGGCGGGCGGCGGCGGGCGGGCGACACTTTGCGCGCACTTACTTGCTGCGCGCTTGCGCGCCTTACGCGCTGCTGCTGCCTTGCGCCGCGCCGCCAATAATTGCGCGCCATAAAAATCCACATTCAAAAATGCAAAATCCATCCAAAAATTAAAAGAAAGAAACAAAGAAAGAAGATGAATTGACTATTCTAGAGTTGACTAGCTAGGAAAGGATAGAGCCGGGATTCTAATTCAAATTGGATTAACAATAGATTTGCTGTTGACTACAAGTTAATTATAGGAGTTTCTATGGAATCAGTGTTAAAAGCCTCTTAAGCTTCATTTTCCAATACACATGGTAAATCTCAGTTTTAAAAAGTTTTTTGGAATATTTACTTTAACCTGCCTGAGAGGAAGCTTTATCTGCATGAACACAAAACTATAGATGCTTAAAATTTTATAATTTCATCAGAGTAAATAATTAATCTGCATCTAGTCTGGTTGCTCTTAACCTGGGGTAACTTGGGGCTGCTGGGCTCTCAAAAAGAGAGGAACTATGAGTGGGATCATTTAATTTTAATCACGAGAATAAAACCTACCTAAGCATATCTGAAATTTGAATTCTAGGACCTAGAATCTGGCCAGTTTCTATGTAAAGTTTCAACTTCTAGTTCTTGTTTCTACAAGACTAACAACCCCAAAGTTTGATCAGCTAAACTTTCATTATGTCTTCTCTACTAGTTTATGTGGGGACTGCATCATAGATGATACAAAATATATTTAGAAATATTTAAATAAACTGAAAGAGGAAAGCCTAAAGTCATACAAGAACAGTTTTCAACTCCTTAAACCAAACTCATAAATTAGTCTTGCATGTGACTATAAGCTTGCATTTCCTCTTTATTGGCTACAGTCTTGGTATTTAAGGAAAAGGATTTTTTTTGCCACTCAGTAATTGAGAAGTTTTACTCTACCTTTGAAGAATGGAACACTTATTTAATAAGTAATACTTAGCTTCCTGTCTAATCAGCGTATGCCAAAAAATCATTTACCAGTCTCCTCCCACTGCAGAAATAAAATCATTCCTAGATGGCAGCACAAAGATGCATCAACATGTAGTTAATGTCTAACCAACAGACCATATAACAAAAGTAAAACAGGCAACTCTCGCCTTTATAAGGTGTCAAGTCATAAATTACAGCGACCTTGCTGTCTAATCTTTTTTTTTTTTTTTAATTTGACTACATTAATCACAGAAGAGTCGAAAACTGTCCTCTTGACTCCTAGGCTTCCACACATGGTTGTGCTTTGCACAACTCTAGTGGGTATCTTTCACATGGACTGTGATATTAATGTGCAAAGCACAACCTGCACAACTGCACACAGCAGGCTACTACTTCTCCCCACCCCTCATGACCCCAAAACATTGCTTGGGTAGTTTTGATTTTTGCATACTGAAGGTGCTTTTGTTTACAAATCTCTTGGCACTGAACACTGGATGTGCTTAGCAGCACTAGGAAAGCACAAATGATATCCACTCACTTCTTAGCACTGCTATTCTCATGTCAATTCTAAGAACATTCAGCAACATTTTCATTCTATATTAGACATTAATGAAAACAATAAGCAAAGCTGGGTCAATAGTAATTGGTCTCATGTAGAAAATAACAGCTACTCAATTATTTCTGATAAGCCCCTAGAAACAGCAAATAAAACATCTATGCAATAACCCCTTGTCAACAGAATGGCCATGAATCTGGGTCTCAATTCTCCGACCAATGTTCTAAGGAAAAATATTTTCTTTAAGCATAAGAAGAAGAATTTTGAAGAATGATGTCATCTCTCTAAATAAGAATGAACACTTTGATAATCTTGACAGTTTCTTCTCAGCTCCAATGGGCAACCAAGAACTATTTTAAATTTTATTTCCAACTGACAGAAATAAATGGATGCAAACATTTCCTATTCAGGGATAGCCTCAGCAGGCAGAGAAGGGGGTCAGCCAAGTGATGAGATTTGAAAAGTGCTGAGAAGGCCACACAACTGACAAATGCTATCATTTATGTTTCATTCCTTTGTATTAAGGGCACTATGCAACCGCCGCCAGCATCAACACACACACACACACACACACCATGCATGCACGCGCACGTGCACACACACACACACACACACAGCCCTAGTTAATATGAAAACATTCCTATGCGAGATAATATCTTAAGCCTCTTTGATTACTGTGGCACATTGCCCTTCCCGCAGACAGTATCTGAAAGAACAGGAATACCCAGCTAACTTTAAGAAGAGGAAGAGGAGGACAGGACAATAGACTGAAAACCTTGATCACAAGGTATTTTTCTAGAAAGGGTGTGGCAGGGTGGTGGTGTTTCAGTGGGAGGAATAAGCACAGCTGGGGTGGCATTTTAAAGGCATCAGATACTGGGCACCTTAGGAGGGGAAAGGAGAAGAGATGAAAGATGAAGGAAAGGTTAAAGGGCACGAAATCCAAAGTGCACTTACTTCACGGTTTTGACTAAAACCGTTTGTGATCCCATTTCACAGGGATTGACTCTGAAGAAATTTCACATAAGAGAATTAGGAAAGTAGGCTATTATTTGGTATGTGTTCCTGGAAGACTCACATTAAGCGACAGTAGCTCCTGAGAATTTATAGTAAAAATTTTCTCCAGCTGTTGGCATATCATGACAGTGGGTAGATACAAACAGCTGCAACTCCCATCGCCTCTCCTTCCCACCTGGCCTTAATCATTATTCAGCCCCATCTCTAATCGGTGTGAACAGGCAATGCTCACATCCCCACAGTCTTGTCTATCCTGAACTCAAGTGTAACTGACAGATTAGATACATTGCCCAATTCTAAAATATTTTTTTCTTGGGAGTATAATTCTGAAGTTTCGGTGACAATTTATGGAGAAACGTGTTACAATCTACCAACATTTGATTTGACTTTTTTTTTTTGTCGTTGAAAATTTTTATTCATGAAGCAAGGAAGTTTCTTACTCAAATGTAAGTATGAAACATAACTCTCAAACTGTGAGTGAAATGAAACTAAAATATCTAGTGTTGATTTTGTATCATCTTTCATTCTGAATGTCCCTTGCATTTAAATAGCTTAAGGAAACATACCTGGTTTTTACACAGATTACAATTTGCCAACGGGAAAAAGTTTGTCCCTGATCTTCTTGTATTGAAAATGTGATGCTGCGTACACAATCAACTTCCTCTTAGACACCAGTACTTTAAATGTGGTATTGTTTTTTGTTTTTAATTTAATGTGTCCAGCTGTTGTCCTATTTACAAGTTCTCTTCCTTCAATAAAATTCAATTATAGTTATCTGTGGAATGTCTTTTTACTTGCATCCTACACGAAATAAAAAGATATTTTAATATTAATGTTTTTTCCCTCTATAAGTTAAAAATTCAACCTATCACGGAAACTATAACTTCTAAAAGGGATAACATTATACTGTGTGATTTTAGTATTGAGAGGCAATAAGAACCATTCTTATTATTTTACATATATGCAAACAAAACAATGTAATTAAAGTTACGCTGTTTCATGTGGTACTTTGCAAAATAAATGCATATAAATATTGTCATTTCATATTGGAAAGTCACAAGCAATCCACTCCATGGGGTACCTACTCTATAATGAGCTGTGTATGTTCTTAATGAGTTCAATAGGAGGCAAAAAGAGGATATTTCACACAGGAAAATGCACTCGAAAGGTGGAAATTTTTGTTTTGAATTTTGGTTGCTATAACAAAAAACTATAAAAAGTTTGCTTACTTTAAAATGTATACGCAGATGTAAATGAGTTGATTCTGTTGTCTCAGTAAAATAGTGCTTTTTCCATCTTACTTACATGCAGTAATTGGTAAGCGACCAGGATGATAGTTATAAAAACCCGAAGTCCACATCTCATTAAGCCCTAGTACCATTTTGGCATTAAATCTTCAGTACAATTAGGAAGGCCAGGAAATTGACTGTATTATATACCAACAAGTTCAACCAAGCCACTTCATATGGGCCAGGGACTCTGGTCCTCACGGATTTTAGTAGACAATGCTACGAGAGTGACTGAGGACATTTTAGATCCATTTATGTAGCTCTGTACAGTAACTATTACTGTTCACGCAAATTTCTAGTTTTCAGCAGTAGCCAGCTACTTTGATTACTAAGTTATAGAGCCAATTTAAATGTGAAAAACTGAAATAAAAATAGACCAATATATGTAGTATTTCCAGACACAATCACCTGAAGTGATTTTTTTGCCTTTATTTATGTGAACAGTAAGGAGAGAAAGAAAATTATACTTAAACTGAGAGAAACTAAAGAGAAATGACCTCATGTTCCATTAACCAAAATCAATACCTTATATATGCAAATGTAAGTTTCAACAGGGTATCCATATGCAAATTGTAAATAGCATATTTGTAAAAAGCAACATCCCTTTTAGTGCACAACTGAGCATTAGGTTGCTATTTATTTAGGATATTTTCAGTAAATTGCATGCTTTAATCTCTGTGTTATGGGAAATGGTCCCCTTCACCTCCTTCAGAAGTTACCTATGGCAGCTATTAATGCCCACAAGCAATGCAGTGACCCTGGCAGTGCATAATTCCACAGTGCATATTTAATTTTGAAAGTGAAAAACGAGATGTACTCCCCTCATAACACTTATTTTTATGACTCTCCTAATTCTTTGAAATTTATTATTTTCACTAAAAGCACCCAGAAGGTAATTGAAATAGATTTTTCAAATCCATTTCTAGATTATCTTAACCTATAGTAACATGTTAACTCATTCATAATATTCTTAGCAAATACAGGAAATAGAATTCCCTGATTTAAAAAAATCTCAACAAACCAGCTACTTCAATATTCTTCAAAAAAACTAAAATCATTTTCAAAGAACTTCTGTGTTTTTGGAGATCAAACTATGGTCACAAAACCTGTCTAGTTTATTACCAGAACAGGAAAAGGGAATAGGAAAATAAGAGATGGAAGTAGCCCTCTGGGGTTGAATCTACTTGAGGAAAGAACCAACCATTCTCTCTCAGGCTCCTAGGCTAGGCATTTAGAGCCTGAATAAGATCATTTATTCTAAGATTCTCCTGAGTCTTGAAATGCCTGAGTAACTCAACTCCCAGGAAGGAGTGTGATACTATCATTGTCAGGTTTGGCAATGAGACCTCACTGAATCAGATTATTGAATTACTGGGTTACTGGGCCTGGAAAATAAATAACTGAAGGAGAATAGATAAAAATGTTCAGAGCAAAGTGAATATTACCTAAAACTGTAACTAGAGAAATGAGAAAGACACATGAACAAGTCAATGCTAACACAGAACTGAATGGAGCCTATGGAATCACAGGTAGAACAGTTTTTGGTGTCTAGTCTTCCTCCCTAGATAGGCACCTCCTAGAGGGTAGGCCTTCATCTCAAAAATCCCTTCTATCCCTAAAAATCCCTTCTAGTGCTCCAAAACTACTGGCAGGATCAGTGGGAGAAATGGCATAGCATAACCTACATTCACTTGTTCATTCAAATTTTAATATGCAGTCCCTATGGGCAACGCACTGGAATGGATGCTGTGGGAGAAACAAATAAGTTACCACATCTCTCAAGAGCTCAGAGTCTATTTGGGAAGATAAGGCATGTTTAAATTAGGAGCTAAAATATAACAACAACAACAAATATGAGATACTAAATAATAGGCTCCTAGGCAAGGGAAGATGAATTCCAGCTGGAAGAAAAGGAGACATCAGAGAAAGTCACCTTGTTCTGGGCCCTTTCTGGAATCCCTCTAATCGACCTCTTTATTTTCAATGGGCCTTAGGTGCTAGCACCCTCCCTCCCCTCCTCTGCTGCCAACACTTATTTTTCAGCTTAGGTTTTGTTCTTGGGCCCATTGCCAAGCAGAACACAGCTATATAGTCCCCATTCTCCCCAATCTGTATCTACTTAAGCTCAGAAACCTCTTTGAGGTTTTGTAAAGGGTTTTACAGCTAATAACCAAAGAGGACCAGATAAGGTTTCATAAAACACATGGAGAGGTTCTGAGAAATTTAAAAAGCATCCAGAAATAGCTATCATAGATCCTAAGTGCAACAGAGATGAGATTAGGCCTGATTCTCCTAGTTCCTTTCACTGAGCTCAAGGCTTCTGGTATTCAGCATTACCCACCTTTCTTCATCCCTATTCCCATCCTTTTTTTTCACACACTTAAAAATTGAAGAGGAAATGTAATAGTAGGAAACTGGTATCTCTAGAGTGAAACATGACAGTCCTCTACATTTCAGAAAATATAAGCTAGATTTAATAGCTTCTTGTGTCACTCACAAGAATAGTCATCTTAGATCAAATGCACGGTGCCTAGGAAAAACTAATAAGTTTTAGAAGGAATGCTTTGCAAAATCGACTGTAGTAGGTAGTAGTAAATGTCGCAATTATAACTTTGTTGAAAATACACACAGAATCTAGTGCTAACAAATATTTTTATGCATCTTTCTTTAGGTTGTACATTAGGTCACACCTGCTAGGGTTCAGTGAACACAGCAACTATAAGCATGATGGGAAAGAATATTGACACAAACCATGGCAACACAAACATATTTCAAGGTTGAATAGTACAGCCTGCTTTAATAACAAGTGAAGAATAATAACATGAACTTTCCAAGGGGTGGGGAAGGAATGACTTTTTTTCTGAATATAAGTGTCCTGGGCAACTACAGAAATCACCACTTTATGTTTCATATGGCTTCAATGAATTCTCACACATGGAAATTCACTTCTGATTTTTTAGTGATGACGTACCAATCATCACTCTAACAGCAATAAGTTATGGGGTGGAAGGAATCCTCTTTTCTTTTTCTAAGCCACATTTGGAAGAACAATTAATTTCATTTGTTTCAAAGGGAATGAATGGTTAGAAAATGTATGGTTTAAGTAATCACTTTTCTTTATCCAAATATCCAGTACTCTTGGTAGACCCCTCAAAGTCCTCACTGTGTGACTCTATCCTCAATTTTCCAATTCCCAAATCATTTACTTTCTCTGCTCGCATTCCTAATTTCATGACTTTCTCTAGTAACACTTGAAATTTTGCCATTTTGATGGTACAAACTCACAATATAGCTTAACTTTAGCTAAGCCCTGGTTGATGTTTAACAAGATTTTTTTCTTTATATCTTACAGACTACCTGTCATTTCCCAGGGCAGCCGCCCTAAACCTTTCCCATTTCCTGCTCTTCACAAATTTCCCAAGTCTCAAACCCAATTCTGTCCTCTTTACTCTTAGCAAATGACATTTCTCTTTACTTTATCTGATAAAATTGAGGATATTAAACATGATTTTCTATGATGTCCTGCCTATCTGTCTTAATATTTGTTTCTTCACCTCATCTCTTCTCCTTCCCTCCTGTCCCAAGCTACCATATTCTCTTCCCCTCCACTCTTTAAATGCATTAAAAGAGGAATTTAAAACGGAGACCCATGGACCTGGGCAATAGACTAGTGGTTACCAGAGGGTGGGGTGAGGGGGGAGGTACATGGGGTGAAAGGAGTCAAATATGTGATGACATTAAAGAATTAAAATAAATAAATAACAAATAAATAAATGGATGGATGGATGGATGGATGGATGGATGGATGGATGGATGGATAGATGGATAGATAGATAGATAGATAGATGATAGATAGATAGATGAATGAATGAATGGAATGAATAAATGAATGAATGAATGTCAAATATGTCTTGATGACATTAAAGAATTAAAATAATAAATATCATTAAAGAATTAAAATAAATAAATAACAAATAAATAAATGGATGGATGGATGGATGGATGGATGGATGGATGGATAGATAGATAGATAGATAGATGAATGAATGAATGAATAAAGAAGAAGAATTAACATTGACTTCCTTAACTCCAATCAATGTGGCTTTCATGCTCATTATTCTAATGAAATTTGATTCTCAACTGTCATGAATGACTTTGGAGTTGCTAAACATGATAACCACTTCAATCTCCATCCTTTTCTACCTCTTTGTGGTATTTAACACTGCTCCTTCTTCAACCTCTCTGCCTTCCATGCTAACATACTCTCAAGGTTCCCGTTCTGATACTCTGACCATTCCCTTGCTAGATCTTTTTCTAAAATCAATTCCTTGGCTAACTTTCCAACTTTAATGATTTCAATTTTGATACCTTATGTAGATAGTCCTGGATTTCTCTTGTAAGTTTCAACCTCTCTCCAGAACTGTAGGTCAATATTTCTGATTCCCTCTTGGACATGAACTGTATCACAAATTCAACATGACCAAAGTCATCATCTTTCATTCTGTAGTAACTGCCCCACAATCTTTATTGCTTCAACTGACTTCCCTACTTTAGTCATATCACCGTGCTAGTTCTCAGTTACTAATAGCTTTTAAAGTAAAAAACAAAAAAGGCTTTCATTCCTTCTTCCCATTCATCCTCATCAATCAAGTCCTATCAGTTCTCTTTTCCCCAGCATTTCTCACACCCATCTCCAGTTTTTCTCTATCTGTACTGCTACTGCCCAATTTAAGATCTTCATCATCTCTCACCTCCTAGGTAAGAGGCATTGTGCTCAGTGCTTTTCATAACATATCTCACAAAACAAGTACACAATGCATTTTTGTTCAATATACCATCCTTACCTATAGGTGATGCCAAACAAATATTTACAACCATCATCATAAACTGGTACTCCCAAAAGAATTTTCCTTTAAACATATAAAACCGTTGAATAAAAAATACAAGGCAAGAGATCATACATTTTTAATCACATATAAAGTAGGATGAAAAAAGTGATTACGTGATATAAAGTGGCACATCATCATCCTCAAGTAGTGCAACTGTACAGTACACAGTAGAATCATGTTACCTCACATTAAGAAAGAAAACCATACAATAGTAAAAAATGGTGTTGATATAGTTAATCCCTTCCAAAGGGATCAACAGGAAAGACCGAACAGGACAGAAAGACCTTAAACTGGTTTTAACCCTATTTAATACCCAAGAAACTTGAAGATGATAGTAGGTTGCCCTGTCTCTAGACACATCATACAACATTATCCTCAAAGATTTTTAATATTTTTGTCATTTTTGTCATTATTGAAATAGACAATTAGTTGCTTGTATTTTTGTACAGCATAGTGATCAGAGATCCACATAACTCACAAAGTAATCACCCCATTAAATCTAGTATCCCTCTTCCTTCTTACATATTTATTACAGCATTATTAACCATCTTCCCCCATGCTACACTCTAGATCTCCATGTCTATTCTGCAACTATCCATTTGTACCTCTTAAACCCATTGCCCTTTTTTGTCCTCCCAATCCCCCTCCCATCTAGTATCCCCTTGAATATTCTCTTATCTATGAGTTTATTTCCACGTTTGTTGTTGTTGTTGATTTTGTTCTGCAGATTCCACATGTACGTGAAATCATGCGATATTTGTCTTTCTCTATCCAACCCATTTCATTCAGCTCAATACCCTCTAGGTCCATCAAAGCAATATCTTTCTCCATCCCCTTCCTTTTAGTCCGTGTGTCTCTTTTAATCTGAAGTGAGTCTCTTGTAGGCAGCATATGTAGGGGTCTTGTTTTCTTATCCATTCTGCCACCTTGTCCTTTGGTTGGAGCACTTAATTCTTTTCCATTTGAGGTAGTTGTTGAAAGATATGTGGTTATTACCATTTTTATTCATAATTTTGATCCTTTTTTTTTCTTCTTAAAGAAGTCCCTCCAACATTTCCTGTAATAGTGACTTGGTGTTTATGAATTCCTTTAGCTTATTGTTTGGGACACTCTTTGTCTGTCCATCAACTCTAAATAATAGCTTTGCTGGATAAAGTATTCTTGGTTGTAGATCGTGGGTTTTCATCATTTTGAATATGTTGTGCCAAGCCCTTCTATCCTGCATGGTTTCTTTTGAGGAATCAGCTGCCAGTCTTATGGGTGCTCCCTTGTAGGTAAGTAGCTGCTTTTCTCTTGCTGGTTTTAAGATTCTCTCTTTGTATTTAACCTTTGGCATTTTAACTATAGTGTGTCTTGGTATGGACCTCTTTGGGTTCCTGGTTTGGGGGACTTTCTCAGCTTCCTGGGGTTTTATGTCTATTTCCTTCACCAGGTTAGGGAAGTTTTCCATCATTATTTCTTTAAATAGCTCTTCAACATCTTGTTTTCCTTCAGGTACCCTATGACATAGATATTTTTACCTTTAATAGTGTCCCACAGTCTACGGCCATGCCACCCTGAACAAGCCCGATCCCATCTGATCTCAGAAACTAAGCAGGGTTGGGCCTGGTTATTACTTGGATGGGAGGCCACCTAGGAAGACAAGGTTCTGTAGCTGTAAAAAAAAAATAAAAAAATAAGAGATTGTAAACTGACAAGGTCCTTGTAATTGTGAGGTCAACCAAGGGTTGCTGCAACTTAAAAAAAAAAAATAGTGACCCATAGGCTCCTTAAATTATTATTATAGTCTTGGCTTCTTTTTTCTTGCCATTCTGATTGAGTGTCCTTGGCTTTCCTATCTTCTACGTAGGTCATTTGATCCTCTTCTTTATTCACTTCGTTTATTCCATTTAATATACTTCTCATCTCAGATAATGTGTTCTTCATTTCTGACTGGTTCCCTTTTATAATTTCCATTTCTATTTTTATGGGTTTTTTTTATCTCTTTGTTGAAGTTCTCACTGAATTCATCTACATTTCTCATAAGTTCATTGAGCATCTTTATAACCAGTGTTTTGAACTCTGCATCTGTTAGATTACTTGACTCCATTATTTCTGGATCTCTGTTCTCTTCTCTCATATGGTTTCTGCTTCTTTGTCTTCCCATTTTGGCTGCCTTTCTGTGTCTGCTTCTATGAACTAAGCAAAGTTCTTAAGTCTCCCGGTCTTATTAGCGTGGCTTTGTGTGGTACGTGTCCAGTGACACAGTCCTGAGAGGGGTTCAGCTGCAGGCCAAGTTTAGCCCCAGCCTGTGCCCCTCTGGGACCACCTGTTAAGATTCAGCAAGCAATGAACAGATGCTGTGCCTATAGTTGCCTCAAGAGGCCACACCAGAAACCGAGGCCAGCTGCCACCAGTGTGAGTCTAGGCACTGCTCAGCAAGGAGCACCTGACTTGTTGAGGATACACCTAGATGTGGCTTCGGTGGGGCTATGAGTTGGGGAGGCAGAGTTTCAGGTAATCCTCTGGGTGGAGCAACCTCTGTTATCCAGTTTTGCGACGCCTCCTCTATGGTGGCGCTGAGTCCTTCAACTGGGGTGGGGGGAAGAGGGCTCAACAATGGAACAATGGATACCACCAGCACTTCTGTACAGAGTAAGTTTCCCCTCGGCCCTCACTCCGTGTCCCGCTGTAAATCCCTGGTGCCCTCTGCACAGCCTACCCAGCGCCGATGCTCAGAGCGAGCAGGTCCATCACCACGAAAGTTTCTTTGTAGACACGGCCCTTTTAAGAGTTGTCTGTAGCTGCTAGCTGGCTGTCGCTGCTGCTGCCACAGCAATGTCCGCCTCAGCCAGACCAGGCAGCCCCACGTCCTCACCCCGTCCTACCTTCTGCCGTTGCAGGGTGCTTTCTTGGACTTCTCCGTAGTTGTATGGCTTGTTCATCTAGATCCCAGGTGATTTTTCCTTGCTGTTTGCTCCTTGTTTCTGTCACAACTTTGATTTTGTTGCCACAGGGATGAACAGACCCTCTATCATCTATGCCATTTTTTTCTGCTCCCTTCCTGTAACTTTCTGTTTCAAAAACCCATAAACCCTGTGTATTTTTTCTTTGAGTTTCAGACATTCTCCTTTGGTGTATAAATGTGAAGGGGATGTTAAATGATGCAAATGTAGTTTCTTGCCAAACAAAGCTAGTTGTACATGGCCACCTAACTGCCTCTGCAGGCATCCTGATGTCACTGAAACATTTAATATTAAAGACAAATTCCTGTTTTTGTTAATATAATTCATGGTCTTTTACAGCTCAAACTATTCATGCAACATATAGCACTGCAGTGGGAGAGAAAGCAACTAAAATACTAAAATAATTTATCCTATCACCCAACTGTCTTTTTCCTCATTCTTATATTGCTTTGGGATTTTAATGGGACCTTGAGGATAGGGATCGAGGGAACTAGAGATGAGAAGAAAGGAGGAAGAAAAAGATGCAAATACTGTTCCTGAGTTTTCACAACTTAAGTGAGCCTGGCTATTTCAATGATCATTTGCCTACTGGCTTCAAAGTCTGCCTCTTTTTTTCTTTCAGTTCTATTTTTGCAGTAGGTGCTTAACTATTTTTGCTTTAAGAGGTTCTTGGTGCCACTGATTCCTGCAATCTCAGGTGGGAATA
Source organism: Pteropus medius (assembly GCF_902729225.1). NCBI lineage: Eukaryota > Metazoa > Chordata > Mammalia > Chiroptera > Pteropodidae > Pteropus > Pteropus medius. Next base: position 7,012,132 of record NW_024340698.1, on the reverse strand, counting down.
GCATCAATCCTAGAAGAAACGTGCCTATGCTCAACACCCTGGGGCCAGGGCATTTATAACTACCTGCCTCGCTTTGTGTCCCTAAACACAGATGTTGAAACCATCTTTTCTGAAAGACAACTGCCTTTCTCAGTTAGTGCTGTCAAAATGGCTAACATGTTTAAAAGGTACCCACAAAGAAAACACTCTTTCCTTTCCCTTATGTTTCCTGGTATAGACTGTCTTCCTGAAACAGAGACTGTGCAATGCCTAATAAAAAGCTAAATTTGCTGAGTTTTTATACCCTCATAAAGTAGCCCTAGTGAAAGTCATCTAACTGGCAGGAATTGCATAGGTAACAGTGCTGGAACCTCAAACACATAGTCTTCTAAACTTTGGCTGATGGGCCCTAGCAGGTTACCATCCCAGAAGTTTACCACAAAAGTAAAATGCAAGGCTAATGAATTTAAAAAATGATGCCAGGAATAAACACTAACCTTTGGCATTCTCTTGCCAGTGAACAAATATCACAGACAACTCAGCAGGCTCTCAGGTAGGCAAGTCAACAAAAAGCACAAGCAGTACTAAGCCAGTCCCAATGCATACATTTCCCCCCAAAATCCAAAGAATATTGCTGGGATGTAAATCATCCGTAAAGTAGGAAAATGAACAAAATGGTACCCGCAGGTATAAGCAAGATGCTTTTTCACCTGGGTTACATCATACTATTGTGGGCTCCATCAATAACAAACAGAAAAAGCTTGAGAAATATAGCTGATATCTTTAGCAGGGATAAAAAAGCTACTATCCAAAGGCAAATTACAAACCTCAGGCACTCTGGTCTGAATAGATGAAGGTTGAGAAGGGATATAATCAGTCTCTAAATAATAATGGATATTGACAAGGTGAAGTGAACCCGTTCACCAAATCCTAATACAGTAGAGATATGAGAGACTTTCTAAACTAAACAAAGATAAGCTTAAAACAGATTAAAATGAATGATAGAGTGGAAAGGAAGCAGCAGGTTTAAATATATGGAATGCATTACATTATTCAAACCAAGAGGTGCTAATGGCTGAAAATACATAATTTCCCCAAAACAGAGTTAGAAACATTCATAAGATTTAATTCATAATGACTTATTGAATGAGCATAATTTCTAAATAGACTCTGCTCTTCAGAAGCAGACTCTTGGAAAGCATAGAAATGACCCAGTTCTAATTATGATACCTAAGAAGAGCTCCCAAGGTTTACCTGGGTTCCAATTTGTACCAAAAAAAAAATCACTAAATCACAATGACATATTTCCGATTGTCAAGGAACAAGATTATTCTCATTTGCTTTTTCAAGAATAATTTACAACCTTCCCATTCCATGTTCCATAGTCATCTGCTGGCTGCCCAATCTTTTGCAATTGCATTTTGGAAGTGCATAAACCATCCAATTTCTTTATCTCACGGAAACTACTTTTTTCTGTGAACTTTTATTTTTTTGACCAATAACTTGTTGAACATTAAATGTCATATTATCTTGGTTTTGCTTCAACCCGTTTATTCCATGCAATTTTTTAAAGATTTTATTATGTCGCTGAACCCTAATCTTTCCATTTCATCCTTATATTTCTTTCACTATAAGTTCCCTATATACAACTATCCTACTTTTTCTTACTAAGCCCTCTGATTGAGGTCCCTTCCATATTTATTGAGGACAAACTAAAAAGAAATAGCTGTAAGACACAAAATAAAATATTTCAGTTAGACATGACAGTTGCATTTAGAATGATGCTATGTAAGTAATATGTTGGATAATAGGCAATGTTTTTATTCTCTACCCAGCACGGAACAGGTTGCAGGAAATTAGGCTAGCTTCTCAGCAGCTCAAGTCAGACCATTACAGTATGACTTCATTATTTAGTTTGAAAGTAAATTTCAAAAACAGACTCACCCATAGTCAATGTAAGAATAAAGACTTTCCAAGTCACATATAAATGAGTTATTCATCATCTGCCATTTGAAATCACCCATACACCTCTGGTTCCCTGCCATTAATTCAAAGCATTAGCATTACAAAATTTGTTTTAGAATATTAATTTGAAAGGTAAAGTTCTAGGGTCTTGCTTTTAAAAGGACATGACAAATGACGGCAATGGCCATGATAGAACAAGAGAAAAAACAGATAAGATGTCAAGGACAGATTCTGGGCTGTTCCCTGGCTAGAGGAGTATTCATATAAAGGGCTCATATATGAGATCATTTGATCAATGACTTTTACTTCCAAACATCCAGAAATACATACTACATCATTTAACTAGAAAGCAGTGAGTTTGAAATCACACAGCTGCTCAGCCTGATTCAATGAGATATAAACCACTCTGGGAAAATTTTCTAATCCAAATCTCTCCTTTCCAACTGGTCTCATTGGGTGGCCCACAAGATATATGCAGGGACTAAAAAGGAGGCTGTTTAAAGTAGTATAGCCTGAA
>NW_024340698.1:6944671-7007171 GCF_902729225.1 Pteropus medius | reverse complement strand
AGTTTACTATAAAATTAAGAACTGTCAGAAAACCAAAAGACAAGTTATATTAGTCATGTGACTCTGGGAAATTCTTTTAATTTTTTTTTTCAATTGCAGTTGGCCTTGGACATTTATATAATTTACGAAGTGATCATCCTGATAAATCTAGTACCCATCTGACACTATCCATAGTTATTACAATATTATTGACCGTATTCCTTATACGATACTTTATATCCCCATAACTACCAATTTGTACTTCTTAATCCATTCCCTTTTTCCACCAATCCCAACCCTCTCCCATCTGGCAATCATCAAAATGTTCTCTCTATCTATGAGTTTCTTTCTGTCTTGTTTTTTTATTTTGCTCCTTAGATTCCACATGTAAGTGAAATCATACGGGATGTCTTTCTCTATCTGACTTACTCCACTCAGCACAATACCCTCTACATCTATTTATGTTATTGCCAATGGCAAGATTTCATTATTTTTTATGGCTGAGTAATAAATATTTCATTATAAATATGTACCATTTCTTCATTATCCATTCATCTATTGATGGACACCCAGGCTGCCTTCAAATCTTGGCTACTGTAAATAATGCTGTAGTGTACATACGGATTCACATGTCATTTTGAAGTAAGAGTTTAGGTTTGTTCAGATAAATACCCAGAAGTGTGATTACTGGGTCCTTCTATGTCTCTTGTCATAGCTTTCGTTTTAAAGTCTGTTTTGTCTGGTATAGATATCGCTACACCAGTTTTGTTTTTGTTTGTTTCCATTTTTATGAAATACTTTTTCTCATCCTTTTACTTTCAGTTCATGTGTGTCTTTCAATCTGGAGCCAGTCTCTTGTAGGCAGTTTATGTAAGGGTCTTGTATTCTAATCCATTAACCACCCTATCTTTTGATTGGAGCATTTAATCCATTTACATTTAAAGTAATTGTTGATAGATATGTAGTCATTGCCACTTTATTATTCATATTTTTATCTTTTTTAAATTTCTTTTCTTTTAAAGAAGTTCCTTCAACATTTCCTTGGTGGTGATGAACCACTTTTGCTTTTTCTTGTATGGGAAACTCTTTACCTGTCCTTTAAATCTAATTTTAGTATATGTACTGCCAAAGCTTTGCTGGGTAGAGTAATCTTGATTGTAGTTCCTTGCTTTTCATCACTTTGAATATTTCATACCAATCCCTCTGGCCTGCAAAGTTTCTTTTGAGAAATCAGCAAACAGTCTTATGGGAGCTCCCTTGTAGGTAACTAACTACTTTTTTCTTGCTGCTTTTAAAATTTTTTCTTTGTCTTTAACCTTTGACATTTTAATTATGATGTGTCTTGACGTGGGCCTCTTCGGGTTCATCTTGTTTGGGACTCTCTGAGCTTCCTGGGCTTGTATGTCTATTTCCTTCAATAGGTTAGGGAAGCTTTCCATTATTATTTCTTCAACTAAGTTTTCAAATTCTTGCTCTCTCTCTTTTCCTTCTGATACCCCTGTGATGTTGTCCCAGAGGCCCTTTAAACTATCCCCATTTTGTTGGTTCTTTTTTCTTGTTGCTGTTCTGATTGGGTGTTTTCTGTTACCTTATCACTGATTCGATCTTCTGCTTCATCCAATCTGTTGATTCCCTCTAATGTACTCTTCATCTCAGATATTATATTCTTCATTTTGACTTGTTCTTTTTCATGTTTTCTATCTCCATTTTTATGGTTCCTACCTCATTGTTAAACTTCTCACTGAGTTCATCTACTCTTCCCCTAAGTTCATTGAGCATCCTTATAATAAATGTTTTGAACTCTGCATCTGGTAGATTGCTTGTCTCCATTTTGTTTAGTTCTTTATCTAGAGCTTTATCTGTTCTTTTATTTGGGACATGCTTCTTTCTTCTCCATTTTGGCTGCCACCCTTTGTTTCTATGTATTAGGAAGGGTATTTTTCTAAAGAAAACCAAAATACTCCTTTGAAGGAACATGTGCATCTATACGTTCATTGCAGCAGTATTTACAATAGGGTCTCCATCAATAGATGAATGGATAAAGAAGAGGTAGTATATATATACAAAGGAATATTACTCAGCCATGAAAAAGAATGAAATCTTGCCATCTGCAACATGGATGGACCTAGAGTCTATTGTGCTGAGTAGAGTAAGTCAGATAGAGAAAAACAAATGTCATATAATTTCATTTACATGTGGAATCCAAGGATCAAAAGAAACAAACAAAATAGAAACTCATAGATACAGAGAACATTTTGGGGGTTGCCAGATGAGAAGGGGTTAGGTTAAATGAAAGAGCAGAAGGAATTAAGAAGTACGAATTGGTAGTTACAAAATAGTCAGGGGGTGTAAAATATAGAATAAGGAATACAGTCAATAATAACTATGTATGGTATCAAAAGAGTACTAGATATATCGGGGTGATTGTTTTGTAAATTATATGATGTCATCGCTATATTGTATACCTGAAACTAATATAATATTGTGTGCCAACTATAACTGAAAAATTTTAAAAACTATTTTAATAAATGAATAAATTTAACCAAGGAAGTAAGACTTGTACTTAGAAAATTATAAAACATTGAAGAAAGAAAATGAAGAAGATAAAAATAAATGGATGCATTTATCATGCTCATGGAAATGAAGAATTAACATTGTTAAAATTTCACACAACCTAAAGCAATCTATAGATTCAATGCAATCCCTATCAAAATACCAATGACATTTTTCACAGAACTAGTACAAATAATCTTAAAATTTATATGGAACCATAAAAAAAACCTGAATAGCCACAGAAATCTTAAGGGAAAAGAACAAATTTAAAGATGTCATGCTACCTGATATCAAACTATACTACAAGCCTGTATAGTATAGTACTGTACTGTAATGTCATGGTATTGGCATAAAAAGAGACACAGTGATCAGTGGAACAGAATAGAGAGACCAGAAATAAACCCATACCTATGTGATCATTTAATCTATGGCAAAGGAGGGACGAATATACAATGGAGTAAAGACAGTCTATTCAACAAATGGTTTGGGGGAAATGGACAGATACATTGAAAAAAATGAAACTAGAGAATTTCAGACATGAGGCAAAGTACGTAAGCACTGTGCTTGCCTCCTCCCATGACCACGTTAAAATTACAACTAAATTATAGATCAACCTGGGGAACCATCTGAAGACTAGCTGAACAGGACTCCTATAAGAAGTGGCCACGTTGAGACTGAAAAAAAAATATAACTTACACCATATACAGGAATAAATGGATTAAATAAATAAATGGATTAAAGACTTAAATGCAAGACGTGAAACCATAAATCACTCAGAAGAAAACATAGGCAGAAAACTCTCTGAGTTTGCTCTTAGTAATATTTTTTTCTGATATATCTTCTCAGACAAGGGAAACAAAAGAAAAACTAAACAAATGAGACTACATCAAACTAAAAAGTTTTGCACAGCAAAGGAAACCATCAACAAAACAAAAAGACAACCTATTGAATGGGAGAAGATATTTGCTAATGATACATCCAATAAGAGATTAATATCCAAAATATATAAAGAATTCATACAATTCAACAACAACAAAAAAACAAACAATCAAACTTGAAAATGGACACAGGACCTGAGTAGACGTTCCTCCAAAGAGGACATACAGATAGTCAACAGACGTATGAAAAGATATTCAACATCACTAATCATCAGAGACATGCAAATAAAACCACAATGCAATATCACCTCACACCTGTCAGAATGGCTATCATCAATAAATCAAAAAAACACAAGCATTGGCAAGGATGTGGAGAAAAGAGAACCCTTGTGCACTGTTGGTGGAATTGCAAATTGGTGCAGCCACCATGCAAAACAGTTTGGAGGTTCCTCAAAAAATTAAAAATAGAACTTCCTTATGATCCAGCAATTCCACTTCTGGATATTTATCCGAGGAAACTCAAAACAGTAATTCAAAAAGTCAAATGCATCCCCATGTCCATTGCAGTGTTATTTACAATAGCCAAGATACAGAAACAAGCTAAGTGCCCATCAATAGACAACTAGATAAAGAAGTTATGGTTCATATATACAATGAAATATTACTCAGCCATAAAAAAGAATGAAATCTTGCCATCTGCATGAATGGACCTAGAGGGCATTGTGCTGTGTGGATCCAGTCAGAGAAAGACAAGTACCATATGATCTCACATACGGAATCTAAAGAACAAAATAAATGAACAAATAAATCAGAAACAGACTCTGTAGATACAGCAAATAAACTGATGGTTGTCAGATGGGAGGAGTTTAGAGGGCTGGGTGAATGAGGTGAAGGGATTAAGAAGTACAGATTGGTAGTTACAAAATAGTCACAGGGATGTGAAGTACAGCATAGGGAATATAGTCAATAATATTTTAATAACCATGTATAGTGCCAAGTGGGTACAAGACTAATCAGGGGGATCACTTCATAAATTATGTAAATATCTAACCACTCTGCTGTACACCTGAAAAAAATATAAAATAATATTAAATGTCAACTGTAATTAAAAATTAAAAATAAATAAAATTAAAAATTTAAAAAAATTGCTATCTGAAAGATATGCTATGAAAAAATTATAAAGAAAAATATAAAAATGAAAGTTGAAATCCCTTATGCTCCCTCTAAATATAGCCACTGTTAATGATTTAATGTTACCTGCCCCTCACGCACACCCCACAAAACTTTTCCTTTCTGAATATTGTACTGAATGTTTTCCAACTTGTTTTCTAAGTTAATAATGCTTCATGAAGATTTTTCCATTTCAATAAATTACTTCTATGTCAAAAAAAATAATTTTTCCTGATAAAAGAACCAGAAATGCACCCAGATATTTATCTACCAGAATGTTAAACAAAGCATAAGCTCTAACTGGATAAGTCAGAAACAATCTAAATAGATGATTAAGTCAAAATAAATTATCTTATATCCATACAATGGAAACTACACACTGATAAAAAATGAGGTTTTAGGAAAATACTTAATGAACTAGAATATCCACAATAAACATATAGTAGGAAAAACAGGTTTCAAAGCAGTGTATATAATCTAGTATAAAATGTAATACAGACACACACATGCAAAGAAAAATGACTAGAGGGAAATACACCAAGATATTAACCACAAAACCTTTGTTATCTTTGGATGGAGTTATGAAGGAGTTTTTATTGTATTTTTATACTCTCTGCATTTTCAAAATTTTCTTTAAAAAACATGTATTGAAACATTTCTAAAACACCTTTCTTTAAAAAAAAACAATCAGATAAAAGAATTTTAAGTAGTATTTCCTCTCTATCTCCATTTTGGAAATTATATGAGATGTTTGTGAAAGTATATTTATAAACTCTAAGATGATATTACAAGAAGAAGATATCATCATTATTAGAGAAGTCCAAGTCCTCACTGTCAAAAAATAAAATTAAATAATTCAACTTTGGATCAAAGACCAAAAAAAAGGTATTTCTGAAAAGAACTAGGCCAAAAATTTCAATTTTGTTAGCCTTGATTGACTTTTCACACCCCAAATGTGTTTTTGATGTTTTTTCTCTCTTTTTACACATAGTACCTGGTAATATAGGTCAGAATCTGTTGAGGAAAATACTTAGCTATTTTAGCTGCACAACATCTTGTTTTTATAAGGTGAAAGAGAATGAGCCACTAACTACCCAGTTAGATACACAGCTAAAATGTCCACGTGGCTGTAGGAGTCAAGTCAAAAAGTGTTCTGCTTCTTAAGTATGACAAATGAGGTTGCAGTGCACTTATCTATCTCTAATCACTGACAAGGCTCCCAGTCCATAAGACAAACTTATCAGAATTTATAAACTGATAGAGAAGAGAGCAAGCTCAAAAACATGGCATACAGTCAAATGTTGACTTGGGAAAATATAGGAAAGTAGGAATTTATTAGACAAATATAGAAAATACAGTTATAAAAGCCAGAATTTTAAAGTGTGTTCACTGCATTACTGTGGCTTTGTTGGATTGAATTAGTTTCAGAGAGAAAGGGTCAGAGTACATCCAAGGAGCTGTTTTAAAACTGAGATATCAGTAGATTATTTGCATAGGGTTAAGTGCTTTGTCTTCTCATTCTGGGCAATAAGAAAATTTACCCAAAATTTCCATCCATGGACTTTTAAGGGTCTATTCTATGTATATTTACATCTCTATGACATGTAAATGAAAATTCAAAAATTAGTGATAGAGAAGTCAATCAGTCAAATGATTAACTAAGAAAGTTGATAAATGAAATCAATGAGGACAATCCAATGAATAGATCTATATTTGAAAAACAAGAATGTAATCCTTATTAGAATCCTTATTATATTTTGAATCTAGTATCACTACCTTGTTTTACTTAAAGATTCCCTTTTTCATAATTTAACTTTTATTTAAAAAGACAAAGTCATCAACCATTTCCTTTTAAGAGGATTTTGTATACAATCCCCACTAACTGAATATAAAGTTAAAGGAGAAAACACAACAAATCCACTAAGAGAAAAGCACTGTAAAAGGAGGACAAAAGATGCTTTTACCCCAATGTTTATGGCCACATATCTGAGAGAGAGACAATAAACACACTTTTATGAGCATAGTAGCTGACTTTGAGGTAAATGGTAATCTGACCCTCATATGATAGAAAATCAGGTCAGGTCCACTAGGAAAAATTAGATATCCTGATGGAAGCTTGCAGTGAATAATCTCCTCTTGTACTTAACTGATGTTATTAAATAATTTTTCACTCACTCAACCTCAACAATGTTCACTTGAACTTTCAACAACCTATTAATATGAGTTGAAAGTAAAATACTGATGTTAACTGTACAACCACAGCCAGTTTTTCAAAAATGTAAACCTACCCTGGCAAGTCACCAACCACATTGGGCCACATATTTGCTCCCATCGTTCCATAGGAAAGATCAAAGGCCTACAAACAGTATCTTATTACTTTCAGCTACACAACTGAATAAACTGCGACACTAAAAAACTCCCTCATTTAAATATAGATTTTTAAAAGAAACAACCAACTGACATTGACATTTGTCTTGCCTACCTGTTTAGCTTTGTTAATTCAATCTTCTATTTGATAACAAGGAAAAATTACATAATGTGATCCCCTGTGTGAAAAGACTGATTGTTTTTCCAGGAATCTGTGACTGAGATCTAGCCAAAGATGAGAAAAAAGTCAGAAAGACAATGAAAACAACCCAAAGTGTTATAACAGGAATGTGTTGTAACTTATAATCACTGACAGTAATGCTGAAATGAAGTTATTTAAAATAAATTGAGGTAGTAGTCTTCGAAGTATCACTCTGAACTGTAGAGCTTATTCTGAGATTTACTAAAAAATAAAATAAGGTTTCCAGTTCAGTATATTGACTTGATCTATATTGCTGTATTCTAAACATACACAGTTGTTTAGAAAAACCCAGCAAAATTACTTGTTTACAGCAGGAACATGCTTTTTAAAGTCATTAACCCATTTGCAATCATTTGAGAACCTCTCTGCCCTGAGACATTTCAAGAAGGACAAGTTTGTTAATCATTTGGTCATGCTGCAATTCAATATCAGCAGCGGAATCAAGCCTTAAGCCCCTTCAAATTCTCAAATACCTTCCTGAATCCTTCACAGTATTGCAAAGGGCTTTTCCTGCTCTCACTGTGCACCAACAATCCCCATCAGTATTATGTGCACATGCACCATTTGTCGCTGACACTCATCTGGAGACACAGACAGACATGCTCCACTGGAGGACCGATTTCCAGAGAAAAGAGATATTTTAAATGAGAAAAACAATCTGCCCTCATGCTCTAATTGCCTGTGTACTGTGTACAATTTGAAAGAGAGGGAGGAAGGGGGCCTGAGGTGGGGGCGGAGGGCAACAAATGGATTTCAATCTATAAAGTTAAAATTAATATGTGCAGCATTTTATTTTCAAATTTAATCATTTCCATTAAATTTAATTTACCTAATTGTTAATGAATCAGCAAACACATTTAGCAACCAAATCACCTACTAATTGGATACTAATGAAAACTACTAACTGCTTATTTTCATGTTGATCATCGTGTATGATTCACCAGGGTGAACTACACCCAAGGCTTCTCTGGCTAGTGAAACTGTACTCTCTATTTTTCACTCTATTACCTGGATCCTCAAAGGGTCAAGTAAAGAAAAAAGTTTATTTTTTCTTCTCTCTAGGGTCACAGACACTGTTTGCTGCAAACTATACCGCAGCACAAAACATTTACGTCAAAGGGCAAGGCGATCACCAGCTCCAAAAATCCCAAACAATATAAACTCCAAATGCCACTGCTTACTGATGTTATAGTGAAAGAACCTCTTCCCCAAATTGTTAGCTGAGGCTTCTAACATCTGCCAGTTTTCAATATAAAGCCTGAAACTAGGCTGGAAAATCTGGAGATGTTTTAGAAGTCTTCACAGGATGCCAGAGGGGCCCCTCTCCACTCCCCGCTCTCTCCCAGACCCCTCCTCCTTTTCCATTTCTTCCAGGCAGAGGGATGTAGCCAGAGGCAGGGTTTCTTCCTGTGGAATGTATGGCCAATTATGTGTGAGTCCTTAAAGCACTCTAGGCTCCTTTAGTCTGGGGCCCAAGGCTTCAAAATGACGGTCTGGTCTCCCCCTCCCCCACAATGATTCCAGCGATAACAATCTTACAATCCATTCTCTTTCCTCTATAAACACAACCCAATGACCTGCTTCCTTTTGTAACTGGTGCCAGACTCTGAGTTGATTTCATCTGCCACCTTTCCTAATCTCTAGCTTAACCTGGGTAACGACCATTTAAATCTAAAACCTTGACTAAAATTGTTTCTAGCTGCTACTGAGCAAAATGGCCCTTAAATCCTGCTTGAATTTGCCTACTTTTGCTCCTGAAAGACACTGGACCTTGGATGTGCTCTTTAGAAACAACTGTTTTAGGTGCATCATCTTTTTTCCCTCTAGAATGAAAGACAAACAATAATGTTGTTTGATTTCGGTTTAAATGGACACCAGATATTTTTAAACAGCTCTTTGTGGCTTAGTTGCCAATTGAATTAACCAAAGAAGTTGCCCTTAAGGTACAAATCAGCAAGCATTTACTGAGAACTTGAATTGTGCCCCCAACTTTGCCCCTAAGAATAAGCAAAGTTACAGACCAAGTCTTTGCTTACAGAGAGAATTTACTATCTGGCTGTGCCATTAATTCATCATGTGACCTTGGGCAAGTTGTGCAAACAGGAAAGGAACAATGCGGAGGAAAGGGTCAAAATGGGAATCCGATATCCTGCTCAGAGGCAGGAGGCATGGTGGAGGAAGGCCTATCCAATCCCTTGAGAGCCTCATATCCAATCTGACACCCAGTAGGTCAGAGAGCTCCAAATAGATTTGCCCACAGCTGCTCCCACTTTCATTCTCCAGATGGCCTAAAATCATATCCATTTCCTCCTAAAACTGGTTCCTAGGTCCAGCAAAATGTCTCAAATTGAGCCATCATTTACTTAAATATAGGTCTTGAACTTTGCCTCAAATGCCTTCAAAATCTGCTAGTCTAAATTTAGAAATATGTGTATCTGTACACGTGTCATGTATGTATATGTATATACATGAATATGTGTACGTAAAGCCCTTCCCTAATTACCTTTTAAATTAATTTTAAAATGTGCAAAAGGTTAGGAATGCCTTTATTCTGACTGTGCCGTATTCTGTGCCTTTCAATACTAATAGATCCCACTTGTATTGCTTTCCAATACAACTACAACAGGAGGTTATTAAGGTATTTATTTAGAAACACTACTGCTCTGGAATCAGCAAAATATCCCACTTTGTACAATCTTTCCTATCCACTCATTTCTATGAGCATTTACAGTACTCAGCTTAGCACGGCCAAATCAAAAGTCTGTAGGTTTTGTGGTATTTCTTTAAATGAGGTTCTAATATGATATGGTCATTATTACCATTCTGCCTTTAAATAAAATTTTACATGAATATATACTGAATGTATTATGTACTGAAAGGACACAGCATGAGATAGGGGAATTAAAAATCTGGTTTTATAGAATATAAGGAATTTAAACCAAAGGACAAGAGCATGAAAGAGAAGGCAATTAAACTAAAGAAATCTTTTAAGCAACTATATTGGTGTAGAAAGTAAAAGCAAATTGGGATGTGTTCTAGAATCTGGACACTTAAATTCAAACACTATCAAGTCTGTGGGTAAGGTAATCATTACTGATATTCTTCTCCAGTACCCCACCCCGCCCTTATTTGTAATCAATCTTAGTTGTCATTATCAAATTCCACTTGTCTGAAGGAAAAGTTGTTCTTCAACACTGTGACTATAACATACTCACTGTTTCAGTTATGTGTTGCACAAGTCGTTAAATCTCTCCTAAATGATTAAAGTAAGGTTGTCTTCTGCTTTCTGGCTCTGTATCAAAGATATGTTAATGGTCTTTTTAAAAATTATTTAGTTCCTGAAGTTGCATTATACAACCCTTATGCAATAATTAACCTGTGGCTTTCAACAGTGATTAGTGAGCCTTTATTATGGTAATGATGGTTCATTCATAGATGAAGTTTATTAAACCTCTGGTCCAGAGGAGGGGGCAGGCATCAAATATCAAAGTTTCACTAGCCAGAGAAATACAGAGCCTGGTACCAGATGGTTACTAGACTTATCAGGGTGATCACTTTGTGAGGTATATATATAAATGTCTAATCACTATGTTGTACATCTGAAACTACTATAATGTATGTCAACTGTAATTGAACAATACATTTTTAAAAAAGAAATATATAGCTTCTAACTACGTTCACCAATTGCCTTAAGAAGTTTTCATTGTGGTGAGTCAAGAATACTCTGTTATGATTGCCTATCAGTTCTCTGTGAGCAAGTTGTCTTCAGTTCCCAGGGTCTCATTCCTTCAGATTGTAACAAGTCCCAGGGCCTTCTAGAGATTTAACAAATTACAAGAATAAGACATAGTTTACTTGTTGGTTGTCTCTTTTGCCAATCACCAAAGCCAAGTGTAGCTTTAGGTGGTAATATTAACTTATTGATTTCTGTGATGTACAAGCATTATACTAGATGCTTTGAACCTATTCTCTTATTTAATCCTCATAGCGACACTTGGAAATGGTTGTTACTAGGAAACTGGGACACAAAGATTAAGCAACTGGCCCCAAATCACACAGCCAATAGATGCTTCTGGTCAGAATGCAAAGCCCCAGCTATAATGTTTAATTGTGTATCTGTAGAGAGAAACTCAGAAATATTAATAGACAGGAATCTTCCTGAATGAATCTTATAAGTCATTTGTACATAAACACACAAATGTCAAAGCTAGCATCTGGCATTCACTTGAAAGCCCAATCAGTGTTTGACATAAACCATAATCCAAGAAAATTTACCTGAAAGTATATGAGAGATGAACTGTTCATTGATCTTGTCAAATTAGGAAAGGCACAAATTACAAAGTCAAAATTCATTCACACTTAAGTTGGGTGCTTTCTGGTCTTTTTAGTGTACTCTCAAAACATTAGCTTGCCACTGTGACTATTGTACATTAGTCTATTGTCAAGTATTAACCAGACATTTGGATAGAAATATTCCCCCTTTGTCTATCAAGATGTCATGATCACAGCACTAAATATTTTACTCTTGTAAACTCATTATGTGACTTAAAGACATTTGATTCCACATCATCTATCCACCACTTTACAGAAGCTCATTTCTGGTGATTCTGGCAATACCTGACCCAAAGTAACAATTCACTGCAGCATTGGGCTATTTCTCTCAGTCATTAGGTGTAATTCCTGAATAGTTCCTTTTAGCAAGTAAAAGAACATTCCTTCCATATGCTAATATGGCCACAAATTTTACTGAGAAATATTTTTTTTTATTTCCCTTGTAGACTATCCTCAACTGTTGAGAACGTAGAAAACAATCAGAATATAATCAAAGGAAAGGTATCTCAGCAGCAAAAATGGAGCTCCCTCTCCCCCCCAACCCAAAGTCCTCATTCAGAGCTGAATACTTTTGCTTTACCTGAAGTCCTGATAAGTTTTGTATTTCTATTTTTCAGTCTGCGATAGATTAAAAGCACAAGTTAGAGGGGGAGTAGAGTTTACTAATAGACTGGTATTTTAGTGAGAATTATAGAAAACCCCACAAAAGCCTTATGTTTTAAGAGGCTAAATCTATTAAGATCTAGATATGTGTTTATCATTATGAAGTGCCAAAGGCCGAGAAGAAAAAAGTAAAAAAAAAATAGGCAACTATAAGTAGAAACGGTTTCATGATTGCTGAGCACAGGCTTTGCTAGGTATGAGCACTCTATGTGTTTGTGCATTTTATTTTGTTACCTGCCAATAACTCCAAGTCAGTATTTCATCACTGTGTTATGAAATATCTTTACAGCCTTCACTTAAAATTTTGGATTTTAGCAATTTTTAATAAATTTAGGCAAAAAAAAAAAAAAAACAAAGAATGGGAAATTTGAAAGTGTACTAAGAGGGAAAAAAGAAAAATAACAGAAGTACTCTCTATTTTCCTCTTTAAATTCCCTTGCATACTCAAAAAAAAAGCAAAAAAAAAAGTTTATTGAGCTCTTACAATGTATCAGACAATGTGCTGAGTAAATGCAAGGATTACTTCATTTAATCTGTGCATTGACCCTTTGGGATAGATATTATCATCCCCATTAAATGGATGAGAAAATTGAGGCTCAGAGAGCCTCAATCTAATCAGAGATTAGAACTCAGGTTGGTATGACTCCTGACTCAGAAATCTTAACCTCCACCCTACCCTACACTATACCATGCCCATAAAAGTAACCCAAGTAGGTCTAGAGGAACTACAGTAGTCCTCCATTATCTGTGGGAAATACGTTCCAAGACCCCTAGCTGATGTCTGAAACCAGTGATAGTACCGAATCCTATATATACGTTTTTTCCTATGCATACATACCCACGATAAAGCTTAATTTATAAATTAGGTAAGGTAGAAGATTAACAATAATAAGTAATAAAATAGAAAAAAATTATAATAATATACTATAAGTTAGATAAATGTGGTTTATCTCAGTCTCTCTTTCTCTCTCTCTTCTCCTATAACCAATCTGATAACCAGTATGACAACAAAGTGACTAACAGGTGGGGAACATATACAGCTTGAATATACTGGACAAAGGGATGATCCAGGTCCCAACTGGACCCAGTGGGATGGCTAGACATTTCACCATGCTATTCAGAACGACACACAATTTAAAACATGAATTATTTCTTTCTAGAATTTTGCATTTAATCTTTTTTAGACCATGGTTGACCATGGGTAACCGAAACCTTGGAAAGTGAAACTGTGGATAAGGGGGGACTGTATACATATTCCTGTTGGACCAAATTGACTTCATCTCCAAAAAGGCCATCAGAATGGTTGTACGTCGAACACACAAATGAGTTTGACTCTTTGTGTCTATATTTTGGTGACTGGCTTGGTATGTCAAGCCAGTCAGAGCAGTAAACAAGCTGACAAGTTGAGGTACTGATGCAGCCTAAGGCAAGACTAACCTATTATTATAATACACAAATTTCATTTATGACGTAAATGAAACAGATTTAAATTTCTTCCACACACAATGGCATGGAAAGTAGTAACACTTTCTGAAAGACTTTATACTATGCTGATAATCAATGCCTAATGAGGTCCTTTTCTCCAGACTCAAAACCTTTATGTTACTGTCATCCTGTTAACCATCTCATTTTTCCCTACTTGAATAGCTTTGTCCTCTTTCAAAGGCCCATCACAATGTGAAAGTGGCAGCATAATTAATTTTTTCAGTAGAAGCCAAGTTGTTTGCTCTCAAACATCCTGCAGGTCTGGAAATGTCAAAATGTCAGACCATGTAGGTGGAAATAAACTGAACTCTACTTCCAATCACTTCCTTGTAGGAGAAAGAATAGCTTAGACACTCCAATGAGAAAGCAGAGCTACACAAAACCGCTCCAAAAATATGACTCAATGTCTTTTTTTATATGATAAGTATGTCATTATCTGCACATCTTAATCCATTAGGAGTTAAAACATAACACGTAGTACTGCTTGTAAGATCCTATCGTATCTCCAGAAGTTAGTAAATGCGTTATGTGTGTGGACACAATATACATAACCCTCCATACCTCCTTTTGGATTGTTTTTAAGAATAACATTAATTTTAAATTTCCTTTTTACAAAATACATGTATATAACACAATGTCACATACTATGCACTCAATAAATAATTATGGGATAATTTTAGAAAAACTAGAAAATACAGATAAGAAAGAAGAAAATAAGCCCCTCTATAATCCCACTATCTAAAGAAAACTGCTGTTTCCTCTTACCTATGGTTCCAATCTTATTCTTATGCATATTAACTACATTTTTTTAAAATGGGATCATACTTTATGTACTTCACTTAACATTAAAAAGCCAGCATTTCCCTATGCCATTATAAATCCTTTTACAATATCATTTTAAAAGCTCTACAGTATTCCATCATACAGATGGTCCATAATTGAACCAATCCCTAATGTTGGAGACTCAGGTCATTTCCAGCATTTCACTTTTATAATGTCACAATGAATATTCTTATATCTAATTCTTTATGTGCCTACCTATTTATTTCCTCAGGATAAATTCCTCGGGATGCAAGAAATGAAAATGTCCATCGATTGATAAATAGACAAATAAAATGTGTATATTCATACAATGGAATAGTATTCAGCCATAAAAAGGAAAGAAAAGTTCTGATACTTGCTAAAACATGAATGAAACTTGGAAATATTATGCTAAGTAAGAGAAGCCCGAGATAAAAGGACAACTATTGTATGATTCCACTTACACAAAATGTCCGGAATGGGCAAGTCCATAAAGACGGAATGTAAAATAGTGGTTGCCACAGGCTAAGGGGGATAGGAAATGAGGAGTGACTGATAATGTGTACAGGGTTTCTTCTGGGGTGATGAAAATATTCTGGAATTATACAGTAGTGACAGCTGCAGAACTGTGTGAAATACTAAAGCCCACTGAATTATACACTTTAAAAGGGTGATTTTTATGGTATGTGAATTGTATCTCGATAAAGTTGTTATTTAAAAACTTCTGAGAAATGTTACTGTTTGACTAAGGTTATACAAAAATTTTAAGCTTTTGATGTAAAAGATTGTTTCTTAAAATGCGCTAAAATTATTTTTGTTTTGAGAATATTTGGCAGGTTATGCAACACCCACTGAGGTCACCCGGATAGTTTAATCATGAATCATCTAGACTAAGACTTCTTAACCTTGGCATAAAAATGTTAATATCATGAACACTTGTGGCTTTATTACTTATATATTATGAAATCCAGAAAGGACAGAATGCTTTTTGGAAAAGTGTGTGTACACACACGCACATACACATACCCACATACATACACATATATACACAAACACACATTTTTTAAAACAAAAAAGTATATAATAGTTTTTAATGGTCAATAAGGACACCTGGAGTATCATCCCTTGAAATATTAGATTCTGGATCAAGACAGAAATGCCAGAGGGACATTAGTCTCTGCTCTGAGAATCTTCCCATCTAAGACAAATTGCATTTTTTTTAGCTTCTCTTTATTGTTTCTGAACAAAATACTACAAAATACTATTTTAATTCCTGAGCAGAACATTAAAAAATACACACATGCATGCAAGCATGCACACACACACACCACACACACACACACACACACACACACACACACACAATAAAAGCCTTCAGTGAACATTCTATTTTTCTCCTGGTACCCTCTTCATTTCAAATGCTGTAATGAGCTCATTTTTGCTCCTTCACTTCCCTCTGGTATGCTGCTCCCATGGGTGCCTCCTAAGTGGTTCGAGCAAAGACCCATCATTGCTCAGCAGTGAGGGCAAGTTTGAGTCATAAGTCAAATACCTTCCTGAGACCTTTAACCTCACTGAATGGGGTGGCAAAGTGATGAAAGCCATTCTGCATACCAGGAAGGTCTAATGTCACAGCTTACAATCTGTCCAAACAGGATGCCTGGATTTTATTTTTCACTAAATGGTGATCATGGTGACTCAAAAGCAGTATTCCTATGGTGACACCCTCAAGCCACCCCACACCGAAAGAGAAGGAGGGTCTAGCAGGAAAGAGGGAAATACTTAGTCTGACAAACTACCCTCGAAAGCTGCCTACGTGACTCTTCGGGGAGAAATGCCTCACTAAAGTCCCTGTGAAGAATTTTATGTACCTCAGAGAGAAATAAAAGAAAGTGAACAGGCAGTGCTCACATAAGCAGCTAGTCAGGAAAACCTTTGCAGGTCAGGTTAAGTAAAAGCCATAGTCATAAGACAGCACACAAAAGCAACCAAGGATTTATATGCATCTGTAATTACTTTATTAAGTACTAGCCCAAATATTTTTCAGGGCCCGGTCTTTCAGAAAGCCATTGGTATCTTCTCAAGCTTCCAATCAAATTATATTTTTTAAGTTTCTATCATTTCTCAATGGTTTCTAAAGCCATTTTGATACCTGTGAGACATGTGAGGAAGAGACTGTATTTTCCATTAGGTTTAGCCTTCTTAGTCCTTCAGTATTATCTTCACTCTATTTTTATAAAGCCTCATTCGAAGTGCTTTATTTAAACAGCTAGTAATTACAGAAGCAACCAATAAAGTGACGTGAGGCAGGTTTCTAGCTCCTATGCAGTGGCATCTTGTAGGGAAGACATTTTATCTCAAAAATGAGTTAACCCTCAGGAAGCTTGACAAACCAAGAAAAACATCCACTATCTGATCATGCCAGTTAATGTAAGGGTAAACTGATGAAATTTTTGTTGATAAGAGAAGTCTCTGCCTACTCATCCTCCCTTCTTTAGGGTATCCCCTTGAGATCATAATAGGTCTACTAAGAAGCCTCAACCTTTTGTTTTTACAGTGCATGCTCGTGTGTCTCTGGATCCTTAGAACTGTAAATACTTACCTCCAGAATTAGCACAGAAGTCTCTCACAAAGTATACATGAGACAATCACAAGTCCTCTTGTCTCGCCAAAAAAAATAAATAAGAGAATTTTTAAATTGTTCTCTCTTCTATTTTTCTGTATATACATTTTCTCCATCAAAATGTGTGAAATTCTTTCCAGACTTTGTAGCCATTTTTGGACTACCTTACATGCATATACCCCTAATAATGCTTACCCGAGATTAAAATCATGGTTCAACTCTTCTCCATTGGTGTAGAAAGGCCTTCTGTTGTCAGTACTGTTTTAGTTCTCTAAAGAGGTTTTTAATGGGTGAGTTGCTGTGAATGAAATACATAGAAACATCTAAGGGGACACTGTAGTTACATGGAAACTAACTTAATACACTTGATCTTGAGACCTAAAGCATCTCTGGTTTACTTGCAAGTATATTTTCACTCATTCATTCGATTAACAAATATTTTCTAGCTCCTCCTATGATTAGGCCCTATGCTGGGTGCTGAGAATACAAATGAGACATGGTCTAGGCCCTAGAAGTATTCACAGTATAATAAAGGCATCGCCAGACCACTTGATCACTACAGGTCTACTCCAGCAAACAGAGTCCACTTCCTACTCAAAGAGGCTACTTTTTTTCCGATTTTTCAAAGAAGCTAACTTTTTACTCCAGCTAGGGCTGTGAATGGGGACTGGTGGTGGAAATTTTGATATCTCCATGAGGTAGCTTATTCTCTCTTTGGGCAACTTGGATTGCTGCAAGGATATAGCCTGGCTTGAGAAAACTACGTTGCCCCATAGCTCTCCTCCACTGAATCTAGTTTGCCTCTTCCCAAACCAAAGCCAGAAAAAGTAGTTTAACTATACTTTAACTTGAGAAATCTTCATATATTTGATAACAAAAAGCACGCCTCCCCTTAAACTCCAACTTGCCAATCTGGAAAGTATCAGTTCTTTCAAGCTTTTCTCATATGATGTGATTCTCAGTCTCCCCGCCATTACTTATTAAAGAAATCTCAGGTAGCAGCAGATAGAGGCGTTTAGAGGGTTCATAGCTGGCTGGCCCTGATGACAATTTGAAAACCTATTTTGATAGAGAAAAGGGGATGCATTTAGCCCTCAAATAATAGGGTCCCAGTTTGTGGTCTTCATGATCAAATACAAACAGAATTAATAATTCATATCCTGCTAATACACAGCAAATCACATAAGAGCTTCAGCTGCTTTTAGAAAAGTCTTAAAACCCAACACATGCTTACATGTAGCTCAAAAGCATGAATAAAAGCGATCTGTATATTCATCCCAATCAATCAGGGCTCCTGATTACTGCTCCCTTGTGAGTGAAGTTTTTGTCCTTGCTAAGCTTCTCCACCCTTGGACTCAGAAGTCTCTGCCATAACTTTTCACCCTAAAGAAAATCTTTCAGTCCCAATCAATAAAAACTAAAAAGCCAACTGTGCCGGTGATTTTAGGATGTGAACAAAGAATCACAGTTCTAATCTACTCCAACATGTTTTTAGATTAGAGTAAACTGAGCCCTAAAAGGGGAAAAGTGACTTATTAAGTTGCAAAGCCCTGACTAGAATTCAAGTTTCATCACTTTTCTCTCTTTTCCATCAAAATGCCTATAAATTTTTTAAAAGTCTGCAAAAAATATCAAGAGAAACATAATTCACTAATATTGGTATCTCAGAAAAAAGGTTACTAGTGATCAAAATTATAATCCATGAGTTTAGGTCTGCCCGCACCCACCACCACCACACTTTTTCCTTCTATCTCAGCTCCCTATAAATGTATGCTTTCTGTATCTACCTAAGGCAACAGAAGATATTAAGTAAACAAAATCTGACTCAAAAAACATGTATGGGACATCCACTGTGTCAAGCATGTTCTCACACATCTTGTTTATTCTTCATAACAACTCCATGAGGTACGTGCTATTACACCTGTTTTCCAGATGAGCCCCTGGAGCTCAGCTCACAGAGAACACATAGTACACTCAGAACTCAAACCCAGAACTTTTAACTCCCAAGTCCAAGCTTTTTATATTACTTTCTTTGTGTACTTTTTTAATGGCTTTGATGATTGGGATGATACAGATGGTCTACTCTGCCCAAGTTTTTGCTTGCTTCACAAGTGGATATACATATATATATATATTTTTTAAGTTTTTTCAAGTTGAAATTCTAAAAGACCCAACATCTAGCACTCTTTGAGTATCAGGCTACTGTGGTAACCTGCCTATAGCAGCAGTCAGGGCAGGAAGGTTTTCCATCAGGTTTTGGCATACTTTAAGAAACATAGCCTGAAGAAGAGAGAGATGAGATACTCTCTCTAAACATGCTCTTCCAAATGGTGCCAGGAAGCCCTGAGGCAAGTAAAATAACTGGGTTCATCTCTGGGAGCCTCACATCACTTTAGCTTCCAATAAACCTTGACACTCAAGCAGGAGGATCAGGCAACCACATAGTCCATTTATATCTCTGGGTTGCTGTAAAAAAGAAGTCTCCTAAGCCCTCCTCCCCCACCACATTGAAATGTTAAACTGTAGCCTTCCGTTTGTAACCAATGAGTATTCACAAAAACAGGTGGATAATGGAGGATGAACAATTCCTCCCAGCATATTTAATTAACTGGTTGTTGGATTTATTGGTCAGCTTACTGAGAAATCTGAACCTCCTACTTGGGGGCTACTTTTACAGCCTTTTGGAAATAGGTTGCCTTAGTACAGACGCCTGGCACCATTCCTAGAAGTGGCTAATCTGTATTTTTCCCTTTTAAACAGCAACCAGCAAGTAGATTTGAGCATTCCAGGCATCTAGCTAGTAATCTAATATATAATAAAGGTGCCCCTTTTCTTCCCCACTTTGGCAATATAGCATAGGCACCACCAGTTTATCCCTTCACATCCAGCAGTGGGTCAGAGGTAAAGGGAGTATGGTAAAAACACAAAATAAGCTCTGTAAAACTTTGGAAGCAGGAGGCTGCATCCATCATCAATACATTTATAAGCTATAAAACCAGAATAAGTAGTTTCTGAACAAACAACGGTTGATCTTATCAACTCTAAATTCTTCGAATAAGAGTTTCAGCTCATTTCCTCTCTGTCTTTCTTCAAATGAAGCTCTGTTTAGGAAAAAAAAAAGAGAGAGAGAGAAAGAGCCTTTGCCATCTGAAATCTTTTTAGAGCATACATTAACCATTTCTGTGCAGATATTTGGGTGGCAAATTACAACCCAATACCTATTTTGCAATAAAACTACCACAGCATTAAACTGACATAATAGAGATAGAAATTCTATTTAGTTGAGTTTTGGTCATGCAAGCACTCACTTTAATGTGAGTGATGAATTAAGCTCATCCTTGGGAAATCCAAGGGTAATGACCGAAACACAATGTGATTGAGCTAATTATCAACCAGGTGTGCTTTAAGGAGTTGATAGTTCAATCTATTATTGCTAAGTGCACAAGCCTGTTTGGAAGAGGAGTTTATGAGAACAGGTCAGACACTGCGACTTTTCAAAGGGCAAAAGAGAATGTTTCTGCAGATCTTGCATTATGTTGGACCAACAAAAGTCCTGTCGAACCATCAAGGCTAGCTTAAAACCTGGAAACTTTTCCTGACTGTCCAAGGACCCAGGGAGCTGGCCATACCCTGGATTCCACTGACAGTTGCTGTGTATAAGCAACTGACCTGTACTGCCTTATAACAAGAGTCAACTTTTCATCTGCATACGTCTGATCTTCTCAGCTAAGTAACACACATGTTTTTGTTTTGTTTTGTTTTATATCCCCCATGATGTCTGACCTTGTTAAGTATTTGCTGACTGAGGTCTTCTGGATAAAAAGTTAACTTTTTAACTACTTACACATTGCTGTATGGATATTTCTTATATTTGTTTGTCTCTGTAAATAGAGTTCTGTATATGAAACAAACTATTTCATGGTTCTAGTTCATTATACTGAACAACAAACAGTCTTATACAGTGTGGGACATGCTGACCTCATGATATCCCCAACTAACCTCAGCACATGTTAATGAACAGTGCCCCACTTCTCTGAGGCCATATCTACCTTCTTACAGCCATCCCTGTTCCTTCTTACATTGTTTCTTGCTACTCCCACCACACACATATCCTTTTTCTCCTCACTGTTTCAGCATCTTAGGACCCTGGTATTCACAGCCACTACTAATGAACTCCAGTACACACTTCTTTTGGTTGTCCACGTGTGTCTTCCTTAAACTGTACATCATCAGTCTTTTTCAGTCTACTATATTATAAGATCTCAAAGAACAGAGACTAAGTCTTAACCATCATCAAATGTAAATGCTAACTCCAACCCAACTCAGAAGCCTAGCTGAAGGAATGTTCAATACATAGTTTAACTGAATTCTAGGATTCTAAGTTTGCCACCAGTTATTGAAAGATCCTAATTCTCTAGGTGGCTATTAAACAAGTGATTGGACTAATAGTACAGCGATTATTAAATTCCACTTAAACTGAAGCAGAGAAGCAGAACACACACATTGTAACCACAGTAACAGTTCAATGAGATACTAAGTTGCTTTTCGAAGACAACAGACCAAAACCATCCAGGCAAACCATGCTCAAAGGAGAGAACTTTGACTTCCAGCTACACCCGGAACCAAAGTTCACCCCTACCCCACTGCCACACATACACACACACAGACACACACAGAACCAAAGGACTGGCACATAATCAGGAGTTGAAAACCAGAACCCTTTCCAAAGTGAAGGGTCCACTGTCCAGGAAGATCCAGTGCTAAAAAGCCCCTTACCATAAATGGCCAAGCTCCAAAGTCCTCCAATTAAAACTTGCCCCACCAGTGCCTCCACACACCTCTTCCTCTATACCTTTAAAAACCCATCTCGAACCCTGAATCAGGGATTTCGAGTTTTTGAGCATTAGCTTTCTATTTCCCTGGGTGGCAGCACTTATAATAAAATAGCCAATCTTTCTCCACCGCAATTCCCAGTGGAGAATTGGCTTTGCTAGCACCAGGTGGGCAGTCTTTCTGTTCAGTATCAACATGCCAATTCACTTAAAGGAGCTGGTTCCTAGTATTCAAGTAAGTATTCTAGCAGAGACTTCTATGTTTTTCTATACAGGGAAACTTCAATATTTGAATGTTAAATTTTGAATTTCCATTTAGAAGATAGCAATCAAATATTTATTGATTGTCTGACAAATACAGGGCCCTGTGCAAAAAGTCTGTGAGGAAAAAAAAATGGATATTTTCAATAAAGAAGTGCAATCAAGTGGTCGTAGCAAAAACAAAGCAGCAACCCTACCCACTTTTTCTTAAGAGTCAGAGGCCAACCAGACAGACTAGCTGTGGCACCTGAGAAAATACCAGATGTATATAACTTGCTTCATGTGGAAGGTCTAAGGATTAAACAAAAGTACAAGGCTTTATCTTCTTTAAAACGCAGGATATGAGATCTTATGTAGGACCTTTTTCAAAGTTCTCTCAGGGCTCTCCATTTGCTGAAAGCACTCCTCCTAGAGATCTCAATGCTCAGTTACAGTCTATGTTCTCTTGGCTACTTTGGGTGGCATAGTCACCACCACTGAGCAAAGCAGGCTTCCAAACCAGCTCCAACTGGGCAAAAGTTGACAAAGAGGAAACTATTAATACCAAAAGGCCCACCAAGCACCACACAGGGAGAATCTGGGAACTTCTTCACAAGTAGGATTCATGTTTTAAGGTAATTTATGTTTTGTATCGTCCATTTCTCTTTCCTTGGAAGAGTATATTGTTAAATTGTTTGTAAAGACAATCACATGGGTTTTCCAGGAATTTGTTTGAATCAAACCAACTTCTATTTCTAAAGCAGATCAAATAAAAGAATTATTGTATTTCTTTAACACACCACTACAAAAGTCCACCAAAAGAACCGTTTCTACAATAAATGCATTTAAAGACTTCTGAAATTCTACTTTTTGATTCAGAAATTGACTATAAGTCAAATAATTCTATTTTCAAAGAGGGTATAACAAAAAAACTTATAAAGCATTAACCTAAGTGAATTTTTAAGCCAAATGTTTACTTGATATTAGAGTATTTTTTGGTTTAATTTGGATACATTCTCAAACACAAGCACCAATTTCTTTATTTCACCAAAACAAATAATTTGCTCATTTTATATATACATATGTAATCCTCATTTCATTTGTATATATTGTATTAATATATAATATATATATCATGTGTATATATACCAATATATTAATTTGCCTCTAGATATTTTCGAGTAAAGGTTATATATCTGCAAGAAAAACAAAAGATAATTCCTTTTTTTCAGAAAAGAAATTTGAGCTTCGTGTTTTTTAAAAAGCCACTATCCCTAGAAAGCCAAAAACATCTTCCCACATTGGAAATATAACTGATAGAGCAAAGGACTGCTTATCTCCAGGTTTCTAAAGCTGGCTGTGTAACCTGAAGGAAGTCACTTAGACTCTCTGAGTCTCAGATATGTTAAAACTGTGCCTGGCAAAGAATACTGTCAAAACCTACAGTTGAACTTATCCCGAGGCTGGGTCAGAAGATATAAAAGGTCCTTTTCATTTCTAAAAATCATACATAAAGATGCCATCTAACTTTAAGGACCTATTTGAAAATATCTTGTATTAACCCAGTATTTGAGCCCTCACTATTTTAATAGGCAACAGAAACTACAGTGATACTTCAAGTAAACCTTTCTGAAAAGGGAGAGTTTTACTTAAAGGACTTTTTAAGACAATGCATTACTGTTGTTTTTTCCTCTTTTTTCTATATTTAAAAAAATTTTCATAATGCAAATATATTACTTTTGTTCTCAGAAGAATAACTGTCTCCATCTTGGCATATGGGTTTTGAAGATGGTGGTAAGGAACTTTTTTTTTCTGATTGTAAAATTTATAAATCTGCATTAGAGAAATTTTAGAATATACAACAGGAAGAAGATACTATCCATGATTCCACTACTCAAAAATAATGTCCCTTAATATTTAGTATATTTCTTTATAGTATTTCCTTTATGTGTATTATAGTCAACTGGGATCATAATATTGCTTGATATCTTGCTTTTTTATATGTATTATTTTGTGAGCATTTTACACTCTCATTAGAAATTGTTGAAAACACCATTCTTAATGGTTTTATCATAGTTTGCTCTACACAACCATTCTCAATTGTTCACTATTATAAACAATGATACAACTAACCAACTCCCCTTATAAATACATTTTTTGTGCATATCTCTATTACTGAACAGGGACTTGTATCTCCTTTGCAGCAAGTCATTGGCAGAGAAGGAAAGGACAACACAGTGGGAAGTCAATAGGGGGCTGACTTGTACCATTCCCACACCTCTCCCCTTTCTTACTTGCCTTTATGACACTCAATCTTCCTTTCCCTCACTGTCCTAACTCTGGCTTAAATCTGGCTTTGGATTCTCATTGACTCTTACCCTGATGCACTGAGCAGAAGTGACTGAGGAAAAAGGCAGACACACACAAGGTTGCAGCTGGAAGAGCACAGAAGGCACCAATGACCTGATCTATAGGGCTACCTGTTCTCTGGCTGGTGGTCTGGCCAGGGTGTACCAGACAAGCAGAGACTAATTTTCCAAGCCTGTCTCAGGATGACAAGGGACCACAAGATCTCCATCCACGTAGCCCTGAGCCTTTGGTAACAGCCATGCCAATGTTCAGGCACAGATCCCCAAAGCAATCTAGATGATGGAACAGAAGGAAGTATAGCCGAAGTGTTTCAAATAACTCAATGTACTATAACCTTAAAATTAATATTAACACTCATCGATATCCAGTTTAAGTTTTCTGATATATCTGACATTATTTTTAATAAATACTTACTGAAAAGTTAGTACCAATCCCTCATCCCCCTCGCCAATTTTTTTCTTTGACATCCCAGAGCCCTCTTCCTCTGATCACAAACTGTATAACTGGACCACATACATGTTGCTAATAAAGGAATTGTTCTGTAAAATATGGTCTCCCCCTTCAGAGCATTGCAAACTAATTGGAAAGCAAAAAGAAAGATACAAAAACTGGCTAGAGAATAATAAAATTAAGTGTTGAGACTACTGTCAGGTTGGCAGAAAGTGCTCTGGGAATTCAGACACAGGAAAAAGGCCAATTTGAGATGGACAGGAGGAGATAGGTCTCATAGCCTTGGAAATGGACAGTCTTTGGCTACCCAAAAAGAGACAGAGAAGATGTTCCATGACCAACAAAGCTACTGAGGAAATATGCCCCAATCAATAATCATTCTAGCATATCTAGCCCTACAGACTCAAATGTTGCCAAGAAGGCAGGAGCCACTTAGGCAAAATGTGCTATCTAGGTTATTGGCTCAAGTCTAGTTTATCACTAGGGAGTTTAAGAAACTGCATTATAGAGGAGAAGTTGAGATACTTCAAAGAGAAACCCAAGCCCTTGATGAAGCAGCACTAAATAAGCAGCAATAAAAAGAGAAACTAACAAACAACATTGGAGCCTACAGCTGTATGAAAACAAAAATAAAGAAAACTAACCTTTCCTAAAAGAAAACTGACATCTAAGTGCAAACGGCCTCAAGGGCACTTTCCATTTGCTTTCTGGCCATTTGTACATGACCTTATGCACATAGTAAAGAAAGCAAATTTACCAAAACATCTTTGCCCCACAGGGTACCATCTGCTCCTTTCAAAATAAATGTTTCCCTTATCCTCATCAAGCACCGATATTTTTACATATTTAACTATCAGTAGATACTTATTCTTAAAACCATTTTATTTAAAAAAAAACGGTTTGGAAAATCATATAATCAAGAACCCTACTTCATAGGGAAGTTATAGAACAATGGAAAGAGTACATCTTCTACTGAGATTTGCCAACATATTTTGGCCATACTGGGGGAAAACATTCATAAAATTGTGCTGTCTCTGCCATAAATCACTCCAATAGAATTCTTTCTGAATTTTTCAATCTCTATCTACACAGAGATAAACAGTCTCACTGGCTATTCCCCACTGAAATAATCTACGGGTTCCAGTGGAGTTATGTGCAGGCAAATCATCAAACTATTAACACTTGCCAGACCAGTGTGACTGTAAAGTTAACTGTGGTTGAGGTGAAAGGAGCTTTGAAGTACATAGCTTTCTTTCAAGTTACCCAGTTCCCTATTTAAGAATGCTCATCTGAGGGAGATCACACCTTCAGGTTATCAGTTGGAAAATCTCTTGTCAGATCAACCAGCCTAGAACATCTTAAGAAGAAAATACATATCAAATCCATTCTCAAAGAATCTCCATGCTTTGGCTCTGTAGAAATGTCAATCTAATGCTGTATGAAAATGTTTATTTAGCAGAAATTTGGGGTAAAAATCAAGGGAGTTGGTCAGTTGTGAAGAAGAGTTTGAGACAGAAACAAGGTGATACATGAAAAGATGAAGGATAATATTCAAAGTAAGAGGAAAAAACATGGCAGAGGAAGGGGAAAAAAGGACAAAAACGGGTAAGGGACAGACATAGTTGTTATTAAATTCATCTTCTTAATAGTATTGTCCACATGATCCTTAACATGCAATATACCTAAAAATAGAGGAGAAAATTAATTCCACAGAGATAGATATACATGCTAAGCAGAACTCTAAGTCACAAAGGGTCACCAAATGTGAACATTTATAAGAACTCCACTTTCTTTAAACCTAGACTGTCTTCAAACATTCTGCATCTTCTCAGTGAAACAAGATCTCTTCTTTACCTCTGGTAAATGCTGACACCCCTGCCTCCCACAACATCACAGACAGTTTTCTAAGTTCTGCAAGTGTACTTTTTATTAGTGGGAATGAAGGGAAAAAATGGTGATGCAAGTGACTCAGGGACAAAGAATCTCTGCCATCATTAAAGAGGAGGGGACAGGCTGCATTAATACGTAGCCCACAATGAAGTTTGCATTCAACATGCCTGTGAACAAGTCTTCTTTTTAGACAGTAAACTGCATGTTAAATTAAACAATAGATATTGGGAAAGCTACTAGTAATTTCGATAGAAGAAAATTGGACTAAATTGAATGTTTAGAGTTATGGAGTAGTGTAAATTACTTATAATGGATGCATTTTTACAGTATACAGAAGTCTGACAGCTTGAACTTTCATACATCTAAGCAACATCTAAATATCCATTCAAACAGATTTTGATTTAACAAGATAATACCTGTATCTAGGTTCTTCCAGTATATAGCAAGCCTTCACTCTTATCCATTAGCAATCAATCTCACATTCTTCCCTCCTCATCTCCAGGATCCAGTCACTTAAGGCACTTTATCATCTCCATTTGCAAAAGGTATCTGGCTCTCAAGAATCTGGAATGCTGAACTTTTTTCTTTGGAAGAGCTGTATTGTCTTTTACTTGTGAAGTACATTAACATATTCATGATCTAAGTGTTTCGGATATATATTTACATATATGTTTTGAATTAAATTAATTAAAATTAATTTTAATCATTTTTTTAAAAAATTAAAATCAAAATCAAAATTAAAATTAATTTTGCTCTGAAGATGTTTGGGTGTGTTTTTTCCTCACAGTTTCAGAATGTCCTTGATATAACTGGTGATACACAGGGGTGTCGAAGACCTGGACTCTACAGGTCTATTCTTAGATATCATAAGGAACACTATAAATTGTCTTCAATATAAAAATGTTTTTTGAAGAAAATATTAGCAAATGCAAAAAAGACCAAATACAGTCTACGGCCATGCCACCCTGAACGAGCCCAATCCCGTCTGATCTCGGAAGCTAAGCGGGGTCAGCCCTGGTTAGTACTTGGATGGAAGACCACCTAGGAAGACCAGGTGCTGTAGGCATAAAAAAAAATACCAAATACGAAAATAATAGATCATCTCACACTGAAAAACAGCCATTGTTGACATTTTAGTATAAATTCTCTGGATTTTTTTCCATACAGATTTAAGCTTACTTGTTTTCACACAGTTGTATTATACTATATATACAGCTTAAATCTTGCAGAAACTACAAACTATAATGGCTTTATAACAGTCTATCAAATTGATATATCCCAGGTTATATAACCATTTACTCCTCTGTTATTAAATATTTTGTTGTTTCTAAATTTTTGTTATCAGAAAACACCCCTGTTCATAAGGCTTTTTTTTTTCTTTCTATATTCAGGATGACTTTCGTAGGAGAAAGTCCCAGAAGTAGAATTATTGAATCAAACCATGAATATTTTCAGGCCCTCGATGATACATATTGTCAAAATGCTGTTCCAAAAGGCTTGTGCCAAAAATGTATAAGACTGTCCATTTGACTAAATCTTCACTGGCAGTGGATATCATTTTTTAAATATTTTCCTTTCTTAATCTGCAAGTAAAAAAAAATGTTGTCTCATTGTTTTCATTTGCATCTCCTGAACTTTAACTCATTTTCTAAAATGTTCTTTTGGGAAAGAGTGCTTTTTAAGATTTCTGTTAAAGTAGACAAAAAAAAATCTAGTGTCAGGTCCTAGCAGAGGCCAAAAGGAGAGAAAAAAAATGAATCATTTAAAAGCTTTTCAGGTACTTTTTTGTTCTGTTATTTAATGACTATAGATGCCGATTACTACAGTTCTTTTATCAGCTTTCCCCAGCTGTACGTAAGGCCTTCACACTTGGAAAATTCATTCATTCTCTAAGCATTACTGGGGACCCACCCTGTATCAAGCACAGTACTGGGCACCATGGATGTCACAGTACACACAGACACCCTACCCTGTTCTAACAAAGCCCCAGTCTACTGGGGAAGTCATGAGGATTGTCCAGGGTAGTGTGGAAGTACATAGCGAGGGAACCTAACCAAGACTTAAAGGGTCTAAACTGAGGCCTAATGCAAAAGCTGAATCTCCCCAGTTCTTTCTTTCAACTGTTTTTTCATGTGACATGATTTTCAGACCCATCCTGGTCACTATCTTCTGGATACACTCAACTTTGTCAATGTTAGCAAAATGTGGTGACTATACTTGAACATAATACTCCAGATGTGGTCTGATCAGCACACATGCTTCTAATACAGCCTAAAATTGTTTTGCTTTAAAAAAAATAAGCTACACCACATTTTGGCTCATATTAAACTTGTGATCAACTAAATCCCAAAGAACTTTTTACATAAACTGCTGCCAAGTCACATCTCTCATATCCTGTACATATGTAATTTTTTAAAACTGAATTCAAGATTTTACATCTATCACTGTTAAATTTCATCTTGTAGGTTTTGACCTAGAGTTCCTCCAAGTTGAGGTCATTTTAAATCTGGATTCTGTCATCCTATATATTAAACTACGCCACCCAGCTTTGTGTTATCTGCAAAGCGAAAAGCCTGTTTTTGTGATCAACTGTGACCAAAAATCTGCTTCTCTAAAGCAGGGCCCATGATATGGACATGGACTTTGCATTCTTCACAGTGCTAAGTAGGGTACCTTTTACATAGTAAGTGCTCAGTATTTGTTAAATGAATGCCCAGGTAGAGCCAAAAACAGCCCTGTGGCCCTTCACTAAATACATCTTCCTCTAGGTTAATACTGAATCAGTTGCTCAACCAGCTGTGAATTTGCCTAATTACTAGTTATGCAGTCAAATTTCACAACCTTATGCACAAGGGTATTACAGAAGACTCTCAAATGTTTTGCTAAAAACCAGACATCCTATATTTATATTTGACATTCTGGCACGTTTTTCTGATGTGGACATAATGATGCGGCCATGACAAAAACAGACTACTAGAGTCTGTTTTATCATTTACTTCCCCGATACTTTTTCCCCAATCCCTACCCAGATTACGGGGAACTTTTACTTTCTACTTTCTTCAATATGAATATTTTTGAATATACAGTCCTTTTGGCCTTTAGAGTCTTTACATTTCAGAGGTAAATTTTTAAAATAACTGTACATTAAAAACTGCATTCATAAAGTGAAAAAATAATATATTTAGAATCTGAAAAAAATACATTTTACGTTGTTAGATTTTCAAAAAGGATAGACCTCAAAAGAGCCTACCAGTCCTACTCTCTCAAAACTCTATATCAAGCTTTACAGTATTTAAAATAGCAGAAGCGTATTACTTTCCCGTAGTATTTTATACGGAATATTAATTAGAGAATTGACAAACACTGATTCAAGGATTCCCAGTGAAGCCTGAGACTGAGACTATGGGACTATATTTTGACACAAATATCCCTCCCTACTCCATTCCTATCTCTTGAAAGTTTGAAATCAGAGATTTTAAGAAATAGACTATTAAAGAAATAAAAGAGTTCTCAGAGAATGAGCAGATAATGTGCCCAGATGATTAATGGCCTTTCAAAGATGAGCAAGTGTGGGAAACACATGACTCCTGGCGATGTGTGCTTTGCCTGCCAGATGGTGCCTGACCCCCAATCCCATCCCTCACCCCTCCTTCTCTGAGCTTTACCCCATCCATGATGCTCATTCCATCCTTGAATCCCCACTTCCACCTCATCCCTGATCTCTACAATCAAGGCTGAGGGATGAAGTGAAACTGAGGGATAGGACAAGGCTGTCTGTTTAGCAGATTACTTGGTAATTTTTAAAAAATAGCTGAATGTTTAATAGTTTGTTTTGCAGGCTGTTGCAGAAGTGCCCCCATATTAAAATGCTCTCATCAAAAAGTTCCCAGCATCAAAATAGCTGATCAAAGCAAGCATGTCAAAATATCATATAATCACCTATATGAGAGAATGAAAAATGTATCCAAGAGTTGGAAGACTTGAGTACTAGCTCCAACTTCTACCAACTGCCTGGCAGACCTTGGGGAATTCTATTCCTATCCTGATTCCATCTTCCTTGTAACTAGAAAGTTTGGACTAAATTATCTTCATAGTTTCTTCTCAAGTTATGATTTTCAGACAACCTGGTACTGTTATTTAACTATTTCATTTGGAATTACCTTACCTTTAAGCATCTCTGGATCAAGGAACATGTCCTATATTTCCACAGAAGATATCACAAAATGTGAGCACATAACAGGCACAACCATTTCTCAATTAAACTGATTTCCTATTTGTGAGCTAAACTGGTTGTAATTAGGATTCTGTTCAAGAACTTTACTCTCTGAGGAGCATAGGATATCACAGGTAATCTTGGCTGCTGGTCAGACTCTAATCAGCATCAAGCCAAATTCTTTGCCTATAAGACATAAAAATTATAGAGACGGCCCAAGAAAATATTGAGCCTCCCAAATGAATCTGATGCAGGATCCTCCATGACTCACTGTGGCCAGATGGTATGAAGCTTCCAAGTGACCATTTTTTCAACTTTATCCCCTCCCCACTGCTCTTGCCCCAATTGGTGTGTGCTAAGTTAAAGGTTAGAATCACTCTCTGTATTATATATAGCCCAAGAAGTAAAAAAGTGGCTTGGCTGTTGAGATATTAATAGTTTACATTTTAGAATAAAGCTTTTCATAAAACACAAGCATTTCAGTGATTTTCAAATTAGATTTTACCCATACCAAACTTTTATTTATGCTAACCATCATAATTTAATCTCTTTCACTAAAGTAACACATTCATTCCATAAATTTTCAATGAACCTCAAGTAAATGCTAGGTACTGTGTTAGCTATAGACAAGTATATATGAATGCAGTACATATAGGACGAATTACACATTTGTTTAACTAGATATAGGTTAAAATGCAGGAAAACACATCAGCCTTTTATCAACTTTCTGTGACAGTGAGTAAATACCCAACTCCTCAGATTAAGAAAAAAAAAAAAGGTATGTTCTAATTTTCTTATTAAGAAGACAATTCACCAAAGGCTAATCAGAGTAATTTTCTCTTTTGACACCATGCTGCCACTCCAGTCAAGCCTGATTAAAGAATGGCATCACTGTAATTCCGGGCTCCCATACCTTTCTAATAGAAGAAACTGAAATACTGAACAGATAAGCTAAATTTCTCAATGAGTCAATACTTTCTTTTAAGTCTGACTTCACAAGAATGGTTTATAACTGAACTTTTGGCTGTATTTCTCCCATTGAAAATTATGGCACCTATGACAGATTTCTGCTTTTTAAAAAATGAAATGGTCATAGAGATACTGGCAGAGTAAAAACAGCCCAAGTAAAGCATTTGGTTTGGCATGTGGAGAATCCTCAATGAGACATAGTCACCTGGTGATCCTGTTATGAACTTCAATAAGATGTGAACTTTCTTACTTCTTTGATTAAGTAGTATCAAGTTTAAAAATTTATATATTAGGCTAATATGCCACACAGAGAAGCTGACCCGTCCCTCACCAATGGGCATTTGGGCCTTCCCTAAGCTACAGAAGTGGTTTTCAAACTCATTGTTTCAACACATTGGTATGTCCAGATCAGCTGTGAATATGTGTTTTGCATCAGCTGTTACTAATACTGAACTACAACATTTGTAAGTAATTTTCTTTTTAAAAAAAAATAGCAAATAGAAAGTTGCTCCTATACTATAGAAATACCATCACTAAATCACTCACATTCCAATAGGCTTTCTAGTCCAAGAGAGAAGAAAGAGGCAGGATTACCACTGGTGCACTGGGAACCGTGCAGAACCTAAACCAGCTCCACCTATGGGAGGGATCTGCTTGGGAAGAGTGTATCTCAAGGACCAAAGAAAGCACAGATAAGGCTGAGAATTATACTTAACTCCGGGCACACAGTGTGTGAAAGTTATCAAACTTAGCTCTCATAATGGTTGGGAATTGCTCATCTGTAGAGTAAGTTAAACTTTAATTTTCAAGATACAAGGTCGTAATGAGTCGGGCTTGGGGGATTTTGAAGGGGTTGGTTTTATTGGGGAGGGAGGGCATTATTCAAAAGCAATTACCTGTCTGATTTTCAACTTTCTCAGCCTGCAAGTGATATAACAGAAAGTGGGAGAGTGACATTGCCTTAAAGTGATAAGGAGTTTGGAATTTGAAGCCAGAGAAGAAGAAATTCTTTTTTGGACCTGCTGAGTTTCAGTTGATGGTAGGAGATCTAAATGGAAAAATACAAACATATGTAACTCATTTGAGCTAGTTTCCTCTTATGTATAAAGGGCTTAAGACTATCTGCCTTGAAGAGTGCTGTGAGAATTAGAGATGATGTATATAAAGTTCACAGCACAAAGCCTGATTCTAAAAGAGCATTTTAGGACTGAGGCACTGGTAAGAAGTCAGAACTGGAGAGCTAATTATTTTAAGGCGGCAACAGAAGCCATGAAAATGAAGAGTAGAGAAAGAGAGCACTAAAGACATGTCTTTGGAGAACAGTTACATTTGGATAGAAGAGGAAGACTGCCACCAAAAAGGAGAGAAGGAATGCTCAGAGAGGTAGGAGGGAAACATATATTCAGTGTCACAAGCCAAGGGAAGAGAAACATAAAAAGAGGAGAAGGAAAAATAAGCCCCAAAGAATTCAGCAAAAAGTCAGTTGGTAACTTGCAGGAGAGCAATTGTAGTAAAGAGCCAGTGGCAGAAGCCAGGTTACAAGGTGTTTCAGAATGAGTGGTAAAGAAATGGAGCCAGCAGATGTAAACCACTCACTTGAGAGGAGAAAGTCAATAATATCTCAGTCTGACAGCTGGACTTGGTCCAGACACGCTAGAACAGATTTTAGCCATAAAGACTTAAATGTGGGATTTTAATATGGAATTTCTGATGGCTGCAGGTATAGAGGGGCCTCCCAAGGGAAAAACACATTCCTCCTAAAACTAAATATGGCTTTCATAAGCTCAACAAAGGGAGGCCAACTCTGGTTGTTTCTTAAATCTTCATGGCTTCAAGATAATACCACTCAATTCTAGGGACTGAAGAGAAGGGAAAAAAAAAAACAGAATGAAAAATTTAAGAATGTACAAGATTGATGAAGAATCTTCTCTCTCTGGTAGCCTTCCTGCAGAGCTTTTGTTCTCAAAATTCCCAGACTCTCTAAGATTCCTAAAGGAGTGGAACCTAATCAAGCCTCCTCAGGTTATAGGGGTTTAAAAAAAAAAAAAGCTTGTCTATTAACTCCAAATCAATCACCTCCTGCTTCCCTTGTATTACACAAAGTCCCTATTGTTAGTGAGTAAATAAATAACCCCCCAAAAAGCAGAGTAATTTTCTGAAAAAGTTGGTAGGGTCCACAAAGCTGATTAGGACTTGTTTATTTGAAAGGTTCAAATAAAAGGCATTTCAACTGGTCAGGAATGTTTGAAAACTAGTAAGATGTGACGGGATTCAGTAGGGTAAACATGTCCTCCCTCCAGTCTCTTGGAGCCTCTAATCCTTATAACAAGCGAAGTCTTAAATAAGAGAAATAATAATACTGGCTACCATTGTTGAGCAAGCATGTACCATGTGCCCTTTACACACATTGTCTCATTTAATGCTCACAGTACCACTAGGAGGTTAGGTATTATTAACTCCGGGGATGCAGAGCACCTGGGCTAACCCTGGTGCCAAAGGACCTCTCAGGTTTCACCAACATAAATCTCATACCTATAACCTGGTCATCAACTTCTATTTTCTTGTCCCAATACTGCTTTGACTGCTTGGTTTTCAACCAGTTAAGAAAAAATAAAAACTAAACTTCCCTGTATCTTGTCCTCAACTTTATCTTATGACACAAAGGCTTTGGAAAAAGACTCAAGTTAAAATCCTGGATCTGCCCCATCTAATCTTTGTAGTCTTGGGCAAATGATTTCCTCAAATGGACAATAATGGTAACTTGCAGTGTTAAGACTGAGCTACTAGTTCAGTGCCTAACACATAGTAAATAATCAAAACTGTTACTTTTTTAAGATTTTAAGTTTTAAGTCATAATTTTATGTTTTCCTCATTCAAATAAGATATATTTGTGTGTGTGTGTGTGTGTGTGTATGTAAAAGTTTTATACTTCACCATAGATACATGTGGGTTTTTACCATAAAAACCACACACAATGTTACACACACACACACACACAATACACTATCAACGGTCATCAATGTCAATACATAGCTTGCATATCCAATTTTTTATAAAATTTTAACATTATGATCACTTTTTCATAAAACAAAATATTCTTTGAAAACATTATTGTTAATGGCTTTATAATATTCCATTGTGTGCATACACTAAATTGATTTAATAGGCACTACATTAATTAAACAGAAATAGTTGCCTTTTAACCAACTTTTTAACCAAAGTCTTGAGTATGTCAACCCAGAGGACAATTCCAATAAGATTTACAGGGAAAAGGAAGTTTCTGTTTCCTTTAAATTATACCTTGTATTTGGCCGCCATGCTTCTAGCTGCCTCTGTCAGGAGTTATGAGCTTTAGTGTTGCCTGTGGACATCGAAGCAGAAGCTGTTGAAGTCAGATTTTGAGGCCACATCCTAGGAAACCACCAGCTTGAAAAGAAGTATGTAACACTGTGTACATTCAACCATAGCTATCTATAACAAAATGCATATTCTGAATATTTTAACGAGCCACATTACCATGCATTTTGTGACATCAAGGGAGCATTCTTAAACCAGAGGACTGGTTCTCATTAAAATACCCAAGATGGCTTGGTTAAATATATTATGGTATACTCAAACAATAGAATATTGCATAGCCATTAAAATAATGATGACATCTATGTAAGAGTATGTCACAAGCCATTGTTAGGTTGTTTAAAAAGCAGGATATAAAATAGTATGTATATTATAAGCCATACATATAGCTGTAAAGAGTAGTTATCTCCGTGTCTTAGTATCATGAGTGAATTATTTTCTTCTCTATCTAATCTGTATTTTTGAATTTTTTAAAATTAATATGTTTCTTAATTTTAAAAAAGAGTCAATATTCTTCATTTGTCCACATTCTAAACCCCTATAATGGTATGTGCTACCATTCTCTATGTAGTCTGGCTTATTGAGACTTCACTATATTGACAATAATAAATAACCCTTAGGGAGCACCAATAGAATACTAGAATTAGAGTCAAAGTTCTGAATTGGAAATTAAACTCTACCACTTCCTATCTTAATATCCTGGGCAAATTACTTAATCTCTTGGAGCCACAACCTGATTTCTAAAGTAGGAAACAATATTATGTACCTCACAAAGTCATTGTGAGTTTAAGTGAAACAATGTAGGTGCAAGCTCCTGTTCCCATACGTGGTGCACAAAAAGTCGGTTAAACCTAGTTTTAATACCTTTCTCAGCAAGATAGAAAGTACAAAGTGACTCTCATTTTAATTATTCAATTCATACTGTTTCTCTTTTCATTCAATGTGTTCTCGTGTGTTCATACTGGAGTCTGGAGTCTGAGGAAGAATACACAGTAGAAAAGATATCAATGAGAGAATGCCTGAGAGAATGGGGATAGACAAATACCTGAATAGTGAGTGCACAGTCCTTGTATCAAGTGCTAACTAAAGATGCCTGATCACAAGCCGAATCTAAATTAATAAAGGTGATTACTCCTACCTACCTTGTAACCATGACTTAAACCCAAAAAGAAGAGAACCTCAAGTTTAAATCTCAAAATTAAATGATCTAGTGTTAATGCAGCCACAGTTGCCAGAGGCACACATTTCATTTAAGTTGATAGGAGATGTATTTACAAGTGTTATTGATAGTCAGAAGAGAGGGTTAAAGGAAGCCCTTGTTGAGTTCATAACAGAAGAAAAGGACTATACAGTCTATGTTAATTATATTCTCATTTGCTATATGATCTTATGGGAACAGATCTGTCTTCTACTGTGCTAATGAGCTAATGTCCTCTACTGAGACTCCATCATGTGCATTTTAGTACTGCCATTGGTTTTTCCAAATGCAGGGTCTTATTTGTCCTAGAGAGGAAAAAAGGAAGATATTTCCAAATGAAAGTTAAATAATAATAATAATATAATAATAATGCCTCCAAGCCTTCATCTTCCTTCCCCACCTTCTCTCAAATACAACTGATTTATCAATCTATAACTCACGATTTCCAAAAAGTAAACTGAAAAATGTGATGGTATTAAATATGAATGGCCATCTGCTCAGTCTCTGAGGAGAGCTGGAGCTCTAAACTCCAAATACAGGACACCAAAAAAGCCCGCCCTTAAGCAAAAGGTACTTTCAGCCTACACATTCAAAAATTTAAAAATGTAGGTGAAAAAGTGAGCTCTTCAGTCAAAATTCCCACTTTTTAATGTCTGCAATATTATCTAACATTCAGAATTGCATCAGGATTAGAAATTGTATACGTGGTATGTCTTTTTTTGAAAAATGATATAAATCAAAAATTACTATAAGTCTCGAAATATCAGATAACATGAATGGTTTTATTTTTTTTATGATTCTACCTGAACAGGAAAGGAATGAATGGGCTTCAGAAACCTCTAGTTTTTCCAACAGCTTTCTTGCAGAATAATACACTTTCATAATGCAATATAAGATTATAAATTGCCAAATTGATTTTGCATCAGTGGTAAAAAGTCCTAAGTGACTAAGTATCCTAAGGTGACCTAGTATATTACAGAAAATGTGAAACCATAGTATACTGACAGTTTAATTGGTTTAGCAAGAGTTCATATCACTTGGCTGAAATGCATCATTGGCGTTTTTATCGTTACTTCTTATTGCAGCTTTAAAAATAAAGTAGATGACAATCTTGTGAAATCTTTTTTTTTTTTTTTTACTGAATCAGGTTCCTGTCCTTGACTTTATTGCTATGCCTAGCTTTCTAAAGCAATGTTTACAAACTGCCTCTGCCTTTTAATATATTTTGAATAGTGAAATTTATCTCCCAACTTGATCCCTTTGAGCCAGGAGATGGGAAAACACTAGTGTATAGTCCATGTGAGGAACACCAAAACAGATGGCATCAAGGAGTTAAATACCAGAGTGGATGGCACCTTGACATTTATTGCTGTCTAGTGCAAACCAGAATATATAATTTGACTCTTTTACAACATTAGGAGAGCAATTTAAATGCGTTAGGACTTGAACTATCAAAAGATGCTGTCTCCTGTCTCCAGATGTAATTACAAGACAAGACTATTAAAGGAGTCTTATAAATACGAGAGGAGCTGAGACTGTGAAGGGCAACAGAAGCGGAAAGACCTACCTCCCTAGCGGTGGCAGCTCGTTTTCTGACAGAGCAATCCCTGTGGTAGAACAGGAGGCCAGCTCGCTGGTCAGGAAGCTCTCCTCCACAACCACTGGTATCAAGTGAAATTCTTGAGTTTAACTGTGATCCATCGCAGTAAACTAGGAGCAGATATGATATTGCACCACCAAGAACATACTAGGCCATTTTGCCTCCATTGCACTACTTCAGGTTAGATGGGCAGATATCAGACACCTGTCTAGTTAATTGAGAAGCTACATACTATATGTGAGGAGCTCACAGTGCTAGGTAATGATGCGTTTTAGTAAACTCAGGCCATGCCAGTTTGGTGTTCTCCAAAACCCGGTAGGTGGTAACTTCCTAAATGGTAACTTTCACTTGTTTTCCCAATCCCATCTTTTCAGTGGCATTAAAGTATCCATATATGTACATATAAATATCAAAAGGAATCATAATGTTCATCTGCAAATTTCACAATATTCCTGGAAATAAAGTTATAGAGAAAGAATCTCTAGTTACTTACCAATACGATATTTTCTTTACAAAGATTTCTTCAAAATATCATGTATATAGCTACCATGTTAAAGAATTACATACAAAAATGGCAAAAGTATGAGGGATGAGGGGGCTCAGCTTGGCCATTATAAAACCGCAGGTTGAACCTAGAGATTTTCAGCAGGGAGCCAAGTTAGAGCAAGTACACAGGGAAGGAAACTGTTAGTTCTTAGTAATAGGATTCAGTGTGGATTAGGATGCAGTGAGATGGGTACTCACACACTGCTACTAGGTGTATAAATTGGTCAAAACCTTCTGGAGGGTGATGTGGCATTAAGTAGCAAGACCTTTTTAAAAGTTCATATTTTTTGATGCCTTAAATTTATTTTTAGGTCTCTATGCTTAAGGAAACATCAAAAGTGAGCACAAACATATATTTACACAAATGTTCATTGCAGCATTATTTGTACTGGCATAAAATTGGAAGAAAAACTAAATGTATATCAATAAAGGGTTGATTAAATATATTATGCATGTTAATAATCACACTTAGGTGAACTTTCAATGGCATGTGGAAATTCATGTATACATTGTTAAGAAAAAGAGCAGAGTTCAAAATTGTACATAGTAGAAAGTATCCTGTGTCACCTCACTCCTCTGTACTTTCAAAAATATCGAACAGTGCAGTGAAATAAAAAAGCAAATCAGAGCTCATTACTTTTGAAGGCAAAAGAATTTGGCCACTAAATTTAAAAAAAAATAGTTTTAAATAATTTTATATTTACAAAAGAGTTATGAAGCTAGTTTTGCCCAATTTTCTCTAATGTTAACATCTTAACATAATCACAGACCATTTGTCAAAATTTAAACATTAACATTGGTACAATACTAATAACTACAACCTTTATTCAGATTTCCACAGGTTTTCTACTAATGTCCTTTATCTGTTTCGTGCTGTAATTCAGGATGTAACATTGCATTTACTTGGTAACTTAATTTAACAAGATAATTCAAACCTTTGCCTTGCCCAGGACTCATAAAATACCTATTCACTTAATTATGTTTTCTTTTAGCTTATTTCAATTAGAAGAGCCATAAAAGTATAAAGAAGATATTTTAGAATGTCGATTTTTTTGTTTTCTTGATTTTCACATGAATTTATT
Organism: Pteropus medius; assembly: GCF_902729225.1. NCBI lineage: Eukaryota > Metazoa > Chordata > Mammalia > Chiroptera > Pteropodidae > Pteropus > Pteropus medius. The sequence goes on along the minus strand of NW_024340698.1, from coordinate 6,967,374 downwards.
TATCTCAGAATTCTTCCCAGAGACCTCCTTTATATTATTCCTCCCATATGGGTTTCTGGGTGCCTGTTAGCTGGATTCATATTCCCCTAATAATCAGGCCCCTACTGGTTAGGTGCCAAGGCAGCATCAAGTAGCTGCTCCCCTCATCTCAGACAAAGGAAAAGAATGAGTACTAAACTGAATAGAATAGAACTTTGAGGTAGGGAGCTACTATCAGTAACCCTAATCTTGCTAGAAACAACCTCTGGATAAAACCAATTTGCTCAACAAACATTTCTTTAGCATCATGCATATCATGTCAGAGTGATGCAGAGAAGCTATATAACTCGACAAAAAGTCACTTCGCTAATAAGTGGCAGAACAGTGATTCAAACCCCAGTTCAAGTATGACTCTAACATCCATGGTCTTAACAATTTTATTATGTGCCTTTCTTGAGAGACACTCAATAGATGATTGAGCTGAATCATTCCAATTCTAGCTCTTGAATCCTGACTATTCCAACCCTGAATTGAACTCTGACCCAGCACTGGTTCTGACTTGATCTTTATGTGTCTTCCTTCCCCTTTTACTAAATCATGGACTTACCCACCCTGACGTGTTGCACTCTATACCAACCCAGCTGACCCCTCTGTAATTTGTCTCAGTCATGTTCTGTTAAAACTTCTTGGATATACCTGCCTCCCCTAGTTGGGGACCATCCTGCTTCTCGCCTGACTATGAGGGGTCTCTGGTGTCCTTTGCTCTGTGAGCCAGTCTGGTTGCCAAGCAGTTCTAGACCTGCTCCTGGCCCTCTGCTGCCCTCTAGCAGTCGCCAGCCATGCTGCCCCATCTAGAACACAGGACTAGCTTTACCTTTGGGCCCAGTCTGTATACTACCAATTGACTTGGTAACCTTAAAGCCAGAAGAAGGGAGGTCTGGCTGAAATAGCCTAGATCCCCTGGGATAATGATACTTGGCAGGAATCAGATCAAGAGAAATGACCTTCTTGTCTTCCTTTTTAAAAGAAGGCTAGAGGGAAAGGAGGAAGAAAGCCTAGTCTTGCTCCTTGTCTTCACACCGAGACTCTCTCAAGAGATGTTCTTCCCAAAATAGCACTGTGGAAGGCCCCGGGGGAATCTCAGACTAGTGTGTCCCAGCTTATAAAGGAGGTTCCCAGCTCTGAGCATGGAGGATGGGGGAGGCAGCAAGTCCTTGGGCCTTAGGGAAATAAATATATCAGTGACTTGGCCCAGGGGATACTTTCTAAACTTCTCTACTCACTACAGGAGTGACCTCAGGAACTACCAGCTGTGCACAGGTGGCAGAAGCCTTTGATGACTGGTTTCCTCTACCCCAGGGTCATTTAGCAGCAGGAAGGGGTGTGGGGTAGAGGGAGCAGCTGTTTATTCTCATGACACTTCCCACTGCCGAAGACAGCTCTTTGATTGATCCCCCCTCAGAAGATCTAGCTTGTTCTCTTGGGACAGAAACAGTTTGGGGATAGATGGGTTGTGCAATTTCCTCTAGGTCAAATGCTGGATCCTCAGGAGAAAAAAAAAACTTTCTCCAGTGCTATCTGTTGTTGGGAGTGAAAGGAGGTGACTGCAAAGGTACTACCATTCCTACACCTTCTCACCTTTTCTTCTGACCCTCTTAGAATCTATTAACATAAGCTCACATGGGTTCATTCACTTGGTCATCACTACAACTCTTAAGAGATAGATTCTTCTACTACTCATTTTTAAGATAGGGTAACTGGAGCTTTAAGAGCTTAAGTCTCTTGCCCAAGGTCACACAGACACAGAGCCAGGATTTGAACTCAAACAATCTTAGAACTAAGAGAGCCATTGGTATTAAAAACAGACTTCAAAAAAGAAGCCTTACACTCCCCACCCATGTACTCCTTGCACGCATAGCACGCGCCCCACACTACCTGCACACACACACACACACACACACCATGCCAGTGATTATTTATCTTTTCCAGCAAAGAGCAATTTAATCTCCTTTTAGGAAACAAAATCTGACCCATTTAGTCAGAGAGAGGAGACAGGCTGAGAATAGACAAGCAAGTGAAAGTAAAAATCAAACTTGCTGAAAACAGGAAGTAGAGAAAGCAGGCTGGAAGCTCTGATCAGAGAGATGGGAAACAATAGATCTCAGGCACTTCTCCCCCATTTGTGAGATGCTCTAAAGCAAGAATTTAAGAGAGAATCATCTAAATCATATCCTCTGTAGAAAGAACCCGAGCCAAACCCAGCCCAAAATAGAGGATAGTGTTTGTCTGATCACTGGGAGCCTTACCTGAATTCTAGCATTAGTCAAGAATAGTAATCTAAGACAAAAAGAGAGAAAACTGGAAGAATCTCTAAGAGGAGGGCTGTACACTCCAGCTAGCAGGGCAAAGGACTGGGGGACCACCCTGAACAAGCATGGAACAACTACAACACAACAGCTGGCTGGGCCAAGACTTCCCAGCCCTAGGCTCGGCAGTGGCCCAAACCCATTGTTTATTTGCATTGCAACAGCATATCACCCTCAAGCTGGAACTTCCAAAGATGATAACATCGGCTTCCATTTAATTATAAAAAGGAACAATCAAAATAAGCAGATGACTCTAGGCCTTCCTTTACTGTCACAGGTAGAATTTCAGAGTGACGATACTGACAAATGCCAGGTTTGGGGGAGAAATGGCAGAGTCCTGAGATGCTCTGACTGGTCACTCTCCATCCTATAAATGAACCAGGAACATTGTTTTTAAAAGAAAGACGTCATCCTGAAGTTCTGATGATTCTAAATTTGGGGATCACTATCAGATACCAGTGGTTTTTACATGGCATTTACACATGAAGACATTTTTAGCGAAAAATTTATTCTAAACTTTTCAGCATAACACTGGCTGGAAAATATTCCACTACATGCTGGGACAGGACTGCAATTGAAATTCCAGTCACTGTTAGAAGATGCTCAACATTTTTTAAGCTATTTCCTACCAATGAGTTTATTGCACAATATATAGAACCCAACTGGCCACTTTAAACGATTCTAGAAGGCAACTGTATATCAAACTCCTCCATAATGGATTTTTTTTAAATTGTTAAAGAAACTCATCAGTCCTCAGTAATCATTTTAAAGTAAAAATGATTCACCTCTAACTACAAGCTAGTACAGCCCCTGTTCCTATTCTAGAAGCCATAACCATGAATAACTCCAATCACCTCCAATTCTGAAAGTACTAATTACCTCCAGGGATACTACACAGGCAGCTAAAAAGCTGGATGACCACAAGCAATTAGCCAATCAATTTGGCTTGAAATCTCCCCCAACACAACTGGCAGAAAGCCATACAAGAAGTCTAAATGGCAGTCACCTATTTGAGAGGAAACAAAAGGTTTGAGCCTCCCACACTACATTAGTAAGCTTCCATGGTGCCCCAAATCCCCATAGTTCTAATCACATATTGGGATTTAGGCCCTACTCAGAAAGCAAATGGATTTACTCATTGTCAAAAACATGTTAGCCCATTAGCACCCATTACCACACTAAGCAGCTCTCACCTAGGAAAACTGATTGAATGGGAAGGAGGTGACTCAGGCCAGGATGAGGAAAGGTGACAAAGAAAAGAATGTTTGTGGCAACAGAGGTATGGGGGGTGGTGAGGGTAAACAGAAACAAAGCCCCTCTGGTTCCCATATTCATTAAAGAGGAAAAGAAGGTGGCTGTCACAAATAATCTCAGCGGTCTAATATCAATCCCAAACCAGATATCAGCAGAATATCTGTGAGCATTTCAAAACAGAAGAAACAATCACAAGAAGCTGGCATAGTTCTGTGAGAACGAGTCATGCCACACTAACCTCTTTTCCTTTTATGATGGGAGTACTGGGCTGAAAACCAAAGGACTATAGTGAACATACCGCTTCTGGATTTCAACAGGGCCTAGGACAGAATGAACAGTCATGCCCAACATAGATAGCTATGAATTGTAAAGAATACCACTGGCTGGTTCCTTTACTGCTTTGGTGGCTATACCCAAAGGCACTAGTTAATAGATTAATGTCAATCTAAAAGGAAGTCTCTTATGAGGAACCTGCTCTGCTCTGCTCAGCATTTTTATCAATGACTTAATAGCATAAACGGTACACTGATCAAAATTACAAATTACATGAAGCTAGAAGGGACAGTTAACCCATTTCGACACCCTGATGATCTCAACAGGCTAGAATTTTGGCTCAAATTTTAAAAGATATCATATATTAATATGAGACCAACATCCCAAACATGGAATGAAGGCTGGTGACAACAGTTTGAGAATTTTGCTTGACTTTAAGTTCAACATTCACTGACTCAATAGTAAGTGTCTTAGGGTGGCTGCCTCAATAAAGGTATATGTGGACTATAGGAGATGATTGCTGCCCTGTGCTCTGTATTGGCAATTCTGGGCACTGCAATTTAGGGACATAATCACCAAGTAGAAGCCTATCCACATGAGAGCAACCAGTATAATGAAAGAATTACAAGGAGATTGATTTTGGCCCAAAAAACATAACGAACTAGCAATTAAAGTTGACCAAAATTAAACTGGCTGCTTCTTAAGGGAGTGGATTCTTCATCAGAAGAGGTTTTCACTCCAAGACCAAATGATCACTGACACGAAATATGTTGTACAGAGGAGTCACATAGAGGTAGGAGGGTTGTATTTGATGACCTCTAAAGTTCCCTGTCAACTCTGAGATATTATGACATTATGGAACCACCTTCCTAATTTATAGAACTGAAAAAGAACACAAAACTAAAGCCAAACCTCTGAGTAATGAATTAACACATGAAAGGAAATATTCTGAACACAGTAGAGACTAGGGAAACAGCAGACTATCCCAGTCCTTTCTTCCTCCAAACTCCTTAGCCGTAGGGGTCTTGTTTGCATGGATAGCTTGGGAGTTTAAATAAACTTCACTTGGGTGGCTGAGATGGTTGTAATAAGGACCAGGGTGAAGAGAGTCAAATGGTGATGTGTAAACAACTTATTTCCCTGCCTTCTGTGAAAACAGAATTTGATGTTTTTCTATAGAGATTTATATGGCTAGGAACAAAAAAAAAGAAAAGAAAAGAAAAGAAAAGAAAGAAAGAAAGAAAAGAAAGAAAGAAAGAAAAGAAAAGAAAAGAAGAAAAGAAAGAACAGAAAGAAAGATTAGAAAGAAGACAGAAGAAAGACAAAGAAAGAAAAGAAAGAAAGAAAGAAAGAAAGAAAGAAAGAAAGAAAGAAAGAAAGAAAGAAGAAAGAAAAAAAGAGAAACAATGAATTAATCCACTTTAAGAGGATATCTGCGAAATATAATTATAACTCAATCTAAAGCAAAACATTTCTTCTATAAGGCCTTTAATTAAGAGAGAAAAATAGAGTGAGCATGACCATAGACAGACTGACCTACCTTTTTTAGGAATACAGCTGAATACTATCATGTGCATTTCTGAAAGTGGCCAGTAGTACCTGGTATACAGTAGATGCTCACTAAATAGTTGTTGCCTGGCTGACAGAAAAAGGAAAATAAAGTTTTTGAGGCATCTAACCAAAAATGCCCTCCAAATTCAAGCCTGCAGTATGACAGCAGGATTTAGGTTTTCTGCTTGAGGCAACTAACAGGGCTGAACCAGGAGGAAGTTGTGTTCCTTGGCTTCTGGCACACTGAAAAAGGAGAACACAATTTCCTAGGCAGACTGCTCAGGGTCAGCCCTCTAAAGCAGGGATCCCCAACCCCTGGGCCGCAGACCAGTATCAGTCCTGTTAGGAACAGCAGGAGGTGAGTGGCTGGCGATCAAGCAAAGCTTCATCTATATTTGCAGCTGCTCCCCAGCACTAGCGTCACTGCTTCAGCTCCACCTCAGATCATCAGGCATTAGATTCTCATAGGAACACACTGGTTCCTGGTGCCAAAAAGGTTAGAGATCGGTGCTCTAGAGCAATCCATTAGGTGCTTCCTCAATGAGCTATAGAAAATCTTAGCTCTCTCTGCATATTGGGAGGCAGTAGAGAGCTTGATGCTGGCCTACCACTCCTGAAAATCTTGCCCAGGACCCAACATTCCAACTTCTAGGAGGTTCTGCCCCAGGAATAGCCTTTCAAGTTCATGAAAAGGTATGAATGAAGATATGACCTTCAGCACTGTGTGTAAGAGAAAAAAAATCAAGAACATACCTATATGGTTGCCTATAAGGTAGTGGGTAAATGGGGATATTATGCAAATGTCTTTTTAAAGGACACAATGATTTTTAACTGAACAAATAAATAATAAAAATAATAAAGGACAAAGTCTTTACTTGTTTTGAAAGATGCCAAAGATATATGAAGTGAAAAGGCATGTTACAAAACAATATGTATCCATGGTCCCATTTATGTAGGGAAAAAAACTGTATAAGTTAGCACTGAGTGTGCATGTATGGACACAAGTACATTGAATAGGATCCTAAAGTAGGTTGGAAGATCACTTCTTTCTATTCGCTGAGAAAACTGCCTACACTTGTGATAGTTTTACTCCCACTTTTCTTTAATTAAATGGAAAGCTCATTGTATATAACTAAATAAATCAATCTTGCTATTGGGAAAAGTTTGAACACATCAGACTCTATAGTGTTTGCAGTTGGTGAAGTTAGTAAGGTAGGGAGATATAAAATGGGGACTTTCACTTTTTTACTTTCACTTTTTACTTTTTCAATATTGTTTCTTTTTTTAAATTAAGCATGTCTAAATACTACCTGCGTTTTTCCATCTCAAAAAACTACATTTATAATTTGAAAAAATACAAAAGTGAAAAAGGAAGAAATCCCCTCTCTGACTCAGCCTCCTGGAAATCCACAGAAGGCCATAGTGAAGGAGTCCAGCCAGGCCTGCTTAGATTCTCTGCTCCACTCAAGGCATTCCCATTCTCTCTCTTGGGGTAGCGGGGGGAATTAAGGGGAGACTGGGTCTCAGGGTAGGACATGCATAGCCCTAAACATAGGGACAATTTATGAATAAGCAATTTTCACAGAAAGTCAAAACCCTGGGAGAAGCAACAACCCTTTCAAAGCCTTCTCATTAGGAACAGCATCAGTGCCCACTAATAAAATTAAATAATGCACCTACCAAAATACTTGACATTGTCAAGGAAATACTTCCAATGAAGAAAACCTGGCACTTGAGGCAAACAGAAATTCAGTAAAATGAAGGCGCTGATTCACATAAGCCTCCGGGGAATAAAACCTTGATACACATGTCCTTTTCTATCAAATCTTCCAAGAGAACATGCACATACACTCAGGCTGTTTAGGAAAAGAATACCAGGCAGCATTGAATAACTAGATTCAATCAACAAAGCACACCAGTAAATCACTTGTAAGCTCCTCTTTGGTTAGTCGCCAAGCAATTTCTATGCTATAAAAAGAACACTTCATGAAAGAAAGATCTACACGCAAAAGCACCTCATGGACCACAGTCTTCCTCATCAGAATGAAAATGTGAGCCAACTCAGAGAAATGGGAAGAGAACCAGTTAAGAGTTAGAAGGCCAGTCTTCCAATTGCTACTTGTCAGTTTGAGACTTCAGGCCAGTGGTTTTCAACAGGAGGTGAATTTGCCCTCCAGGTGACATTTTTGATTATCACTACTAGGAGTAGAGGCTAGAGATACTGCTAAACATTCTACAATACACTAGACAGCCTACCTACAACAAAGAATTATCCAGCCCAAGATAATGCCGAGGTTGAGAAACTCTTTTAGGCAAGTCACTTCTCATCACTCTATCCTCAGTTTTCTTACCTGGAAAATAGGAACCAGGTGTCTCACAGAAGTAAAAATGCTTTAAAGAATTTAGCTTTATATAAATGTAGGGTTATCTGATCCTGGGGTCATTTTAGTATTTCACGTCTATCAAAAATGCCTAAGAACTGTTCATTTTCAGTTTCAAAGTTTAATTTGGACTTTTAGAAATCCAAATTGTTTTGAAAAAGTAATTTAGGAAAGAGCCATAGAAGGCTTCCTGGTGAATGTAGTACTTGAGGCAAAAGACAGTATAGAACAGAGTCTGAGAGACTAGGCTCTCGAGTGTGTCTGGAGTTCAAATTCCAAACATCTTTGTGATCAGGGGCAAATTACTGAACATCTGTAAAACACAGTATTAATAGCGCCTACAGTTGTGATGAGGGCTCAATGAGTTATACATATAATGAGCTTAGAACAGTACTTGGTAGATAGTAGATAGTTATTAAATATAAGCTAGTATTATATTTTAAGGAAGCAAACCAGAGATACGTAGAGGAGGGTAACCTAATCCAGTGGAGTGGGTAGGTCAGGGAAGGTTTCCTAGAAGAAATGGTACCTGATTTACATCTTAAAAACTGATGGACACTAGAAGAAGGGTATAAAACTGAAGGCAGGGAGACTAGTTAGGAATCAGTTAAATAGTCCAGGCTAGAGCTGAGGGCTCAATCCAGGGCAGTGGTTGTAGGGATGGAGAAAAAAGTATAATCAACAGGTCTCGGGAATGACTGACTGTGAGAGAAGAGAAATCAGGAAGGAGTGGGCAGATAGTAGTACTTGAACAAGCTACTTACCTCTCTCCCTGAGCTTCAGTTTTCCTCATCCATAAAATGGAGATAATACCACCTACCTAACAGGATTAATGTAAGAATTAAATTAATTTTATTTTAAAACCCATAGCACACTGGCACGTAATAAACAATAAATGGAAACTCTATTATTATAATTATTACTAACAATAATTACAACAGCCCTAGAAAGGGCCCCTAGGTGACAGCTAGCCTAAAAGGCTCAGCATCAAGAAGAGACTTGCCCAATGTTACACTATCTACTTAGTAGCAGAGCCATGAATAAAAATTTGATCTTCTGCCTCCTGCTCTGTGGTTGGGTTTTTTTTTTTTTCACTATATTGTTCTAAGTGATTGGTTGGAGGATGCTTCCCTCCCAAAGATTAAGATGAGGTCACCCATATTGTCAGCAGTCTTCTCTTTCCAGTGTCAACATTGAATAGGATTCTAAAATAGGCTGGAAGATCACTTCCTTCTATTTACTGTAAAAATTTACCCATACTTCTTAATCTGGTAGTTTTACTCCCACCTCTCTTTATTAAAATGGAAAGCTCATTATATATAAGTGAATCAATCTTGCTATTTCTACAGATCTTGTGATTTTAACTGTATCACCTCCCAAGAGAACTAAATTGTATACAGTAGCTTCATTATAATGAGAACAAACACAGCTGGGCTCCTAAATGGTGCAACTCCTCTAATGCTTCTATTGAGCTATACAGCATTGCTATTGCTATTTGATTTCTTTAAAGGATATTTACTGCACTCAATTACAAAACATACAAGTAAAGCTTCTAATTCTGCAGACCAAAACTCAAACCCCTCTCAAAAGCAACATAGGTGAGCATGAAATAACTATATTTGAGAAAGGAGATGGGAGGCAACATCCAAAATAATAGTTCTTCCTTCAAGCCAAAAAGGCATCTGAGTGATAAAAGAATATGCTAACCATCGGCACCCAAATAGATATTATTAAATCTCGAAACCCTGACTTTGGTGCTGTTAAAATAACTGAGACTATATATTTGAGTTCATTAAATAATCATAAATGTGAATCTATTTGTCTAGACTAGGATTCTTCATAGAATTCGATTAGAGCTGAATGGAATTTTAGAGATTAGCTAGCCTTGTGGTTCTTAACTGTTTGGGGCCGGGGAAGCGGGGAGTGCAGATCCCTTTAAGAATCTAATTTAAGCTACGCGCTTTCTCTCCTGAAAAAAAAAAAAGTCACATATATAAAACATTTCACAAACAATTTCAGGGGTTATGAGGACCCACTGCAACCCATCCATGGACCCCAGTTAAGGACCAATGTGTTAGTCTACTCATCTCTCTGGACAAAGAAACTGCACTTCAGAAAGGTCAATTTGCTCAAACTCCATTAAGATGATAGCCCTAGAGTTAAAAATGTGAATTACACATAACAGCCCTAATTCGTAACCACCCCTTACATAAGTGTGTATAGTGCTACTTGGTTTAATATGCAATTTTACATACATATCTTCATATTCTCATAACTAATATACACTGGACATGTAGTACCTCTATTTTATAGATGAGAAACTCAAGATTTAGAGAAATTAAATAAACTTCCACAAACATCTGCTAAAATCTCTCATGTCTATCTACTCACCAACACTGAACTAGGAGGTAGAGATACAGAGATGAACTCAAAGCGTACTCTCAGAGGAGCTTTTAGTTCAGTGAAAGGGACAAACATCCCCCATCGCTCCTCCCCCATCCAAAGCACATCACGTCTACTTTGGTAAGTGCTAAGATGGAGGAAAAGAGCACTGAATTGGAAGCAGGTGGGATAGGGTGGGATGGCAGGGAGACCTAGCCTAACCTACATGTTGGAGAAAGGGGTTCAGATGACTTGTCCCAGGTCCCAGAGCTAGAAAGTAACCAAGCTGGAACTGGAACCTATGTGTTCTGATTCCAAGGCCAATGCATTTTCATGGGCTGAGCTTTCCAAGAGCCTTACAACTAGAAGGGGCTGAAAAGTCATTCCTGGGAGCACAGCCTCAGTCACATCATGAATAAAACTTCCCAGCTCTTCAGTTTTCAATAAATATCACTATCAGTTAGTACATGCTCGATACATGCAAATTCGCTTTAGCACATGAAAATTAATTAGGCATGACTCAAATTAAACATAAGACCATTCAGCATGTAAAGCTGAAACAGTTTCTTCCTACTAGTGACCACATTACTATACTCAAACATTCTCCCTCTGTACTTCTCAATTTTCTAATCTTGCTTCTTTTGAGTTTTGCTTTGGCCCTAGGAATTTATCTCTTTTCTTTCCTGCTATGCTAGTGAGCAGGGCCTCTGAAAGGCTGGATAGAAAAAAAGAAAACAAAAGTGATTCTCAGAGAGACCATACAACTTTCCTGTAAGTACAAAGGCACATTTCTCCTACAGTTTCACCGTCTATATTAAAGATGTCTGGAAAAAGAATAATAAGTGTGTTGTGGGGGTTGGTAATAGCTAAATGGGCTGACACAGAGAGAATTGTTCAGGACGGTTACATTTTAAATGTTTTTCTTCCTGTCTTCTCCACTCCCTGACCTCCCACTGTCAGCAAGCCGCCCCACCCCCACCCCATCCTATCTCCCAAAAGGTCCTAAATATTTCTGAAGCAAGATGAATTATTTCCCTTTTCAGAGTCTCTGGAGCTACATTTTTAGCATTGCATTTAATATGATTTGCAGTGCTCATGTTTTATTTGAATATTGTTCATTTCTCAGTTGAATAAGTTTGTTGAATCCTTTAATTTTTTAATGACCTCTAGAGGACAAAATTTTCTGTGGCAATATATCAAGGTATAAGGTAAAGCATAGAAGACTTCTGATTTATAAAACTGACTTCACTTAATTTTTCAGGGTCATATCGGTTATATTAAATCAGACCTATCTATCGAGAACCGAAATAAGAGCATTAAACTTAATGATAATAATAAAACCTTACATTTTTATGACAACTAAAGCATTATCTTATTTGGATCTCATTACAATTTGAAATTTAGACAAGATAAAGATGACAGATGAGGAAAATGAGGCTCCGACAGGTTGAGTGGTTAGTTCAAGGTTTCCACAGAATGGACAGAAATAGGACAAGAAATCAAAGGTAAAAGTTTTTCATGCATGCTTAAACCCCTAGGATAAAAAATATCACAGCTTTTTCACCTTGACTTAAAAGTGATAACAACAGCTTATGAAAAATGAAAAGCCTTGAAGGAAGACAGAATAAAAATCTGAGAGACAATCACTGATCTTTTATCTTCTACACTTCAAGCCAAATCAAGTTCTTCAAAGAAAACCCAATAAAGCCCAGACATTTTCATCCTAACAAAATAAATAATTCAGTCGGGCTTTAGAGGACTCCTGCATTATGATTGGGTATTTGATATATTTGTGACTTCGCAGCCACTAAACTGATTAAAGCTAACCTCATCGATGCAGTTATGTCGACAGAGCCTTTGACACTGACAGTTATGAATGAAAAGTGTAAATAACAATAAATAACCTGGAGCTTCCACATTTACTCCTAATGGGGGATTTAGCACTTTCAAAAGTCAAATACCTGATAGGCTAAAAATTACAGCCTTTGGTCTAACTGGTGCCAAAGGAACTGTTGAGATTCATCACCTCTCCTGTCTTTAGGAAGATATCCATAGAGTCTCAGGTTTTTCCAAGAAGAGGGACAAGTTTAATTAAAAAAAGAAAAGAAAAGTAAAGAAACTCAGACTTTTTAAGCAGCAAACTGCTGTAGAAACAATCTGGTCTAACCCTACATTTTATATGAGAAAACTAAATCCCAGAGAAATAAAATTAATTGCCTAAGGTCATCCAGTGAGTCATGATGGAATCAGAGGAACAAGCCATATCTCCCTACTCCCAGTTCAATGTTCTTGTCACTAAACCACAAAACAAGGAAAAATCTCCACCCAGCATACAGAGGCATCCTCTTTCTCTCTCTTCCTCTCCCTCTGCTCTTCCCACCCTCCCTCACACACACACATACACACAATTCTGAATTATAATGGACCTATAAATATAATTGAAGACATATTCTCTGTGCTGAATTTCTATTGCTCTTAACAGAAACAGATATGAGGAATACTCTCAGATGTAGAATTATATTTCATTTCTCAAGTTCAAGCCCACCTTGTAATTACAAATTAATACCCTATTTAAGGCCTAAAAATAACTGAAAAAAAAAAACCACGCACACTCTCGGGTTTATCACTAGCACTGCTTTTAATATGTGCAATATGATTCCATTTTTGTAAGAAAATTTACATACGTGTGTTGGGATATATGCAGATAAAAATCGGAAAGCCTATGTTGACCATTAGGACTCTGGGTGATGTTCACATTGTTTTATATTTACCAGCATTTACTAATTTCTCTTCTGAAAGTAATATCTCTTATTTATGTAGTAAAGTATCAGCAGGATAGCAGAAAGAGTATAGCATTAGAAATGTTATAATAAAATATTCAGGCATATAAACTCTCGGTATTTTTCAGACTCCAGAATAACTTCACAACATCAACTCACGGTCAACTAAAATTATAACATAAAATCTGTTTAATTAGAATTTCCCGCCTGAGAAATGGAAAAACAAAAAAAACTTTGAACTTGATAATCATCCCTTTCCTTGTGTATATTTGGTCTATAGAATAGGTAAGCCAATTTATTAAGTGACTGCCCCAGATGGCCTCTCATTCAAGTTCAAGAATGGCTAGCTCAACAAATAGGATACTTTCTTGGAACATCTTTATCGATCTGAATTGATGAAGTAAAGGATAGCATAAGTGAGTAAAGTGTGATTTACAATTACTTTCCAAGAATAACAAACACCAGGTATTCTCTTAAACACTACACTACCTTTTATTATTTTTCCATACCTAGAATAATTCAAACTCACTGCTAATAAAGTGTTTCCAAGTAGAGGTTTTATCAGGTTTGCTTTAATAAGCAAAGCTTGTTGTAATTAGCAGCCCCAATTAATAGGCTTGCTCAAGTCCTTCAAGCCAAGTTAAACGTGACTTCCTGCAAATCTTACATACACTATTATATTAATTTGTTTAGCATATTCTTTCTTCATAATTGGGATGAAAGTAAACTTCAGTCCAAGTCAAATTATCACAATATTCAAATTAACAGAGCCAGAGTTAATAAGAGTTCATTCTAGATCATTAATTTTTTACAAAATATTTACCTCCTGCCTTGAGTTCACTTCTGCCATTTCAGCATTTATTGCCTGTATATGTAATGTACAAACATATGTTTGCACTATTACAGTTTTCATACAAACTGCTTCTGACTGCCTTCAAAAAAAAAAAAAAAAGCCCAACTGTGGTCCTGCCTAAATGTGAGACTTTTCTAACATAGTCTCAATGTCTCATAAGAACTGGGCTTTAATAATTTGTTAAATTATTAAAAAATAATTTGTCTGCCAAGTAAATATATAATAGAAAAATAATTCTCAAGTTGGCATATGTAACGAACACGTCCATTTAATGTTCTTAAGCTGCTTTCTCTCGTTCTTATGCAAACTTTGATGTTCCAAAATTTTGGTGCCTGAATTAGAACCACTCCGCCCCACTCCTCAAAACAAACATAATTAAACTGCTTTTGTTTAGCTCCTCTCCCCCATGTACATCATATAGCTAAAGTTCCAGATCAGTTACTGGCTCCTTATTTTGACTAATTCAGGTTACCCTCTCAACTCTCCCATGTCTATATTCACACAATAGAGAAAATAACAATAGTGCCACCAACTTTCAACTTAAAAGTGCTATAACCACTGCATGCAAAGCACACTGAAATCCCTTGAGGAAAACTATGGTGTATACAAATCACAACTTCATATACTTCAAAACCATTGAATATTTCTATTACGGACTTCACACATATAGTACAGTAGGCATAAACAAAGAATTAAGAGTTTAAGAAGTCTAGTTCAGCGTTTAAGTTGATTTCATGCAAAGAAATGGTAGACTCACATGTTCCTCTAACACGGTAGTGCCCACATTTTAACTAGGCCAAGAAAGAGAGGCCCTGTGTGGTACAGCTAACTACTTATGGGAGTAATTTCACCATACAACTATAGCAAATTTATTTCAGTTCCAGATATCACTTTCCCCATTAACTCAGGAAACCAAAGGAGCATAACTGCTTTCCTTTCATCCTTGTCAAACTCCACAAGTTTCTCAGGAAGCAAATACTATTTAAATCATTTTCATAATTCTAAAATGCCTGTAAGACAAGTCCAGGGTCTAATTATGCCACTTAAATTTGTTGAAGATGTTTGGGCTTTTCTTTTGCTTTTTTTAATTTCAATAACGAAAGAGCCCTAGGGTTTAAAGCCCTAATAATCTAATAAACTTTGCTAAGTGAACATTGTAACAGATACGCCTGGATGGGATTTTGTAAATACCAGACAATTTCCCCTGATCTTTATCAGGGAAAAGAAGTCTAAATCTTTGGCAGGAAGAAATTAAATGTAGTGCAAAATAATAACATCTGGCCAGATTGTGTTTGTCAGAGTAGCAGCCCCTTTAGATGTCAGGCTGAAAGTACTAAAATGAACTCTGAAGGGTGTGTGTGTGATTCTTTATGAGGCAATAGGAAAGACTGCCACACTGCCATAGAATACTCAGAGTACAAATAATTTACCCTAGTAAGTCCCTGCAGAGAATTGTTTCACATCAATAGAATTTGAAGCCTTCTGCCAAATAAAATTTGGGGGCCATTCTTGGGGTATTTTTTTGTATTCCTCCATTACTGTATAGCACTTTTTATTTCTTAAAACCCTTTATGATCATTTTTATGCATTTTTAAAGCTTATTTTTATCTTCTAACTGCAAGGGAGACAGTGTGGCTCAATGAAAAGAGTGATGACTTTGAAGTTAGAAACTTAATGCTGTCATTTACTGGTTATGTGGCTTTGGGCTTAATGGCTCCTATCCAGTTTCCGTATCTGTGAAATGGGGATAATAATACCTAGCAATATCACTGCCATTATGAAGATTAACGAAACCTAGCACATTTGCTTTCAGTAAATTTAGTTAACCTTGCTTCTCCTTAATGTAAGTGACCCAGATGAGTTCAAATGTCTAACCTCACCAACTTTCCAGAGGCCTCTGACCTTCGAGAAGGCTTAATTTATACATGCATACACTATCTTCCCCTCCCATCGAAATAAAAACAAAACCCCTGAAGGTTATGTTTGTAATAATATGTGCATCATTTAAGCTTCTTCTTCCATTATAAGCCATCTCAACCATCTGGCAGAGATTGCCAGAAAGAATATACTTTGTTTTTCCACTAATGATTACTTTGATGCATGAGGTACTTTAATTGTTTTTCTTGCCTCTCTGATTTTTTTTAAATCTGGCATTTAGAGAGGGAGAATTATGGTCATCTCACAATAAAAAAAGTATTCCCAGTAAACAACTCTTTTCAGAATGTGTACCCCAAAACAATGCTAAACTACTAATTTATATGATAGGTCAGTGTTTCTGTTTCAAATGTGAATTGCTAGAAAGAGTACTGTTTTTCCTGTCCTCAAGGAAAAGGAGTGTGGACAGAAGGCCTTTGGGTTTTCCCCCACCTACTACTCTGTTGGACAGGAACAGGCACTTTGGCCTCGCTGAATGGATTTCTTTAGCTACCCTTCAAGGGCTGAGGCATGTGGAAGTAAATACACAGACTACATCAAAGAATAGCTCCAGGGCCCATTTTCTCAGCTGGGAAGGTGGGAAGGATGCCCAGAGTCCATGCTCCAGGCAATGAGACTGGTGGCAGGCAACATTTCACCACCCTTCAAGCACCTTTCCAGCTACAAGAGCACAGACGCCAATACACTTCTAGACCAAGATTACTTCCTAGAAAATGGCCAGAAAGGTCTCAAATCCAGCAATGCTGATATCAGTACAGTAAACATGAACTCATTCAGACTAATGGTTAGTGTCAGGGGACAGCTGAATAACAACAACAATCCTTTAAACTTTTCAAAGCATTTTCATATACATTACCTCTTTTGATCCTCAAAAGCTCTGGCAGGTTGGCAGGTCAGGTATTATCTTGCACATAAGAAAACAAACTCAGACACTTTAAGTTACTTACCAATTCTCACACAGCTAGTGTCAGAACAGAAAATAGAACCAATCTTTGATTTATGCTAAGGCTAACATCAATTAGTAAATAATCAAATAATATAAAGAAGCTAAAGGAAATATTAGTGCATTTGACTGAAGGAATTTTTAAACCCCCATAAAAGTGAAAAATTGAATTAACAAATCAGTGAAAGCAATTCATAACATAAAATGGGACAGCATCCTGAATACATAAACAGCTCGTACAAATCAATAAGAAAAGGGCTTCTCAATAAGAAACAATGAAGAACTGTTTTTAAATGATCAAAGAATATTAATGAGAAAAATTACAAAATAAAAAGTACAAATGACAAACAAATCTCCCTAGTTACCGAAGAGTATTATTTTTTTTTTCACCCAAATTAGGGTTACTGTAAATGGCAAAGAGCAAATAGTCAGGACATTCATATATTGCTAGTGACAGTGAAAATAGATACAACTTTTTGGAAGTCAAATAGGCAATAATGTGAGAAACCTTAAAAACTTTGACTCAGTAATTCCAGTTCTAGGAATTTATCCTGAGGAATAATTAAAGATGTATATAAATATTTAGATACATGGTTTGTTTGTTTCACTATGGTTTACTAAAAGTAACCTAAATTTCTAATAGTAGAAGGGATTGAATTAATAACATATGAGACAACCATATGACTAAGTAGTAGACAACATCAAAATACTATATTTCTATTGTATTATAGACATTTATTATTGACATGGAAAGACTCTTATATTACATGAAAAGGCAGTATAATCCATTTAAAAATACACATATATATATATATATATATATATATATATATATATATATATATATACACACACAATACTGAACAAAAGTATATAAGATTATACACCAAAATGTTAATAATAAATATCCTATGAGGCAGTGGTCCCCAACCTTTTTGGCACCAGGGACTGGTGCTCCCATGAGAATCTAATGCCTGATGATCTGAGGTGGAGCTGAGGCAGTGATGCTAGCGCTGGGGAGTGGCTGCAGATACAGATGAAGCTTTGCTAGCAACCACCACTCATCTCTTGCTGTGTTGCCCAGTTCCTAACAGGACTGGTACTGGTCCACGGCCCAGGGGTTGGGGACCCTTGCTTTAGGGGATAGAATGTGGGTAATTTTATTTTCCACATTTTTATTTCATTGTGTTTTTCTCATATTCTCTAACAAACATGGAGTAGTTATTTGTGTTGTGTAATAAAAACTTATTTAAAAAAAGAATATACTAAAACAAAGTTGGCTTTACTACTTTCAAGTGCTCACACTTATCAGGAATGGCACATAAGAGTATATTTGGAGAAGCTGACGCATGTCACCATTCTCAGGATTCTTTGTCACAAGGTGTAAATCCATGCCACTGAACCTTGTTCATAGTGCTCTGTGAAGAGCCTAGGTCAGGCTAGAAGAAAAGGCAACCAGCAATCCTAGGAGTAGTGAAGCCAGAAGCAGAGGCAGAGGCTTGGGGAAACATAAAACATTCCATCTCAATGGGCAAGTATCAACCTATTAATTAGCTGGAGTTTTAGGAGTTTACATCTGAGTAGATTTTAAAAGCTAGAAACAAATACTGCAGGCAACAGTTTTTATCTTTTTTTTTTTCCTATTTGGTCATTGTGGTAGTTGTTGCAGAGGAAGTGGAAAAAATTAGAAATTTGTTTCTACTAATATTACTTATTTTATTGTGCATACATGTGTGTTCATTCAAACACTTACTGAGTGTCTATTATCTCACCCAGAGATGCAGAGGTGAGCTTGGGGTCAGGTTTAGGGTTAGGGTGAGGTAGAATACACATAAGCCCTACTCTCAGAGCAATCATTCTCGAGTAAAGGAGACCCATGTTAATCACAGAATTATCATTACCAACTTAAAAAGTGCTAGAAAGAAAAAAAAAACACAGGATCTCAAGAGAGGGAGTACAGTGGAACTTGGTGTAATCCAATTAGTACATTTCAGTTAATCAGGTCCAGTACTAACAGTAAATAACTTCAACCAAAGGAAGGAAGAATCATAAACATCCTAAACTCCTTTCATCATTTTTGTTCTTCCTCTCCTACTGCAACCCATTGAAATCAGAGTCTGCCATTGCTAGTTAGATCTAGAGCCTATGTTAACTCATTCAGACCACTAGGGGACCATTTATAAACTGTATACCATTTAGTCTTAAATACACACATACACACACAGACACACAGAGAAAGGAAGAAAATACACACAACTGTTACAAGCCATCGTCTCTGAATGATAGGATTGTGAGTGGGTACATTACAGCATTTTTATATTAATTATAATTATATTAAAGCATAAAAAAACATTTTAAAAATGTATTATGTGCCAGATATGTGACATTCAATACCACAAAGCAAAGATATATTATATTTCATATGCAGTTATGCTTTTAAATGTACAAGAAGGAATAACAAAAACTATGGCTACCAAACATTTCATTCCTACAAACCAGCACAGATCTAAGCTCTTTACAGCCCTCATCTGATTCAACCCTCTTTAATTAATGGCTCAGAGAAAAGTGACTTGCCCTTGATCACAAAGAGAGGAAGAAGAGAGCTGGAACTTAGACTCTAGTCTGCTTGAAGCCAGAGCACATGCCCATCGTACTGTCCCCTTCTGCTTCTCTCAGAGGTGTTTTGCCCTTTCAAGAGGGAAAAGCTAGTAAGAGGCTATAAGGCTAAACAGGGAGTCTAGAAAGACTGGTATCTAGTAGTCAATTAATAATATTTAAATTTAATTTAGAAAAAAGATATGCATTAATTTACCAAACTCCCTCACCTGCCCTTCTCTTTGCTCAAGAGCCACGTCTGTGTGGAGAATTCACAGGCAATCTCCTCCAAGAACCTCTACCCTCTAGTTGGAATTAATCTTTTTCAATCCCACACTCCCATGCAGACGCAAATTTCCTGTGAAGCTAATGAAACTTAAGCTACAGGGACCCGTACTTGCAGGCCTCCTACTAGAAGAGCCACAGGCATTTGTATTTTAATTGTCTTCTTTTTCTTAAATAGGACCCTCAAACTGTATAAGCTTTAAGCCCGTGAAACCTGGATCTACTCCTACTCCCCATGGAAAACTGCTAAAATTGTTCTTACAGCATTTCTCTCAGAATGCCTTGTATCCAAGTTATTCATATGTAAGTCTTGGTTTCAGGAATTTGAGCTCCTTGAAAGTAGGCGTGAGGTGGCTTTTATCTTTGAATCCCCCACAATACCTGCCTTCAGACATGCTAGGTACTTGCTCAGCAAATGTTTTTTGTGCTTTTTTTTAAATGAAATACAATAGAAATCTCTTGCAAGGAAGAAAGCTAAAATTGGGGAGACTGCCCATGACCATGAAACAAAATACACAGAGGCAATATAACATGTTGATTAAAGGCACAAGCTCTGGAGCTGTTGTTCTTCCTGGGTTCAACTCCTGTCTCTGCCACTTATTGGCTACGTGACTTTAAACAAGTTACTTAAGCTCTCTAACCCTCCACTTCCTCAGCACTAAAATTAGGCTAATAATAGTATCAACTTCATCAGGTTGTTGTGAGATTTAAGTGAGGCAAGTAAAACATTTCAGAACAGGAAATTTTTCATTCTCAGTGACTTAGTACATGTTCAGACAAGAGGTCTCTGATTGTTATCCCAAGCCCTCAGCTTTCTCTCCTCCACACCAGCCCAATGGCTCCAACCTGCCCCAACCCAGACTCATTCCAACCCAGCACTTGCCCTCTCAAACATTACACTCCATTGCTGAGCTGGAAAGCAAAGGAGGAGACTAAAGGCATGAACCCAGTTCTGCCTCTGCTGGTAGTCTAAATGTGAGCTGATGAAGCCTGCAACTACAGTCAGAGACAGAGCTAGAAGGTGTCAGTATGTGATAAATGAAATCCAGAGAGGGCAAAGGGGAATGGAATGTAGGAAAAAGATGAGAGGAAGAATGAAGGAAGATACAAGACCTGGTGACTGACTGAAAGATGGGATGAAGGAAAAGGAGTACAAGGGTGTATACCTCAGCCCCTGGAGGCATCTCAGTCAATAGAAGGAAAAGTGTTTTTAATTTCTACATTACCACTTCCAGCTTAGAGGAAAATTATTTCTACCTCCACTCTACTGACAGGAGAATTCAAATCTCTCAAACATATGCTTCATTACTCTGATATCGGGTACTGCAGCTCAGTGAGACAGAAAGAGGAGGAAGAACATATGTTTTCAGAAAAGAAACAAATCCCGGTGCGGGAGGGGTGGGAGGTAATCACTCTAGGCAAAAGTGGTGATTTTCCTGGAAGCTTCTAGAGGGCAGGGACAATGTCTTTTATTTTGCTTTGTTGGGCCCACTAGTGAGAAGGTGGGCAATGACGATGGCAGCTAGAGAGGGTGAGTTCCAAACTCCGTTGAATCAAGGGGTATGGGCTTGGGTAAAGAGTTAATCCGCATTATCTCATGTCAGGTTGGCCCCAGAGCAGTCTCTGCCCGCACACTGAGTCATTTCTCTAAGCTCTTTTTATTAAACAGTTTTCAGTCTAATGACTGACTTTTCTAAATCAATAGGGGGCACAGGAAAGGTTTACAACTCTGCCAGTCTCTGGCTCTGCTAAAGCCACAGAATTTTGAAACTGAATTGAATCCAAAAGTTCTTAGTTTAAAACTGAAGTGACTTTAAACACTCAGTTTCCAATTGGTTTTCCAATAGCACTAATAATTAAAGAATAACATCTTTTAAAAGTTTGTAACCAAAATACCTCTTCGAGTCAGCACCATAAAAGTACACTAATTAAAGCCAGCATCTTCTGGGCTCTGATGAGAAATTCACCGTTTTATAATGGGATTACTAGAGCTTTGCAATACAGATGAGTGGTTTGATTAATAATTTACATTTTTGAGGATGTATAACCTCACTCACGGTCATGGTTTGCGTTCCTAAAATTCTTCTATTCAGTTTAATGTTATTATATTTAGCCCTGGTAAATGAATTAAGTTCTGATTACATATCAATGTAATTATTCTCTCCCATATGTTCTTTTCAAAAAAAAAAAAAAAAGGTGGGGGGAGGTTGTGACAGAGTGGCCGGCAGTTTGAGTTAGGGACTCAGTGGGGCTCAGCCTGCACAGAACTGGAGCATGGGCAGGAGAACTGTCAGACTAGTCAAGGGGAAAAATTGTGAAATGGAGAAAAACTGCTCAGAATTCACTTAAAAGCCCCACTACATTATAAAAACTAAATTAACAAATGATTGAATCTCAAAAACATGTTTATCAACATTCAAGCAATTATTTAGTCACATATTAACTGTGAAGGAAAAAAGCTTTGCTTGAATAATGTCTCTAAACAGTTATTTCAAGCAGAAATGACTGGAGAAATTGCTCTGAGCTGATGGAAAAGGGTGTTCAAACCAAGGTCAATTTTATTTAGGGAGAGTTGGAGAGACAGGAATCTGATAGAAAGAAAAGTGTAAGAATTGCAAGAGCAAATAGAGACAGAAAACAAGGGAGGGGCAAAACAAAAGAAACACAGAAACACTGTTCCCCTCTCCATTCAGAGATGCCTTTTTCATCTCCACAAAAAGCAGATAGAAGAAAGGCTTCCAACGCTTGGTGAAGATCAACTGAAGATCTCAAAACTTTTTGACTCTCCTCTGTTTCTTTTCTCTGCCATGATAGCATGGACCAGAAAATGCAATTAAAATATAGCTTAAACACAACAAACCATTCCTGATCTAACCGCTTGTTTGGATGTAAAATATACCAGATAGAGGCCAAAAGAGCAGCTTTGGGAAGATGAAGAAAGGATTGCTTTTGGCAGTATTGGCATTTCAAATAGTGCAGCTTCACATCTAAGAATGCACAATATAAACCCCTTTTTTCATAGGGTACTTCACATAAGTGCTCTCTCACTTGTGCACTGAAGCTATTTGAATATCATGTGTATGTGGTAAGAATTGTTGAATTACAACATAAACTCCAACTTTGTCT
>NW_024340698.1:6914199-6942354 GCF_902729225.1 Pteropus medius | reverse complement strand
ATACAACTAGTAAGTACTGCCCTCCCACTCTCCACTCTCTGTTCAGTGTTCAACCTCCATGCTACGGCAGCCATATTAGAAGCTAATCTAATCAAAATCTTGTCAGAAGTTCCTTCCTCTCCTAGTTTCGTGCTATTCCAGGCCTAGAAAACACAATATGCAAAATGCAGGACCAGACAGAGATACTGACACCCAAGGCCTTCAGATGGATAGTCATGTTAACTACTCTATTCTGGCATTCTATGCTAGAATATCAGTATAATCACTCTACCACCCTTTACCTGTAGGCAGGCAATAGTAGAAAGATAACATCTGTGGACCTGGTTATTCTAAGAATGAAATATATCACGAATACCTCATTTTTAAAAAAAACACCTTGATACCCCAAAGAGTAAGATTCAACTCTCTTCTTCAACTCATTTCTCATATCACATCACTTTTTATCACCATACTTTCAGCCAGCAGATCAGCTCCAAAACCAATCTAAGAAGTACATGAATGGTACATGTATTTTTAAAATCACCTTAAATTATTCATTATTGCTGAATTGTTAGTCTCAACAAACTCTTCACAAGAGTCTTACTGCATAAATAGGTTAACAAATACTTCAAGCTTATATAGTGTACTTCACATAATCAACCCAACATCCCCTGAGGCTTTGACTCAAGAAACTCTTGTGAATGTATGCTTTATTAGCTAATTTGAATAATTTTTTAGCTAATTCTAAGAATTTCATTAAAATACACAAAATAAGCTATAATCAACCCACCTTATAATTCAAATAGGTTAATTCTTATAAAGGTGTCATAAATCTCAAGATTTGGAATGTCAAGTAGTCAGAAGTGTAATTTTTCTATATGATCCCAATTCCCTCTTTGCGGGGCAAGAAAAAGGCAGCTGATTCCATCTGCTTAAAGAAAGACAGAGGAAAGCCCCAATATCCATAATTAATTGTCCCTCACAGGAGGTGGCATAGTGAGGTTGTTAAAAGTATAGACTCTAAGAGCCGGTTCAAATACTGCTTTCATTATTTGTTTTGTGACCTCGGGCAAGTTACTTAACCATTCTGTGCCTTGGATGAATGGGGATATTAATAATAATAGCACTTCATAGGATTATTGTGAATATTAAATGAATAGATATAAAGCACTTAAAACAGTATGTAGCACATAATGCTACATACATGCTTGCTATCACCACTACCACTGCCACTATCATCACCATCCCAGCTGGGTCTTTGAATCAAGGGAGGTACTCCCCAAATCCTGCCATGACAGTCCTACAAATTAGCAAAGAGAAATGTAATCTCATACCCATCTGGCAATGCCACAACAGGTGCTTTGAAAGTCACACACGGGTGTAGTAAGAACTGACACTCACAAAGAGAGAAGTGGAAACCACTCACACAAATGAGAAAATGTTAGGGCAATCAAGCCAGTTTCTCTCTCTTAAATGGAAATGGTCCCAGAGGTCAGAAGGAGTTCGTGCAAGGTCCACAAGTATCTAACTCATTCCTGGAAAAAAACTAATATTTAAGTTAACTTTTTTGTTTTTTAAGCAAGTCTTACAGGCTAGTTGAGAGAAAATATTTACTCTTTCTGCAGAGACTTAGTACCTTTACACACAGGTAAACAGAATGTCCTTGGACAATGATTTCTGAAAATATCCATCGTTCCAAAGATTGGAATGAAGCTTCTTTAAAAACTGTTTTTCCTTAAACAGAATCTCTCACCGGGAGGTTTTTTATTAATGTTAGAATGGTAATTTATAAATTATACTTAGCATTTGAAAGCCTAGTTTCCACATAATGATACCATTGAGCAGCACATCTAAAATGATTCTCAGAACTCACCTTGGAAAACCGCGGCATTCTGAATAATTAAGAACTTGAGCTCCATACTTGCAGACTGAAGCAGTTGTTCCATGTTCAATCGTGCTGTTAGTTGGTATTTTTCTTCCATCTTTCTTGAGCAGCATGTTGGGCCCTTGGGGAGACATACTTGCAAATCTGATCCTGAAACAAACAAGTTTTTCATGTTTCAGTAAGCAGAATATCACACATACACACATTCACAGAAAAGAGGCAAACGGCAAAACAATGCATGTCTTTTAAAATACAGTAACGTTTTCGTTTTTCAAAATTAGTATTTATCTTAACTAATCCCTACTTTCTCCCAATTATCCTTTTGACTGATTCTTTTTAAATAACCATTAGAATTAATTGCCTAGGTTTGACTCATAAATTCTGTATAAACTAATTTATAGCATCAAGTGTACGTCACTGAACACCGATATTTAATTTGTTGGTTAAAAGATTAATCTACACTCCTACAATTTATTTTTCTTGATTATAATTAATGAATGAAAACGCAACAAAGGAGCAATTTTCAAAATTCCAGTTATGATTTCATAATGAAATGTATGTCTGGCCAACTCAATGTTGTTTTTCAGGATAAATAAATGAGACATCAATATCATAATATCAAATCTTTGTTGTTATTGTTTAGCTAAAGGTCTGGGGCAAGATTCACAGAGAAAACATTCAGAGAACAATATTAACATTCAGGCAATCACCAAAATCCCTTACAACTAGAACAGTCTATCACAAATGCCGACCTCTTGTTCCTCTGAACTACTTCATTGCTACCTCCCTTACGATGCAGAATGCCTTCTTTTAATTTTTGTATTTCCATAAAGATTTTCCTAATGAATGATCCCCGTTTATTCCAAAATTAGGGAATCAGAACCTCTTCTCAGTCTTCATCCAATGTGACTTTTTACAGCATCCTTCACAGTTGAGCAATCTCTTCCTCCATTGTTTAAGTGAACCCCAACCCCACCACCCCACCACCCACCCCACTTACACCACCTGTTTGTATGGCAGCTCTCATCCATCTTTTCTTCCTTCCTCTTCTCCTGCCTATCACTTAACTGTCATTGACCCTCTCCTCATTATACATCTCTCCCCAGATGACTTTTCTAAACTTATGTGATTGCTGAACTCCCTAGCCCTCCTTTCTCCTAAGTTCCAAAACCCCACATTTTCAACTACTCTATGGGAACCTCAAATTCAACACCCCAAAATGAACTCAGTATATCCCATACACGCACCCACAAAGCTCCATCTTCTGTGTTCTGTATCTCAGTTAATGATCATCATCTATCAGATTTCCCAATGATTAAAACCTTTGTCATTCTCAGCTCTTCACTGGTGACTCAACACACTTCTGCATCCATGGAAGTCATCGAAGTAGATGAGAGTCATTCAGCAAATATTTATTTAGCACCTAGTATATGCCAAGCACTGTGGCTATAGCAATATATAAAGTCCCTGCCCTCAGGGAGCTTATATTCTGAAAGACAACAAATTATATGTGTATATACATACATACATACATACATACATACATACATACATACATACATTCTTATAGTAACAAGTACTACAGAAAAATAAAACTAAAGAAGGAAGGAAAAACAAACTGTGGAACACACACACACATAGAGCCATAAAAAGGAATAAACTCTTGATATATGTTACCACGTGGATGAATCTCAAAACCATTATGCTAAGTGAAAGGAGCCAAATCAAAAAAAATAAATAAATAACATACTCTATGGTTCCATTTATATAACAATTTAGAAAATGAAAATTAATCCATAGTGAGACAACAGTTCAGTGGTTGTTGTGGGGTGGTGGACAGGGATGGAGAGGAGTGAGGAAGTTTGGGGAAGTGATGGATATGTTTATTATTTTGATTGTGGTGATTGTTTCGTGGCTGTATACATGTGTCAAAATTATCAAATTGTGTCCTTAAAATGTGTGCAGTTTATTGTACATCAATTATACCTTAATAACGCTGCTAATTTTTTTTAATGTTTAAAAAACAAATTAAGGAATATAGGGAATGTAGTGGTTGTAGGGTGATTCTATTTATATAGGACAGTCTGAAGGCTTTTTTCATAAGGTGGCATTTGAAGAGAGATGAGAGAAGTGAGGGAGAGTCCCATGATTTTATATCCTCCACCAATACTAGCAAATTTTAGGGCTCAACGAATATTAAGTCCAATCAATCTCCTTCCTCTTCTGCAATTCCTGATTTACTCAAACTTTCCCTTCAATAAGCATTTCTTGAGCTCCTTCTGTGGTAGCTATGAAAATGTGCATCTCAGACCTCCTACTGTCGGGAATGTAATTGACTAATGGTCCCAGCTGCTGTACTCTGAATTTACTATTATGTTGTGCCCAGGCCACAATCCCTACAGGCTACTCCCAGCCAATGACTGAACATGGCAAAGATACTAAGTCCTGTGAGACACAGAACTTTGCTGACAGGGATTTTGGCTTGAGGACTCCCCACTGACACTGACAAATTTTTTTTTAAACTGTACTGCAGTCTAAGATTCTTTCTATTCAACCTTCCTTCTTTCCCTCTCTCCTCTACAGGGGTCAGACCTACACCCCAGTCTGATGGCTCTCCCAGCGTTCTTCAGCTTCCTGCTTATTTTCATCCAAAAATGTTTTCCCCAATAAATCTCTTATACATCTACTGCCACACTGGCATCTGCTTCTCAGAGGACCCAATCTAACATATCTTCTATGTGCCAAGCACTGTGCTACATGGTGGAAGTACAGCTTTGACTAAGACAGACATGGTCCTTACCCCCCAAAAGCTCACTGTCTAAAGGGATTAACAGAGATAAATACCTAGTTGCATGGTAAATGAGAGCAATGAAGCAACACAGCTAGGGTGACAAAACATGTATATGGGAATAGGGAGGACTCTCCCAAAGTCCCACATGGTCCTTGGCAAAATAAGATTCTGTAATAAACATAGAATATTACTGAAATAAGGCTAGAAAGTATATTCAGACATTTTAGACAGCTTTTCAACAACTGAGGTTTTAAATAAGAGGTAGAGAGGAGACTAGTTAGCCCTAAGTAACCAGAAAATATGTTTTTATTACATCTTATTTCCCTAGGAATTACAGTTAATCATGGCCTTAATGGACGTGTCCAAGTTTCAAATTCTGCCTCACATGGTATCACTCTTGGAGTCCAGGGTATTGACTCCAAGCACTCTACTTCCCCCTCCTCAAAGGAGCTGCTGACAAAAGTAGTAAAGGAGAACACAGATAATACATATCCCCAAACCTAATACAGCACTGCAATTTACAGTACTGGATGGAAAGGTGATATTTAATGTGTCAAATACAATTTGGGGTCTGGAGATGCAAGAGTTCAGATTTATCTCCTATAAATGTCAATCTCACATACAAGCCTTAAACCAATTTTAAATATGGTCTAAGCTTAAAGTCTTCATGATTATCTTCAGGAAAAGAAAAAAAAAACAGTTAGCTGTAGCTCACTCTGTTCTTTCTACATGAGGCTACAAAATGTAATGCTATTCTAGGAGTAGAAACTGATTCAGTTTACTGGACCAAGAAAGGAGAGTCCCCTTAGGGAAGAGAGGCTAACCTAGATTTAAACAAAGTCGGTTGTAACATACATGTTGATATGAAAAATCCTACATAGCAGTTACTTTCCACATACCAACTCCCCGTCCATTTAGCCAGGTTTTATTTACTTTCTTGGTAAACTGATGTAGTGTGTGTTTGAAATATCTGTATTTGAATACGTCTATAAAATTAAATGTTATAGATAAAATCCTTTGTGCTTTTAAATTTCCATTGGTGATACTTCCAGTTTTGAGAAGTGGTAGGGTTTATTTGGCAGGGTAGCTGTTAGTACTGTTCCTACTTCCACTAGCTCAAGCTAGTGGGAGTTGTAAAATAATAGAGCTCAGACCTTTTCTCTGTGAAGTGCTATGAGTCGCTTAGATCTTAAAAGGTAACAAATCACTACTTGGTGTACCTACAGAAGCCCAGAAATGACTCTTTGAATTACCATGACACCAGTTTGCTTTGCCTTGACATGATAATTCATAAAGTAACTTAGAGCTTGCATAGTGTGCCCCTTCACTGAGGTGGTCAATTCTCATCATTGTATAAACTCCCCCTACCTCAAGAATTCATTAAGCCAAAAACCTTTAAGGAATAAAATCTCAAGTGAGAACTTCTGGGGAAACACGTCAGATGTCACAAAGAAAGATTATGTTATGTCCAAATATAAGAAATGTATATTTAGTAATATTTATCCTTCCTCCCAGTTTTTACTGCCTGGTTAAATGATAAACCGGTATAATTGATCTGGGGGCTAAGAGTTAGCTATAGATTTGATTTGAGGAAATAAAATATCTATAAACTGACAAGAATTCAGGAATTCCAAACCAGGAAGGAGAGAATTATATGCCAAAGGGAAAAACATTTTTGTTTTAAGTGAAGTTCATATAACTCACAGATCAGCTTAAAATATGCCCTAGTACAAGATGGCATAAGGAACAAAATGGGCAAGGAGAGTTAGGCATGCCTAAATGAAATGACGACAATGAAATATAACCATTTCAATGCATGAACCTACGCATGAAAGAAACAAAAAAGAACGAACACACAAAACAAAAAGAAAGAGAGAAAGAATTTAGAGAGGAATCGTCATCAACAAAACAAAGAATTACTCTGGGAACCAAATCCCAAGTGGGATGAATAAGAAGTAAAACCAAGGGCAAATGACTAAAGAGGTACACTGAGAACGGGTACATACTTGTATGCATAAAAGCAGAGGGGCCAATTCAAGAAATAAGATGCAACCTACAAAAGACACAGTAAATAGCAAGGCATTCTTTAAGAATGTCAGGAACAAAAGAAGGTTAAAGGAAAATAGCTCCTTTATTAGACGGAAAGGAAAAGTAATGGTGGACCACACTCATCAAAGAGATGCTCACATTTTTTTTGTAAAACTGGAATTCAGCTGGAAAATGGGAAAAGAGACAAGCAATATAGCCTGGGATGGAGATAAGAAGAAGATTTAGCAATTGACTATTCAAATGAGCTAGAAAGGTTCAACTCTTTTGGGGCTTAATAACTTGCATTCCCAGATGCTAAAAAAATAAAGAAAGAAAGAAAGAAAGAAAGAAAGAAAGAAAAGAAAAAGAAAAAGAAAAAGAAAAAGAAAAAGAAAAAGAAAAAGAAAAAGAAAATTAACTAAAGTCATTACAAGGCTGCTAGTTTCCATTTATTTTGGAGGATTAAAAAAGACCTTTATACTATAATCTCCTCCCCTAGATTTTTAGTTCCTGAAGAGCAGAGAATGACTCCCATCTCCTTTGGGATGCCCTGTTGATCCCATTCTGCCCTGTGCATATAGTGTTGAATTAATGAGCACTGCAGACTGAGAACACTAGTAAAGATCACATTTGTCTGTGTGATCTAAAAAGTGGAGACAGATGACCCTGAAAATTTTACATCTGTGTGCTTAACTTTGATCTTGGAAAAATATTTTAAAATATCACAAAAATTGATTTCCAAACATCTTGAAGATACACAAATAGATATTTAACTGTGAAGTAATTTACTTCTAATTATTTTGAAACAAAGCCTTGCTTGCAAATTGGGTCCAGTTCTGGGTCTTATAATTGAAAAGGGTTATTTGAGTTATGGAAGCTTTTCTCTGGGGATTATTCCCATGTGAATCTAAGCTGAGCACCTTACCAGCTGCCTCCCCTTCCAGAGGCTAAACCACAGGTAGTCCACAGAAGGCTCCCTGCTGATGTGTACTTTTATGTCGTAGGATCTCTTAGGCTTGGCTATCTGTGGCCTTTCCTTCTTGACCTCCACCACAGGCTCTTACCTTTGGGCGCAGTTCTTGCTCCATTTTGATTCCATTCAAGAACTTGACATTTCATACTACTCCTGGTTTCTCTTAGCCACCTCCCCCAGGACTGGGACTTCAGATCCTCTATACTGTGCAGTCATAGGCTTATAATCACTCGGAGACCCAATCCCATTCCGGGCCTGAGCCCTGCCCCTAATTGGAAAAAGGCAGTGAACAATGTGTAGGAGATTGTTTAAATGTGTCTGTTCTATTGGGTTTTATTCCAAATCAATAAGTATTAATGGTCTCAGCACCATGGTAGACACTACAGTGGGCAGGAAAGAGCAATAGCACTTACGACCCCTCTTATCAAGTTGCTTATAA
Source organism: Pteropus medius (assembly GCF_902729225.1). Taxonomy (NCBI): domain Eukaryota; kingdom Metazoa; phylum Chordata; class Mammalia; order Chiroptera; family Pteropodidae; genus Pteropus; species Pteropus medius. The sequence goes on along the minus strand of NW_024340698.1, from coordinate 6,934,259 downwards.
TTTAGTCCTAGCTCTACCACTTGCTAGCTGTGCAAGCAAGGGTACGTTATTTAACCTCAACATGTTTTTTGCCCTTATCTATAAAATGGGGTTATCAACAGCATTTACTTTACAGAGTTATTGCAAGGACTGAATGAGATTACATGTGTAAACTTCTTACTCTTCTTGGTATAAGGTAAATATTCAATAGGTGTTAAGTAAAATTAAAATAAACAAATAAAAATAAAAATAAATTCATGCTAAGAGACCAGACTTTCACACACAAAAATAGGTAGAAAACAGTAAAAGTTGGTTTATGGTTAGGTGATAAAAGTTGCAGTATATTTTCTGAGGTGTTGGAAATAGTCCATATTTTAATTGGGGTAGTGGTTACACAGATATATACATTTGTCAAAACTATTAAATTCTTTACTCAAAATGGGTACATCTTATCATTAGTAAATTATGTCTCAATAAAGTTGATTTTTTTAAATGTGTAATATGGACAACATTTGCTAGATAAGAGAATGCTCAATAGAGGCTCTAGGGTTCAAAGAAGACTTCCAGGAGGAAGTGGGGCTTGAGCTAGAGAGTAAAGGATGAAAAGTATTTGAAGAGGCCAGTGGGTGAAATGTGTTTGGCACCAGTGGGGTTGTGGGCAAGACTAACCTACTAGAACCCAGGGCATAGCTAGCTTATCAGGTAAGACGGGCCAGAATTTGAAGGGCCTTGAATGCAGAAAGAAGCCTGTGGGCTTGACCCCAGAGGTAATAAAGGTCCACTGTTGGTCCTCAAACAAAGGCATAATATGATGAAGAGTGCTATTTAGAAAGATTAGTCTTACAGAGCTGAAATTGGGAAATGGACTAAATAACCCCTCAAGGTCACTACCAGCCCTCTGATTCTCTAATTAGCTTTATTATATTCTATATGTCGGTTATTTTACTAGACTGCAATTTTAGTTAATGACTATAAATTGTCAAAAATCACATTAAAAAACACATTAAAGAACAGAAATATTAATGTAGACCTTGATCCTTATACTTTCCTAAGAGCAGATAGAACATATTCAAACAGCAACAGAAGAGAGTGAATCGTCAGGGCTCAGTAACAATGAAAATTGAAATTTTTTCCATATATATATGATAATTTGACACATTTCATTGCCAAAGTCTGCTTTATGAATGGCAGATTATTTTTTTGCTAACGAAGGTACATTGTGCTAAAAACAATAATGTAATATTGTCATTAAAGTAATATTAAGCAAATGAATGAATGATATCCAAATTGGTTGCTTCATAACTTGTAGGGAAAATAATAGGTGCCTATTAAAATTATCCAAAGGATTAAGTGCAGGTTGCTCTACAAAATGAATCAAAAACCCACCACATAGCGGGCATTTTTAAAGGTTTTTTTTAATGGAGGACAAGTCAATTTGCCATCCAAAAATATTAACTAATTTCCTTAGCATATAATAGTGACTTGCTATTAGAACGGTGCCTTTCCCACTAATTAATCATTATCTAAATCAAATCTTACACGCTCATTAATTTCTTACTAATCAAGCTAGGAATACAGATGAAAGAAATGGCTGCATTTGAAACCAGTAGAGAAAGCGATGATTGCTAGTGGAAGGAATCATCCTAGGGAACCCAGCTGAAGGTTACCCTTCTGTCATTTAGCCGGAAAACATGACCTTGCAGAGGGCACACCTGGGCATCACAAGCTCAGACTTTAAATCAAAGGTCATGCCTGGCACCACCATAGACTGGCTGTGTAAAAGGCAGGCCAAAAATGTTGCTACCACACTGGAGTACTAGGAGTTTAAAGCAACCCTGGAGATGAGCCATTGTCTAAGCCTGAGAAGTAAAGAATGAATTACCTTTATCTCTACTGCCAGCTGTCAATTAACTGCATAGCATTTCACACCCGGTAAAGGTTGAATCCCTAGATCACTATCCTCTCCCACAAAGAGGTTCTCTCTGGACTATATTCCCAACCAGCAGTCAACACGTGCTCTGGAAGTTCAAATTCACTGATTACATTCAGCATGCCAACATGGCAAACAATTCACTCATCTGACATCTACTGAATGCCTACTTTGTGCCAGGGACTATGCCCAATTCAAGGAATACAATAATGAACACAATCCCTGCCCTGGAGTTCACACAGTGGTCCAGAAAATGGGTTCCCAAACTAACTAGAAACTAGAAACCTCTAAGTCATTCTGAACACCTTACTTGCCTTCATCCCCTGTAACCAAATGTCATTAATGCCACTGGTTCCCTCATCATTCCCTTCATTTCCATCTTTGCCTTATTACTCACCTCTTTCCACTTGGACAACTAGAACAACCTCTAACCTGGCCTTTCTGCCTCTACACTCTTTTCCACGTGAGCTCCAGAGAGATATTTCTAATGTATATATATGATCACATCATTCTCCTTCTTAAAAAAATCTCCAAGAAATGGAGCAAGAGCACAGAGGTGTGAAAGTGGCTGGCATGTTGAGGCACTGCCAAGGAACCTGGTAAGGCGAGAGGATAGAAAAGTGAGCTGGTGGAGAGTGACATGGGCCAGATGAAGGGGAGCTATGTGAGCCCTACTCCAAGATGATTCCTACTTTACTTTGGTTATTGTTTGTTTGTTTTATATTTTCCAGCTTTACTGAGGTATAATTGACTCCTAATTATCTTTGTATTGGATTCTCATATGAGAGAGTTCGTGGGAACCAAAAGAGACGCACTCCACAAGCTTTCTCTCCTTTGAATTCCCATAGTACTCTGCATCCTTTATAAAGACATTTCTCACACTAACTTGCAATCATAGTTATATTTGCATACCTTATCTCCAGTAGATTTAAGTTCCTTAATGGAAAGACCCTTGAACCCTTGACTGACTCATCTTTGTATCTCAAGAGACCCACTGAGATTTGGGCTTGATGCCCTCTCCTCTCACTTAAAACCAATGCCAGAACTTTGAGAGAGTTCAGTTTTAAAGAAACTAGGTCAGATTAATTGCTACTACTAGAGCAACTTTTAGAAGAGCAGCATTCCATTCCAGGGAAAATGAAGATTTCTCTCTCACACACACATGCACATGCGTGCGCAGTCTATTTAGATGGAGGGAACCCCCTTATAAAAACAAAATTGGGTTGGAGAACAATGCCAGATACTCTGGAGTTGGGATAAAGAATCTTTTAGTTTAGAATTCTGCCACATGGACTAAACTATAACAATTTTCCTGTCTCCCCTAGTCACTCTCTCACTAATTATTATTCTACTCAGATAAGTAGCTGAGATTCTATCTTTCAGGAGATGTATAATTTTTATTTTCCAGATATAATCTTCAAATATGCAGACCTGAAGCATAGCTGAGAATTTCAACACCCTAGGCCCAATCTAAGTGCTAGGCCCTTTCCCCTGTGTATGAAATCGTATTAGGAGGGAAAGAGCCCTTCCCCTACCAAGACTAAAGTGTTATTATCTGCTGTGCTACCAAATCTGCTGTGTGACTTAACCAAATACCTTCTCAAATCTTGGCCAGACTAGATGATCGACCCCTAAGGTAATTTCAGGTCTGAGAGTCTAAGTTCCCCAACTGTAGATTAACTGATTGTCACTGAGCCCATCTAGACTGGGCATTGAGAGGACACAAAAGAAGCAAAGGACTTGTTTCTGCTCGTCTAGGAAATTTTGTTAATAGCACTTGGCTAAACATGAACATGAATATATGGCCAAGACAAAGACCAAAAACGAATACAGCCTCTACAGTGTTTCACTCCATGTAATAACCACATTCCCTTTGTTTTCAGAGGCCAACTAGTAGCTGATAGCTTCCTGATGGGATAGCATGAAGTGGCAAAGGGAGGGACTCTGGAATCACCAGAGTGTGAACCTCAACTTGGCCACTATGATCTTAGGCAAGTTTCTTAATCTCTGAGCCTCAGCTTCCTTATCTATAAAATGGGGATAATAGCACCTACCTCTCAAAGTGGTTGTGAGGATTAAACTATTATTTAATGTTTTCCAAACATATGCCTCCATTTCCTGCTTCCTTGTTTTGTTCATGCTATTCCTATCCCCGAAGTGCTCTTCCCCTAGCTTCAGCTATTAAAACCTTCCCATCTATAAGGTGCTCTCTCAAGTGTCTCCCCTTCCCCAGATACACTCCCCACCAAATAAACCTCATAAGCTGTCAACTCAGAATTTTCAGCACACTTTGCATCTCTCATACTGCATTTTGCAATCTAGGTTTTATAGCTATTGGTATACTTTTCTTATCCCTACTATTAAATTGTAAATTTCTATAGCCAGAACTAGATCTTGACCATCTTTGTATTCCTTGACATGGCAAAATGCTCAGTATACAGTACATATTCAACAAGTGCTTGTGGAAGGAATTAACAAATACTCAACAATGAGACTCTGCTTCCTACACATAGTAAGTTCCCTGTGTCTTAAAGCAGTCAAGCACGATTTAGGTAGCAATATCAGGGATACTACAGAAAGGACTCCTGCACTAGATGGGAGGCTTGACCTTATGACCTCCAAGGTTCTTTTCTCTCTGCATTTCCAAGAAGGCCATACTCTAACTTACCGATCTCTTTACATACCAAGGTTGTTAATGGCCATAAATGTTAGAACTGGCCTTTTTGTCATAAGAAAGCATGACAGCATTTCTTCAGAGAATATATCATCTGTGATCACTATATATTTTCCACTCTGCATGAAAATTGTACCTAAAATTCAGTATACTTGAACCTAAAAAAAGGCTGGCTTTTGCTTCACAGATATTGCTGACTTCCAAAACTCCCTGTAGCTGATGTTTTAGCAAACCACAAAAACTAAGCGTAGAGTTACAGTAGATTGAAAGCAAACCATCACCTCGAGCCTACAGATCCTGTGAAAAAGTTTTTCAGATGGTTAATAAGCAACAATTACTTTCTATGGCTCAAGTGTTTAGAAAAAAAAAAGATGTTCTAAGAAAAAAAAATCCAAGAGTCATAAGTTAAGACATAATGTCTATGTTGAATATGGTAGCCTATTCTGTTTTAGAGCTCTTCTTCTGATCCTGAGTGACTTAGGTGAGTCGTTTTGCTCCTCAGGTCCTCAATTTAATCATTTAGAAAATGGATTAACAGAAATTGCCACCCACATCCCTCTCAGGAAAACATACTGAAGTTTTACAACCAACTTTAACCTTCTCTAAAGCAAGTTCCCCTTAGAGAACTCTGGTAAATTGATATGATTCAAGAGGTCCAGAAGCCCTCTTCTCTAGTGGGTTGAATGATGTCCACCAAAAAAGATATGTCCATGTCCTAGCCCGCTGAACCTGTGAATGTAACCTATTTGGAAAAAGGGTCTCGCAGATGTAACTAAATTAAAGATCTCAAAATGAGATCATCCTGGATTATCTAGATGGGCCCTAAATCCAATGACAAGCGTCTCTGTAAAAGACACACAGAGGAGAGACACAAGAAGAGAAGGCCTTGTGAAGACAAGGGCAGAGATTAGAATGATGCAGCTACAAACCAAGGAAGGCCTGGAGCCACCAGAAGCTGAAGAGGCAAGGAAAGATTCTCTCCTAGAGCCCTTAGACGGAATGTAGCCCTGCCAACATCTTGATTTTGGATTTCTGGCCACTGAATTTGTGAGACAGTAAATTTCAGCTGTTTTAAGCCACCAAGTTTGAGGTAATTTGTTATGGCAGCCCTAGGAAACTAATATATCCACTCTCTCTCTCTACCCCACCAACAAGTATTTGCCCAGCAATGTCTAAATGTTTCACCATGGGTGAGTTACTACTTTGGTTAAGCAATTTCATCATTTAAGATGTTGTCTTAAAGAGCAACATTCCTTAAGTAATTCCCTAATACCTCAAGGCTAAAGGGTTTACTTGAGATCTTCTTTTAGCACAGGTAAGAAGGGAGGCAGAGGAAGGTAATCCAGGACACCTGGATAAGGACTAGGGGCAATGTCAAAAGGATTTTCAAGAAAAGATAAAAAGGATCAAAACAAAATTTTTTCCAGTGCCAGCCTTGAGAAAGTATATTGACAGAGCCTAAATGTTACTTAAACAGCAATAGACCCATATTATAAGAACCCTTTGCAGAAGTGAAAAATAATATTGCCTCAGTCGTTGGCTCATATTCCAGAAAGTCTGTTAAAGGGTCCTCAAACCATTCAAAATGTCTCATTCCCGCTGCTCTGATGCATTTGCTTTCTTATGCTTAACAAATTAGGTATATTTGGATACAAAAAATATATATATATTTCAAGCTATTAGTAATTAAATATTCACAAAGAGAGCCGGACAACAATAAACAATGCCTATGAGTCTGGGCCTCCAGCCCAACCATGAATTTGGCAGTCTCTCATCACATCACATCTGCTCTAGGCTTCTGCACTTCTGGAGATGCTGTTTAACCAGCTCCCAGGCAAATCTTTTCAATGCCCAATTGCCCTCACTGTTAAGATGCATTTCCCAATTCTAATGACTAACCTAAATTTCAGTTTCAAGCCATTGCACCTTGTAATTACATTCTCAGCCACTGTAAATAATCTGTGCCCTCTATTTTATCTTTCCTCTTTCCCTATGATAGGAAAAGCGAGTCAGTTGCCTTGTTAGTACAACATACACATTGCACCTGAGCAAAACGCAACCAAAAGAAAATCAAACACTCACTCTTGATCCCTGAGTGAGAAGCAATGTTATTGATCTCTTCCTTTTTCCTATCCTTCAGCTGATCTGAGTGTCTACACTGACATGCTCTAATGCCATCTTGGGGAATAGCTGTGTAAATGCTCCAGTAATTTTTATACATCTTGGACATACTGTTGTGTTAGTAGAACTTGAATATTTGAAGGACTGGGAAGGACAATTTTTCCTCATCCTCCTCCCGCCTTCATGTAATACGAATCAAAATCCTCACTAATTGGTCCTCCTCCTGCATGTTATTTAAGTCTAGACTTGGTGGCAACCCCTTTCTGCGGAAGAGATTTAATGAAGGAGAAAGTGCATGGGAGAGGAGTCGGCAAGCAAACCATTACAGAGGAACTATAAGAAACTTGGAGACACAAGAAGTTTGGGTAAGCTGAGGTTGGAAGCTAAACTATATTGTTACACACACACACACACACACACACACACACACACACACACACACTGGTGAGTTCACTTTACCCTGAACCAAATGTTTCCTAAAATTGAAGAAAATCTAAGTTATTAATGCAACACATAAGAGTTTTCAACAATGCTCAGTAGTGACTTTTTTCTTTCCCTGCTTTCTTCAGGAGCTATGAAAAACAAAAATAAATTACTCAAACAGGTGATTTGGGGATTTCCCTTCCACTGCCATGATTTCACTGAAAAACTCAAAAATTGCTAATAGTAACTTCATTCTCCTGTCAAGCCATGGGTGATTCAGATACAGAGCTCTCCAGAGCCCAGTGTGGGCTCCAAGAGGCAGCGCCAGGAGGGCTCCAGATCAAGCTGAACGAACAAAGCTTGGATTCAGGGTCTCCCTGTGTGCTTCTAATCTTATATGACCTGTCTTCAGAAAGCCACCAGCTCTCAATGCCACAGCAATTTGGTTCAGAAATATCTGCCTCATTTAGTTTTTACTTTTTTAAAAAGCGAGAACTGAAATAAAAGAGAAATGTTGACACAGGAACTATGGAGCCAATTTTCTCAAACCCCGTGCTGACCACACATGTCTAAGAAGTGCTGGGTTCAAGGTAGCCGATGCTACACTGAGCTGAGGCAATGATGGAAACATGTTGATGGAATCACTGAGGCAGTTCAACTCACAGAAAGGAGATAACCTTCACTGAACAGGAAAATCGAATGCCCGTGACCTCTGGCTGCTGAGCTACATTTGGGATGCAGCATTCCCACAAGTTCAAGCCACTGCTCTTCCCATGCCCTCCTCCTCCCGCCCTCAACAGATATGGAGACCCCTGCATACAGCGTCCCCATCTGTCTACATGTCTGCCTCTCCACCAAGAGCAGGGAGAGTGGAATATTTGACTTCAAGTCACCAGCAGCCCCTAGCATCTCACACATACTGAGTTCTCAAAATTGGTTTTGGGAGTAGTTCCTAGAAATGCTGAGCCCATCACAGAGTAACAATTAGAAACATGGCTCTGGAACCAGACCAAGTGGGTTTAATTCATTTCATAACAATTTGACCTTTGAAACTGTAAGCCTCAGTTTCCTCATCTGTAAAATGGAGAAAATAATAATACCCATCTGGTAGTGCTTTTGTGAGGATTACATGGGATGTTGCCCATAAAAGGTGTAGCACAGCACCTGGCTCAATAAATGTTAATGATTATTAGCACCGCCCCTCCACCACAGGTGCTCAATAAAAACTTGCTGAATTGAACTCACAGCAGTGGAAATGACTAGCAGATGTGAAGGCAGCCTGGGCATTTTTTTTTTTTTTAGGTTTTTCCCACCTCACTCTGCACCAGATGACCTGAGATTCTTTTTCTTTCTTTCTTTCTTTCTTTTCTTTCTTTCTTATAGAAAAAGGACGGAATAGGGGATAGTTAGGCTCTACTTTTGCTGATCTTCAGTTTTTCATTCAGGGCAGAAAACCAAATCTGGCAAAGTCAGGCAGATGATTTTCTGAGAAATATGACAAGGCTATTAAAAACTCTAAATGAAAGTTGTGTAATGAGTATGAATCTGAATACATTTAAATTTCCTCTAGATCCAGGAATTCCAACAATATCTTTATATATTTTTAAAATGTGCTTTTGCAAATATGAGGAAACCAAGGCCCTAAAGGATAGCAGAATTTCTTCAAGGGTGGGGGTGGGGAGGAGACACAATTGTCATGAAAATTAACCCCTGAAAATGCACTGGATTTTATTACCGAATGAATGCCTGAGGAGATTACTAGATTTTTAGGGTCTTTACTATTAAGAGAGCAACCTGCGTGCCTGAAATAATTAAGAAGAGACTCAATTATCTAGTAAACTGAAATTTCAAACTACCCTGCTTACCTAAATGAGAAAAGCTGCTTAGACTAAAGCGTCATTACTTGTATTTAGACAAGCCTTAGCAGAGATATACAAGGAGCTAAAGAATGGGACCCCACATTCTTCCCTAAGCCACAACAATGCCTGTTTATGTAAACAGGATTTTCAATAACAGAACGGAATCTGAAAAAAAAATGTTTTCATTATTGTCTCTGAAAAATGCAAATGCAGAAGATGAAAGTCAAGGGGCTTTCACTGTGATGCGTACTGAACACCCTAAAATATTTAGTCTATGTAAGCCTGAGCCTGGATTCCAAGTAGATCTAAAAAAACAGGCAATGACTCTCTCCTTAAAAAGGTATAAGAGAGCACAAAGGTTTCTCTGACTCCATGGCAAATTGAGTGCATATTTATTCAAAAACTCAGTTTAAAAAGAAGTAAAAGTAGTAGAAGCTATCTATTTACCTTTACTTGGCAGCCCCTTCCAAAATCTGAGCCAAAATATAAATATCATTGCATCCGTCATCATCACCATCTGACAATCAAACACTCCCTCATGACCATAACGACCTCCAGGCGCAAACTAAAAGCTCATTAAAGAATATATGAAAGCTATTTATAGAAGAACTAAACAAAGACTGAAAGAACTATTAACAAAATTAATTCAACTGTTCATACTTTTGACAACTATTACTATTTGTTTGAACTCAAGTGTCCAGCTCCTTCACTGACAGGTATTGATGACTATAGAGATAGCACATATCCAGAGTTTAAAACTGACCTTGTAGTTTTAGGTTCAAGAACCCAGGCTTTGACCTATACTCTGTATATCAGCCTTCCTGTTGCTGTTTAGGCAGCTGATAAGAGGCAGAAATCCTTCTTGCTCATTAGGCCATTAGCTGCTGTTAAGCAAAGGGCTAGGGATGGGGGGTGTTCATTGGCCCACAGGAATGTGCCAGACTCCACATATAAAGCCGGCCCCGATTTGAGGTTAAGAATTTAACCTTAAAAGGCTGACAAGTCATAAATTTGCCTGAGGTTCATATATATGTGTGACTTTCACAGTTTATATTTCCTAGCCAGGACTCAAAGTCAAAACATGCCCCTGATTAATGAATGGTACTAATTGTTATTCCTGACTTGAGAACATTAGTCTTTATCCAAAATATTTTCTTAAAAAACACACACTCTCATACTAAAACTCTCTGGCTTAAGGGAGTTGGGATAACTGGTTAGAAAATAAAATAGGAAGCGAAGCCTAAGATTATCTGTTACTGGGTGCTACCATTTCAGTAATCAAAATTGACTCAAAAGCTTCCATTTTATTGTGTCCATCAAGCAAAGTGCAAAGGAATGCCCTCCAAATCTAAACATCTGAGATAAAGCAACCATCTGTGACTGCACAAACACTGAGCTGGGCCAGGGGTGGAGTAAGAGGGGAGGGCTGAAATATCTTCAAGCACATTTTATCTAACTTATCTTGTTAAATATTTATACATAAGTGCATAACCTAACAACCTTGGCCAAGCTTGGAAGAGGTAATAGATACAGCACAAACAAAAAATCCCCATAAGCACAAAGACAAAAAAAAAAAAATTCCAAGGAATAGTCTAATTGGAATACACTTTCTAACCCGAAGTCAAATTTGAAACTAAGGCAATAAAATCCTACAAGTGCAACAATGCCCCTGAAATGTGAAAAGCATCATCAAGGAAAAGCAGGCTACAATTTGGTTAGCCTACAAGGTAGGTGTCAGCCAGTTCGACCCCACACTAGCAGAGTTTTAAGGCTTATCTTTAGAAAAAGGAAAAGGCATTCGGTGTAAGCAAAGAGATTTCTAAGAGGAAAGACGCCATTTGCATTCACTGAGAATTATGACAGTGAGAGAGAATGCAAAACATAGCAATAATCTAAGGTACAAGTCAGATATATTTAGCTTTGCCCTATCTATACAAAAATCATTTTAAATACTCAGAATTCTTAGAAAATGGAATGTAAATTCATGGGTGCGTATTTTAAAGCTCTTCATCTCCAAACTAACTGAGGAATCAAATTTCGCAATATCCCAAGAGAAGTAACCAGGTACCCAAACCAAATAAGTGGGCAGAAATGGAAAGCCTGTTTTCTGCCCAGAATCACTGAGGGCAGGCGGATGTGGAGGAGGCAGAGGAAGATGGGGGAAGAGAGAGAAGGAAATCAGGAGCTACAGGAAAAGGAAACAACTTAAAACTGAAGTACAGAGGAAAATATAAAACATTCCACTCATCTATTTTTTTAGAGAACAAGAAATACAAAACCATTCAATAAATATAACAAACCATAAAACACTTTCTGTTCTAAATTATTACCAGTTGAGAGTGTGTGTGAAGGTGAAAAGGAGGAAGGTTGAAAAGGGAAGATGTCGAGAACAGTCCAACAGATGATGGAGGGCCCTCAGTAGCTTTGAAGGTATGCTGAGCCCCAGAAGAGCTGTAATGAGTGTGCACAGAGCACCCACCGTTCCCCTTAGGGTGTCAGAGCAACTTGGCCTATTACTTATCGCTACTCTATGAAATGTTGATAGGCTTTTGGGGAATTTTACCCAGATCCGTTCATTGATAATATATTCTCATTACCATTAGGACCTAACTTGAAAATAAAACCGGATATTGTTGAGGGGTGGGTAAGGGAAGATTCCGAATGATTGAATGAATGCTGGTTCCAACATCACCTTCAGGCTTTGTGAATGAGGTAACCTTACTCTCTCAAAGAACAAAGAAAAGGCAATTTGACAGTTTTTGAAGGCCAAAAGAACCTTCAGGCAACGTTATTAAATTGACCCACAGCACTGAAGTTTCAAAGGCAAGAAATGACTTGGGTTTTAGAAATTAACACTTGTATAAAACCTTCAGAATTCCATGAGGGGAAATAAGCCTTTATTTCAGAAATAAACTTTGAAGTTTGAAAGCAAAGCAGAAACACTGTTTCTGAAAACAGAAGGGACTATTTGAAACACTGAGCACAGTTCTTCCGTGGCTCTTTAAAACTCTTAAAATTTCCACTGTGACTTCTTGGGTTGGCCAGAGAAGATATAACCCAGAATGCCAGCAAATGAGAAAATGGAAAACCATTAGGTCCCTAGGGTAAGAACAAAATGATCTCAGAAGATACTTACCTCTGGCCACATTAAATTAAGCCAAGGATTAAACTGGAGGATCTACCTATCTGCAGGAACAAAGACTGTTTTCCAAACTAGTCACAAAGTTATTAGCCATCCAACAGAGATCTTGTACAATTTCTCTAACCCATTCTTTCTCACATTCTTATTCTCATTCATTCTCTCCCTCTCCTTATTCCCCCAACTCTCTGAATCCCTCTAACCTTCCTCTTCCTGCCTTCCCTTCCTCCCTCACTCGTCCACACATTTCTTATGTATAGGTCTCTAAGGCCACATCGATGAGTGAATAGTTGAAGTACAGCACAAATGTGAGAAATCAAAAGAACATTGATCTATTATGTGCAAGACCCTTTCTTAAGTGCTGCAAGCTTCTTACCCTCAAGGAGTTTACACTTGGAAGTAGCCCTTTTCAAACTTTCATATGCATATAAATCTCCTAGGATCTTGTTTAAATATACCAATTCTGATTTAGTAGGTCTGGGAAGGGACCTAAGATTCTGAATTTCTTACAAGCTCCCAGATGATGCTGATGCTGCTGGTCCAGGAGCCACACTTTAAGCAGCAAGGCTCTATTAAGAAGAAAAAAAATCAAGAATATAAATAATAACAAGAGCAAGCATGAAATGATTCATGAAGACGGCATTGCACTGACACCTTGGGTATGACTGCAGCAAGCACTGATGAGAGGATGAGTCAGGTAGTCTATAGGCAAAGCCTTGAAGGCAGACAACTACAGGGTCCTTTCAGTAATGAGTTAGCAGCCTGTTATGCTTAAGTAGAAGGCACACATGCCAAGAGGGTAAGCCTTAGAGACATGATGAAGGCAGACATGCAAGACTTAGCCATTTAATCTGGGTGTGAGATGTGTAAAAAGAGAAGTCAAGGATGATTTCAAGGTTTCAAGTCTGAGTACCAGATAGAGATGCTATCATCAGAAATGCAGAATATTGGAGAGAGGCAGGTTTGTGCAGATAGAAAAATAATGATAGATTATTTTTTGTCTCTGTTGAAAGCAAAGCATTGTGAGGACTTCTGGATGCAGATAGCCAGCAGGCAACTGGGAAATACTGAACTAAAAGCAAGGAAGAGGTCAAGTTGGAAAGAGAAACGGGAGTCATTCGAACAGCGAAGATAATAAAGTCAAGGGAATGGAAGTAAGGATGAACAAGAGAGAGCAGAAAGGGCAAAGGACAAGTGCTACTGAAACACTTGCAACTAATAAAGAGTTGGAAGAAGTGGGCAAACAAGCAAAGACAAGATAAGCTTTATAGTAGGAGGGTAACCCAGAGTAAAGAATGTTATAAAAGTCAAAGGAGTGTGGGAATTTAAGTCAAATACTTTATATCCAGACCATATTCTCTCCCCTCGTAATCCAATGGGTATACTGGAAATAGCATGAGCTATGGAGTGAGACAAATCTGGAGGCAAATCCTGGCTCCACCACTTACATAATCTTTGGGGAAGTAAGCCTTCCGTCTGTAAAATGGAGATAACATCACTTACCTTTCAGGTTTGCTAGGAATATTAAATGAGAGATAAAAATATAAAGCAACTGACACATAGTAGGCACTCAGTAAATGGTAGTTTCAATGATCTTTGGCCCTTCCAAAGTATCCCATCAACCTGAAAGTGACCTCAAACATCTACTGGAGAACAAGGGGTTTCAAGCTTCCATCAAATGACAGTAGAAACCCTGATGAAGGCAACCTCTTAAACAACAAGGACGTTAACGAAGCCAGTCATGCCAGAGAAACAGGAATTTATACAACCCTCTCCCCCTACCAACCAAAAAAAATATCACATCTCCATAGACACTTAAAAAATCGGCCCAATTACACAAGTATTCCTAGTATTTGCTTGGAACCACATGTTTCAGAGGCTAGCCAGCAGGGTCCAGTCTAAAGTGGAATAGTGACCAGAGCTCCCAAAGCTACAAACTGTTACTGCTTTCATTCTCCAGAGTAGGAGAGTGCTCCCCAGAGGGAGGGCCAGGGGAACCTCCATGTTGGAACCAGGCAGGTCAGTGGAACTCAGAACTTACAGATATTTTATGAGTGGCTGTATTGTTTGTATATAAGATATGTGAAAGCAAAGCTTTCATGACACAAATGTTAAGTATGATTGTGAAAGACCACCCACTGCTAAGAGTAACAAACAACTTTCAAACAGTTTAAATAACACATGTAATTATTAATTATTTCTATCAAAAATCACAGAAATCTGATCTCTTGATTCTAATGTATTTCTCTACGTAGAAGTCAGTCTCTCTCTCTCTCTGTCTCTCTCTCTCTCTGTCTCTCTCTCTGTCTGTGTGTATGTGTGTGCATGTGCGTGTGCATGTGCGTGTATTTGGTGGTACATTATTTTACTTGCAAAGTCTTGGACCATGACAACATATATTCATACTTCTCTTAATCAAGAAAGTTCTTGAAGTCTTTGGCCGTTTTTTAAAAAATCACCAGATGTTGGCAAAATACATCTTAAGACAAGTCACATGCAAAATTCTGGAAAATATCATCCACACCCATGACTTCCAACTTGAGCCTATATTCTGATGAGTCCCAACTATGCTTCTCCTAAACTCCAGAAGAATAAATACACTCTTTCCCAGTGATCTCATCTATTCCCAGAGTTTCAATTACCATCTATATGCTGGTAATGTCCAAGTACATATACACAGCCTTGATTTCTCTCTGTTCTGTGATCTGAAACACAACCTCAATAACTAGCAGACATTTCTGCCTCAATGTTCAAAGGATACTTCAAACTCAGTCTGTTCAAAATCAAATTCATTTCACCCCTTAAAAATATATTCCTCCTATTTCATTTATTCGACAAATATATTCTCAGCACCCATACTCAGTGTCATAGTCTCACTATCCAGAAAAACTTGAAGTTCTAGACTCTCCCTTTTGTCCTCATATTCAGTCACCAAGTCATATCTACTCTACTGCCTCTATTCTCCCACCTTTATCACCTGCATTATTAAAACACCCAGCTATCTATCCCTCACTCTCCAGTCATGCTCTATACTGAATGATATTTTCTCTTCTTTAAATGTTTTCATGGATCCTCATCATCCTTGGATACAGCTCAGGGAAACTGCTCAGCATTTCCTCCCTCCTTCTCTAGTTCATCTTTCCTCCATTTTCCCCACATCTGTGCTCCAACCAATCCAACCTATTCCAGTCCAACAAATGTGTCATTTTATCTCTTAACACTGTGCCTTTGCACATACCTTACACAACAGCTCACTTAAGGCAATTAGGCACCTCTCCTCCACAGCTCAACAGCCCCCAGATCCTTACAGGGTGCCCAGCTCTATCGCAGCTCTCACTCTGCTATCTTGACAACCATGGTGTTCCTTATCTGGCTCCCTCCCTAGGCATTGATTTTATCTTATTCATCAGCTTCTACCTCAGTACCTGGCACAGAGTCAGTGTTCAATAAATGTTGGTTAAAGTAAAAAAAATGAATGAAAAATTATTAAATATTTATGTAAAGATAGCATATAAAGTTCATTATTAGCTTTTTTTTTCCTTTTCTGGGAATTCCTATCTTTTTTCCAAAAACAATTGGTCCCCAAAACCATAAAACCTAACCTGGAAACTGCCTCTTGGGTCAGATTCTCATTCCTATGGAGCTCAACATGCAATGCAGCCAGGGCTAGAAGTAGTTCTCCAAAATAAGCCAAATTCACAGTATTAGTTGACCATGATTACCTTAACCAGGATCACATCTCTATACTTAGGGAACTTGATAAATGAACAGTAGCTCGATGATATCTATGACAATTAGCTCTGCAAGAATCTGGGCCAATTCGACTGAAAAAGGTTTACTGGAGCTCTGAAAAACTGTAACCCCCAGCTGTTCCCAGTGTAAGTTAGGCTTATTCTCTAGATTATGAAGGGTGTACAGATGTAGGGATATTATATGTGTGTGTACATGATTGTACAAATGTGTATGTGTTGGAACCAAGGAAGTCAGTGGAATTCAGAACCTGCAGACACTTTATGAGTGGCTACATTGTTTGGACCTAAGATATATGAAAGCAAGGCTTTCAGTAAGGTATGACTATGAAAGACCACCCACTGCTTAGAGTAACAATTAACAACTTTCAAACAGTTTAAATAGCACATAATTATTAATTGTTGCTATCAAAATAATATAAATATATATATATCATCTATGAATATAAATATATAAAACATATCCAAACACCACATTTAGATAAAGCTGTGGCTAAAAATCTCTCTCTACTTGTCACTTCCTCCTCAAACTTCAGTTTTAAAAGAGGGGCAACAAGGCTCCCAGGATCACAGAGAATAGATAAATAAGCTTCCACTTCATCACGCCTTCTCCAGTCTCTGCTGCAGCTCAACTTAGACAATGACGCATTCAGAGAATCAGTCATTCTATAGGTATATGCCATCCTAGAATTCATTCGACAGTCCTCTAGACCATGTTTTAGGTGTTTATTCTTACATTCATTCCAAACTTTATTAATAACTCTGTAAGGCACTCTATTCGCCACTCTAGAGGATATCATGATGAATCAAACATGGCTCCTGCATTCAACAAGCATAGGGTCTGACAGAGGCTATGAATAAGCTATGTACTTCAAAAACCATAGATATTAAGTAAGAAGTACAGATAAAGTATTTCTGGGAACTAAATGCAATTGGGGCATATCTCTGTACTATCTCTGTGCAAATTTCCATATTCAAATATTTTCCAATCCTTTCAGTCTATTATGTGCCAGTTAACTTTCTGATATATATCAGAGTGAAGGCTTTTAACCTCCTTCCTGTATCTGTCATTCTAACTCTTCCTCTCTTCACCAGGTTCCCCTCAGCTTCAATCATCCAAACCAAAATTTGACAAAGAGCAATGGAAAATTCCAGGATTCCATAATTAATACATACTACAAGTACCAGGGAGCAGAACTATAAATAAGGTGGAAACTATATAAACAGAATTCTAATATTATTTTCAAATGAAAATCATCCCTTTCTTTTTTATCCTCTTTCCTACTTGGGCCTCTAGCTGAAAGAAATCTCGATGGGCCATCCCTAGCCAATTAATTGAGTTTTCTCAGCTGACTTTTAAAAGTTTGCTCTAATGCATGCAGAAATTAAGAGAATTCTCATGAGGCCCTTTATCCTACTGCAATAAAATTTCCGTGGATGAAAATCCACTTTGAATATGTCCTTTTAAGTGTACATTTATGAAGCTTTATGTTATAGGTAAGAAACACCAAACAATGAGGAAAAACTTACATACTTTCAGTATATGTTTCTATAACTGACACCAAGTTGCATTATTTTCACAAACTTAAATACCACATATCTGTAAAGTGCAGATAAATACGTTTTTATGCATATGTGGATATATTTAATTTATCTTTAGGCTACTTAAAATAGCCTTGTGAACAAGCACAGAATACTTACCTCTTGCAAGACCTAGCTAGTCTATTTTTTCTAGACAGTTCTAGTACAGCCGAACGAACTAAACCAAAGTCCTTTATCACTTACCTATGTACAACAAATGAATTTTTGACCTGAAAAAGTAGTTACTTTTTTAGAAATATTAGTATATTAAGTAAAAATGTATCAACTACTTAAATATTGGTTTTATGAACATTTTATGTTCATAATACATTTCTAACTCCATTTATTCATTTAGTCTACAAATATTTATTGAGTACCTATTATTTGTACCATGCACTGTGCTAGACACTGGGGATACAAAGATAAGATACAGCTCCTAATAACCTCAAGATCATAGTCTAATAGGGAGATACAGATACTTGTGAACACGTTCCTTGAAAATGCCATAATCAAGATTTCTAATTTTCCAGCAATAAACTTATTTTAAAAAGGGAAACTCAAAAAGGCCAATTAAAATTCTACTCTAAAAGTCTGCCTTATTCTGGATGTATAAGAAATAAATATACACTTCATTGTGAAAATTTGAAAAAAATCCATAAAACTCTCAAAATCCTCACTTCTGAGAAATGTACATCTCTCAACTTTCAGGTGGATAGATGGAATACAATGGGTAGAGTTTTCTTTTACATTTTTAACATCCCTTTGCCTTCTTATTGCACTTTCAATTGTATTTTATCTCCCTTCCTATCAATTATTTATCAATATAAGCCTATTAAGTATACTTCAAAGAGTTTAGTAGATTTACTAATCTAGCACACAAATACAATTTCAGCTACTAGAAGTAATTAACTGTTTGAAACACTAGTAATGCATTTTGGTCCTAACACTGACTCCTTTTTACTCATAAGGAAAAATACAAACTCTAAAAACAGGTTTTATCCAGCTACACACAAAGAGAGGCAAAAGTGAAAATGCCTTTCTTGTTAATCAATCTGAATTCGTTTTTGTTTTAAAATGGCAAACAAGTATTTCTAATAATTAGCACTTGGATAATTGATTTTTAATTGGCCTAATATGAAGAACAGAACTAAATCTTTACTTTGAGTATTCAACAAGAGATTCAAGTGAGACTATAATGTTCCAGGGAGCGTTTTCTCCTCACACACAGCATTTCAAAACACACATTTTCTCTGCTGATATGCCCATCTCGCCTTGCTTTTTGAATCACATTCTCCCTGTCATTATATCTCACAAGGTAAATTCCCATTACTTTATGCTGTCTCTAAAGCCAGTCTGGGGCTCATGACTTGGATTCTACTTTCTGATGCTCATTTCTTAATGGAGTGCTAGGGATCCTGTTTCAAGCCAGATAATTTGCTAAATATGGACAGATGAATGGGGGTTTCTTCTGCCCATATTTTCCATTAGACCCTAGATTATCAAAAACATCAAACCCGTTTACAAACTTGGCTAAGGCTGAATAGATGTTGGCTTCTAGTACAATCTCTTGAATTTAGCCTGTACACAAATTCTGATCCCAGTTTACAGAAACCTTTGAGGTACTTCAACAGGTCTGTGCATGTGCTATAGCTCAACTCCCAAATATGGTAATGTCAACATTAGCAAGAAAGGTCTAGCTGACATTAAAACAAAAAGAGTTTGATTTAAGAGCTATCTTACAATTTATGTGCTATAATAATTGTTGCTCTTTAATGACACTAAGCCAATTATAACAATGTTGCTAATTTCAATTTGTGCTTTGGGTACTCAACATTAATAAGCCCTCCCTGATAAGAGTTGCCAGCTAACCTAAATAAGCCTGAATCAGTCTCTAGTCAAAATAGACTTGCCTGAAAAATTTGTCCACATACTCCAATAATATGCCATAAAAATTTGGACTTAGGCTTTTAAAATAAGTAAGGTGGCAAACAGCTTAAGAAAGTATTTGAGAGTTTCTAGAGAATACATAATAATCTAGAAATTCTATTATAGTCGATTATTTACTAAATGCTCATGGTACTCTTAGCATTAGGCTCAACATAGCGTCAAATGCAGTGCTTTCCCTTTAAGAAGCTTATAATCTAAAACATACAAACAACCATATGCAGAAAAAAGCTAGAGATCAGAGTAAAAGGAAGCATTCACAAAAATGTACAAATTCAGCATGCCAGAACTTTTCAGTTGAGCAATATGATCCCCAGTGAAATTCTTTCCAAATGATGTATCATGTGCACAAGTTACAAGTGATTATCTTCAATTTTCTTAGAAATGAGTAATAAGATACCCCTTAAGACCCATGTTTTTGTATATGCATCAAACACAAAAGTTGGCATGCTCATTGATAGTTGCCACTTAAGAAGAAAACATATTTTCAGTCTTATCTCATAGCAGACAAATCCAGGCCTCTTTGCTCCCAAGTTGGTAATAAGTAGCCTTTTCCTAGGCTACAATGAACAGCAAACATTATAATTCTGAAGATGGAACTAACAGAATGCTCAAAAATATTGCATCAAAATATTGGATACAACCTACCAGCCCATAAGAA
>NW_024340698.1:6903890-6912766 GCF_902729225.1 Pteropus medius | reverse complement strand
TATTTAGAATTGCTATCCTGTGCCTTTGAACACTCTTAAAAGAAATGGGAACATGAGATTGTAAGGCTTTAGATTAGCTTTGTAGCAGTCTAGTGTAGTCCTTCAGCACCAGTGATTTATTTTTTAGGCTGGCTGATTTCAAATGCCATTTAGTTTCATCCATATTAGCATAAGAAATGTACCTCATCCACTCTAACCCAATTCTGCTAATGGCCAAAGTTAGCAGTCAACCCCAAATACTCCCCCTAAGTGAGACAGGACATTCTTGAGGATTTCTCCTTACTGTGACCAAAGCTCATTTTATCTGGGACAAAGAAAGCTTTAGTGCAGTTTATACAGTAGAACGGGCAAAGTGAACATAGCTTAAAAAATAGATGGGAAAAAATGTCAAGTGCTCATCATGATGATTTGTAACTATCAAATAATTTGCAGCTCTCTTTCAATTTCCAACCGCTGAACAACAGCAAATTACACATTTATTCGCTTTGAAATTATGTACTTACCATTGTATTTAGTCTGCCATTATTGTCTCTTCTCTGAAATACTGATGAGCTCTTTCCACACATGGACATTTTCACCATGTTTTCCATATCTACAGTGATCATATTCGCCCAACTAAAAGTCAGGACACATGGTCTCGTGCCAAGACATAGCACTGGAAATATGCACTGTCCCAGTAAATCTAGGATATATGGTAGCTGTATGGTATCACTATATCTGAAGTCTGGCTTTGCTCCAGGGCAAGTCAGAACAGTGCCTGCCATGTAGAAGGTGCACAACACTGCATGTTTGTTAAATAGAAGTGAAGTTGGGAATGTTGAATGTAAATGGTAAAGACCCTTGGAAAGTGATTTTTCTTATGCAGTTTGGGAAATACTAGCGGAAAATAATAAATTTCCATTACCAGTCCCTGTTTCCTATAGTTTGGCCATCCTTAGGCCTGGAGTAAGAGAGCTGAGAAGGAGGGAGTGCAGGCCAAATCTCATGCACAGTGTGTGGGCCCTCCCAATACTTTTATACAGATGCTGCAAAGAGGCAGGCAGCCAGAGAGCTGGGGGAGGGGCACCGGCATGAGTGTGTGTGGAGGGGGTTGCTCAATCAGTATCTGCATTCCCTCTGGCCTTTTTCTTCTTTTAAGCACAACCTTTACTCCCTAGTTTCAAACAAGCCAAATGTGGCCCCAACCCCAACCCTGGAGCCATTCATCTTGTGGGGGCTAATCCTGTGAAGACCAATTTTTACATTATCAACAAAAGCATGTTCTCCAGCTTTAGCAATCTAATTACCATGGCACTTCGAGGGGGAGAGAGATTTGCCTGTTGTTTCAGCTCTGTGGAACTGATTCATAGGTTGCCCCTTACAGCTCCTGCACACGCCCACGTGGTATGTTATTAACACTTAACAGTGGAAGAGGCAGTTCTACCCTTCCTTAAAGGGAAGTCCAGCAAAGCAATATTTAAAATATGCGCAAATGCATTTCAGTCACCAAAAAGGGTGACCAATTACCTTTGCAACTAAACAGCAGGCTTGCTCGGCTCTTTTTATCCACCTAAAGAAAAGGCTGAAGGCGCACTGGCTGCCTAGGTAACCTCCCGCTAGTGTACGGTCGCTGGCAGCGCCCACAGGGCGCGCATCGCATTCACAACTTGGTCCAACCATCAGGCCCGCCTCTCTGAGTAAAGAGCCAAGAGCCAAGTTTGGTCAAGGGCTGCTCCCGGATCACTCGGGAGTGCAGGACACGAGCCTCGCTGGATGCATGGGTCGGGAAGAGACCCCGGAGGCCACATACGTCTTACGGTTTGCGAATACAACCGGCTGTTTCTTCAAAGCGTACCGCTGACAAATTAACCTGTTTGAAACCCACTCCTCTTGCCCGCATTGTCAGTATAGCAGCTTGTCCTGATGGGATTCTAAGGCAGGCTTTTAGAAGTCCAACCGCGGGACAGTCGATCACACAAGGCCATTAATATTCGTCTGTTGACAGCGGCAGCCCTCAGCTAAGGTTAAAATATGGCCTTAAAACACGATCTGATAGTGCAGAACAAAAAGCAGGCGTTCAGAAACTTTCCTCCACCTAAAATCATCTCCCCTTCAGGGTCCCGCCTGTCAAAAGGGCTGACGAATTTGAGAGTGGGGAGGAGTTATATCATCTTTGGACTCCAGCACCCAAGGCCAGGAGCACCGTTTTTGACGCGATTTTGCCAACCTAGAGAAGGGACGCTGTTCTGAAGGAAAAGGCTCAGTCCTCCTCATTTGGGGGACCCTCTTCGTCAAAAGTTTCCCTCTGTGTGTTTTTACCTGCAACTGCGGATTCGGAGATCTGTTCTTAACTTTGCCTGCACTTGGGCCCGTGAGCTCGAGAACCCATGCTGTAGGAAGGAGAGGTTAGGGAAAGAATGGCTGGAGCCGCGGTACAGCTAAGGTTGAAATTCTGGCACGTATGTGTGAGTGAGGGTGGCGAATTCCGGAGGCACCAGCTCGATGTGGGGCGCCAGTTCGCCGCGGCCCGGAGAGAAAGCTCCCACCTTCCCGCCCTCCCCCAAATATGGGGGCTCCGGAGCAGGCCATCCCCGCCGATCCTCCCACTAGCACCTTCTCTGACAGCAGAGTGAGTCCGGGGGATACGGCCACCGTCCACACACACCCTTCTTTGCTCCCTTAGAAGACCTGGTCGGCCCCGGACACAGCGACCACTCCCAGGTGCCCAGCAGCAGGGCGCATGACCCGGGCCCCACGCGGCTAGAACGCTCAGGGTACCACCACCACGCGCCCCTGGGCTCTACGCTGGGCGCCGGGAACGAGTAAGGGACTCCTGCTCACCTGGCACGGGGGTTTCAGGCACCCACTTGAGTCCCGGCTGCAGTCTCTGGAAAAAGGAGCGGACCTGGTGACAGGTGGCATCCGGCGGCGGTGGCGGGGGCTGCGCCTGTCCGGGGCAGTCCAAGCTAAGAAGCATCGCCACCACCAAGCACGCGGTGCGCACGGTCCCTGCCATCCTGCTGGGCGGGGATCGAGGGGAGCGCGGGAGAGTGGCGGCGGGGACGAGAGCAGTCCCAGGACACGCGGCAAGCCTCGCAAGACGTGGTCCGAGGAGGAGCGGGAGACGTGCAGCTACCCAGCCGCTGCAAAAGTTTCCTCGCAGCTACCTGGGCGCTGGGTGAGGGCGGGAATGTTTAGCGGCGCGGGCGGGGCGGGGCAGGGCCAGCCAGCCGGGGCAAGGGCGGGGGCAGGGCAAGGAGGGACCAGGCAGCAGGGCGGGGGCAGGGCCAACTGCGAGGCCAGGGGGGAGACCATCGGAAGCCTGCGGGTGCGGGGCGCCGGGCTGCGGGGATTGCTGGAGCACCGCAGCGCGGGGACCAACGGGGGAGGCTCAAGAGGAGAGCGCGTGATGGTTCCTGGCAGCCCAACCGCGCTGCCCGTTCGCCGCCGCTCTACACAGGGCGCTCTGGCACAACTACTGCAGAGGGGCTGCAGGCTCGGGAGCGTTGATTGGCTTCCCAGCAGCCGTCCCCTCTGACTGGCTCTAGGAGAAGTTCCCCAGCCTCACTCCTCCTTCCCGCCGCTCATTGGCCTACTGCCAGGAGGGCTTTTCCCTTTAGGATTTGTGCAATCTCTCCATCCTTCCATGGGGTACGTGGGGTCCCTGGCTTAAGTTCCACGCTCTGCTTCACCACAGGTCTCCCAGCCTGGTCCAGCTCGTCTCTGGCTACCAGAGCCACACAAGGTCTTCCTCCTCCGCACAAAACCCACCTTCTCCTCTTGATCTCGGAGGGGCTTCCCTCGAACCCGAAACCGTTTCCTGTCCTAGCTCCAGCCGGATTCGCAAACTCAACCCACATACAGTCACAATCAGGAGTAACTGCGGGGTTCATAGCCTGCCTCATTTTTGAATGTGTGCCTAAAAAGTCTCAAAGCCCGTGGGGCTTACTAGGTTTGATTCAATAAAACCGCACAAAGGAAAAAGCACCTGATCCCAGGGTGTTAAAAGAATCTGTCTCCTGCAAGATAGCCCTGGGTGATCCTTCATGAAGCAAAGCGTAACTGGTTACAACAAAATAACCTAGGGCGTAAAGCCAGCCTAACTCATTAGAAAATCATTTACACAGCAAATTTACTGAGCCAGAGCTAGCCTGTTTCATAGGTAGAGCAGAAGGTTGTTGGAAAGATCTCCTATCCCCAAATCCCCACATCTCCAGCTTAAATTTCACCATTAGAAATACAGTTCTTCAAAAAGCAGAGGGCATCTACGACCATACCACCCTGAATGCACCCGATCTCGTCTGAAAAGCATTGGAAGAATTCCTCATAAGAGGAATGCATTTAGACATTACCTATATAATCATAAGTATGGATCTTTAACTCCTGTATTCTTTTATGTGATTCTCGACACATACCCTAGCACATAGTAGGGACTCAGTATTTATATAATAAGATGATTTAACACGTCAGTGTGAATTAGTTTATCATCTGATTGTCTTGTTTCTGACCTAAGTGAGAGTAGGTTTTGATAGGTCAAGAAAAGGGAGAGCCTCCACACCAGGAATTCTCTGAGAAGTGCTAGGCCAAGGGAGAAGTGGTTTGCCAGAACTTGTGAGCTGAGAAGAGAGGCAAAGGAAGGGGAAGGTTGCTGAGGAGCTCATTTGTTCATTCATTTGTTCGATAGCAAATATTTGAACTCTTACTATGTACCAGACACTGTGGGACACAAACAGACAATGGGGATACAAAGATTAACCTATGTTACCTGACTTCAAAGCACTACAAGTCTAATGGGAAAGACAAGCAAACAGAATGTTAACGCAGCGTGTGGTAAGTGCTAACATAGAGGCAAACAGAGAGTTCTAAGAGGGTGAGAGGGTGAGTCAGAGAAAGCTTTCCAGAAGAGATGATGCCTTAAATTCAGGCTTGAAAGTCGAGCCAAAGTTGAAATGAAAAAAGAAAATGGGAGGAAGGGTACCAAGGGAAAAGAAGCAGCATGAACAAAGACTGAGAGAAAAGAGCCTGGCATGGCCCAGTTAGAGGGCGCGAGATTTCAGGTTGGGAGTTAGAAGAGCTAAAGCAGCAGAGGTAAGCAAGGGCCAGATGATGCGGAGTCTTGAAGCCATATAAGGGAGCCTGGAGAACAACTTAGGGAAATTTCACACAGAGGAGTGACACGATCTTATATGCCTTATGAAAAGACCTCTCCAGCAATACTGTAGAGAATGGCTTGAAGACGGGAGAAGGTTGGAAGCCAGTTAAGAGGCTGTGAAAATAATTCAGGCAATAAACGAGAAAGGCCCATGGCAGAGGAGATTTGGAAGAGGAAAAAAACTGCCAGAGATATTTAGTAGCTAGAATTAAAAGGGCATAATAACCTAGTGGATGTGGGGGATGGGAGAAAAGGAGTCAAGGACTAGGGCTCATTCATTCTTTTTTTCAACAAGCGTTTGAGTGCCCCCTATGTATCTGGCATTCTTCTACTTCATAATTTTGCCTGGGGCTAGGCCTGCTCCTGCATTGAACATTTGACAAATGACATATCCACTTTAAAAGAAACACCAATTAAGAGTCATAATTTGGCTGGTGAGTTTGATATGTTCCACCTGTGGAGCCCTGTGACCAAAGGGCAGATTGGAAGGCAAGCATTGATTGAATTTCATGACCCTGCAGAGGAAGACATGACCTCCCATAAATTCATGATCTTCCAGAGTTCATGCAACTAACTACAAAGGCAACAGTTGTTTTCAACTACCGGGTATTGAATACCTTGAAAAGAGGGATTGTGACTTATTTTTAATATATACTTTTAACACTCTGTATGAGCCAGGTCAGTGCTTCCAAAAGTGAAGTGTGCGAATCCCTGGTGGTATGTGGGCCAGTGAAGTTTTGGGGGTTTATTTTAATAAATATTTATTTTAATATGGATTAGTAAATATATATATATATATACATATATATATACATATATATACATATATATGTATATATATATGTATATACATATATATTTATATATATATATATATATATATGTATATATATATATATATATATAGTGCATCCAACCCATGATTTCATTCGGACAAAGCTAAGTAGATAGTGCTGCGATAAATTTATTTCAATAAAAATATGAGCTGTCTTAAAGAAAAATATTAAATAATATTGGGAATATGAGGACATAGCAAAACTTGTAGGGTGGAATGTGAATTACTAGAATTTAAGCTAGGTCATAGGCAAACTGGCCCTAAGGTTTTGTGAAATATTTCTTTGTCCTTAAAACTTTTGCTGCCCCTCCAAGCTACTGGAAGGTTTTGAGCCTACTTAAGGTAAGAGTTAATAAAACTTGCTAACCTTAAGGAGTGGTTCCATTTTTTATAAGTGACTCTCAAAGACTTTCTAGCATTCCAGCCTTCAAACAATGACTCTGAGAGCAGAATTTCAGTGCTGGAAAAGGCACTGAGAAATAGGCTTTTTGGTCAAGAAAGCTCACAGGGACACCATGGACAGCTATTCACTCTGTCTCTCCAATGACATGTAATTTTGCTGACAAAAATCTAGTTCCTTTACTTAAGTATAAAATCTGTTACATTATATATGTATACTGCCCAGACATGGTGACTATGAATTAAGACTGAGTTTTCTTTTTCTTTTTCACAACAACCACCATCTTATTTTCAAGGCTCCCTTCTTCGTGTTAGAAGTCAAGCTAATGACTCATCCTTACTCTTCAGCTAGAGACAAAGAGAAACGATCAGTCTAGAAACACAAAAGGACATGGTGATTGAGCCAGTGTGCACTTTCTACAATTCATGGTTCTGTGCTTTCAGGCCCAGTTGGAAGCATTTAGATAACACCATTGGGCCTCATTTTCCTCTTTGGACCTCAGAGGAAGGCTACCTAGTGCAGCAGGCCCAGAAGAACTTTTCTTCACCTTTCATTTCTAATCTCTAGTTTAAAAGAATTCGAGAATTCCCAGCTGTAGCCAGCAGCTATTATCTTGCTGTAGCTGGGAGGAGAGTCTGGTTCTATGGCTCCAAAAGCAGCATAAATCAAGGTTTCTGGGAGAGGGTTAAGAAAGGGTGTTCAACAGCTGCTGCCATGGGAGGGGCTCCTACATGGCCATGCATGGGGCCACACACGCACACATGGTTTATCTTGGGCTCAGTTCCCTTTGCCCCCAGGTGATGTTCTCCTCTCCCCATCCCCCTCAGGTACACAGTATCTTCTCCTCTTTGCCCCACCCTCAAAATCTGCTTTCAGAGAAGAAACTTTAAAACAGTATATATATATATCCTATCAACTATATGTGTGTGTGTATGTACACACACACATACACACACACACACACACACACACACACACACACATATAGTTGATAGGATATAATGGGGCTGCCCACCCAGGTATACGAATATTTTAACAGCGATCAAAGCTTTAAACCAAAGGAACAGAGCTCTAAAAACTGTGGAATTCTAGGCATTTGCCAGTGGGAAGGGAGTGTTTAAACTGAGGGGCAATGAAGCCTTTTTTGGTGCACCTGAAATCACATCATGTGGACTGTTGCTTATATGTTAGACTGGTGCAGCTCACAGTCAACACCTCCCTAGCCGTACCTCTGCACTTTATGGCACACAGCCACTCTGTCTCCCCTTCTCTTGCAGTGTATGACTCCTTTGTGGGGCAGAGGGGAGGGGAGGCGCCAGGCACACTGATCTCAATTCTCCCAAATGTATAAGCTATGATCAGAGAATGAATTATGGTCCTTTGGGAAAGAGTGTTCATTCATTCATCCCAGTCAGCAGGCCAGTGCAATGTAAATGGTAACTTTGTAAGTTGAAAGACTTAAAGTCATTTTGAAAATTGCATAATAATCCCAGGCAGAATTTGGCTCCATGTGTAAGGAAAATTAATAGGCCCGGCTGAGATGCTTGCATTATGAGTTATGGATGGATAGCCTCTCCTCAGACCAGAGACTATGCTTTGCCCTCACTAAATCCACAAAATATAGTGAAGTTCTTGTAAACTAGACTCTAAGACTTGGGAAAAAAAAAACATTGAAACTTTTATTTGTGGCAGCATGTTGATTACTACAAATAAAAAAATATTCTATTCTGTCTTCATATGTATAAGGGATATTGATCTAGATTCCTAACATATTCTTTAATATCTCTAGTCCATTGAATTTTTTTTTTGACTGGGTAAATACACTCTATGTACACCTAACATTTTGTGTCTCTTGCATTAGATATTTGGTTTTCTATAGAAATTTAAGAGGTTTGTAGTTTGGTGATTAAAAGAGTATGGTAGCTTTAAATTTAAAGGCTAGTGATGCCTGAGGCATGGCTTTATGTGCCACATGGCAATTCACGCATACTTTGTTTTGCTTTGAATTATGGTGGACCAAAAAAAAACACAGTGGTTCAAGTATTGCAATATATTTATTTTGATGTACGATGTGTAGAAACTACAAGTAATTTTACTGTTTTTCATAGGTTTTTATGCCCTGGAGTCTGGGTCCCCAATAGGTCAACAGTTGATCTCTAACAGTTGATCCCTCAAGTCATCGAGGCCCTTTCCCATCCCTAGAGCTCCCTGAATTCCCAGCAATATATGGGAGGAAATAGACAGCTACCACCACAGACAGCAAATCATACTTTCAACGACCTCTCCCACCTCACCTCCCAATCCCCATCCATGGCCTTAAGTCTTGGGAATTTCAAAAGCATTTTCATAAGAAAAGACCATTCACACTCCCGTCCCTAACTCTAGAGTTATCATAAAGGCTATTAATTAGGAACTGTGTTCTTTTTTCTTTGTTTATTTTTTAATTACAGTTGGCATGCAATATTATATTAGTTTCAGGTGTACAACATAGTGATCAGACATTTATATAC
>NW_024340698.1:6864182-6889809 GCF_902729225.1 Pteropus medius | reverse complement strand
AAATGCTTTTAGGACAAGGTCTTATTCTTTTGTGTGTCTCTGTTACTCTAGCTTGGCACCTGGTACATAGTTGGTGTTCAATATGTTTTTTGAATGGGTGATATCCCATAATTCCCTGTGGCGAAAAGAGCAACAGCTAAACAAATGTTCCTGTTAAAGTTATGTCAAGTCAACTTAAGGCCACACAGAAGAAAGAGAACTGTAAATTCCCAGCTCCTAAATCAAAGGTTGAAAGCTTGCTCCTCCCTAGCCATAGCTCCTTGATATGGCTCCTGATTAATAATCTGTTACATCCTCAAAAGGGGTCATTTTAAGGTAACCCAGCAGAGCTCCCATGACCTATTGACCTTGTTATATCACCGAAAAGGAGCTAACTTTGGGTGAAAGGTTGGCGGAATATTTTGTTGTGATTCACATATCACCCAGAAACCTTTGGCTTCCTGGAATTCATAATAAAAATTCCAAATCCCCAGCAATAACTTTCAAACCTCACAATTCTCGCTAACACAGCAGAGTAACACTTGGATTCTATGCCAGGCCTCCTGACCTTTTGTTAATTGCAAAATAAACAGATCTCCAGTTTAGAGGGGCTTTTTCCTTTTATGGGCTCCCTGCCGTGTAGGCACTGCTTGAATGGTATTTATTTCTGCCATATTTGCTTTCTAACACTTGTTCAGAGCAAGGAGCAGGTGTCTAGGAATGGAAGGAATAGGGATTGGAACAAGAGGAGAGAAGCTGGTACCCTAACATCCTGAATGAAGTGCACAACTTATTTTTCAGAAGAGGCTAAGGTCCTAAGAGAATGTGTGCAAATGAAATTTTATTTTTAAACATTTTCAACAAGTATTTATGTTGTGTCTGTCCCTGCTCTCGTATAGCTCACTGTAAGGGGAAACAGAAGTAAAAAGTGATAAACAGTATTACAGAAACACGGATCAAAAGCCAGGGAAGCCCAGAAGATAGATAACTGTTCTCTGGCCAATGCTAGTGATTGGCATAGAAATATGACAGGGAAGGGCTGCGGTGGCATCATAAAGATATGGCCATAGGTCATGGTGCTCCTCAGTCTTGCAGGTTCAGAAACTTAATTTTATATGTTGTTTTAGGGCTAATCGGAACCCAAGAGATTGACCTGTAATAAACCAGAAAGATAAATACTAACATAGATATAAGTTAAATCAATTTACTATATTAACTGTATGCCTAGAAATGTTCTAAGTGCTTTACATTAATTATCTCATTTAATACTCATAGCAGCACTATGAGAAAAGTACTAGCACCACTTCGTTTTAAAAGTAAACAGAGACTCAGAAAGGTTATGACTTGTCCAAGCTGGTCAAGTTAGGATTCTTATAAAAGTCTGTCCGATTCTAGTGTCCATGTTCTCAACCCCTATACACACAGTCACTCATTATTTTATACTGAAAAATAGAACTATTGGCTACTTTGTGCATTCTCTCCCCAAGAAGAAAGATGATGGAAACTGAGTCAAGTCCTGAAGATTGTTTGGTGAGTGTCAAAATTAGAACAAGTAGCTCAATGAATACTTTATATGAATGAATAGTTAAGTCCTCAAACTATGTCAGCCTAGTGAATTAGACTCTTTCCCTCCTGCTCAGTAGATTCCAGACTTTATGTCGACCGGTCAGGACACTCTCTCCCTCCAAAACCCAATGATTAAGTCTAACTCTGCAATAATGCTTTATCTGCTTTTAAATACCTATATTTTGGCCCTGTCTTGAACCTCACTCAGTGACTAGGGTCTTAGATACTATTCTTATTCAATTTCTGTCAGCATTCTTCTGAGAGCTGAATCCTGCTCTCCCTAAATCCTACCCACATGTCCTAAAGCTGCTCCATTCACCAGTCTGGCCTTCCTTGAACTCTTGATGACCAGAATTATACCCGAATTACCTATTTCCTTTGAATCACCCAGCTATCCTCACTGAAGTTTATTAATTTATTAATTTAACTAACCTTTACTGGGTGCCTACCTATGCCAAGCACTGTGCTGGGGGCTTGAGGGACAAAAAGGAAGGATGTCTTATGCTGCCATGTTGCTGATGTCACTCTGGGTTTGGGATATGGTACAAGAATCACCCAGGTTTATCAGTTACATTCTGGGCACACTCAAACTGAGTAGTCCTTGGAGAATTTCACAAAAGGGCTATTTACAAAGGTGTGGGTGGAGTGTAGGAACCTCATAAGAGTTGGAGTAGAACCCCTGAGGGGCTAAAGATCCAGAACAAGAACATTATAAAGCTTGTGGCTTTATAGGAGCTGGCGGCCTTCAGCAGAGGGAAGCAGCCACTGCCAGTACTCGGCTCATCAAGAGAAACCCTGGGGAATAAATACTTCAACTTCACTCTCCTCCCACTCTCTAGTATCTACTTGGTGCCAAACACAATGAGAAGTCAAGAGGGAGCCCATTAATGCAGTCCATATGGGTCAGCCTCCGATGGCACAGAGCAGAGCGAAGAGCAAATCTGGATATCCATTAACACTATACAACTGGGTTACTTCCTCCCTAGCCCCAATCTGCTCCACTTATGTTTCCTTCTACCTCCCCCATATTCTATACTGTCAAAGATTCCACTTCTTATCATACCATGTCGATCTTCCCAATCTTAATATTAAGTGAGTTTCCCAAAGCCCCCATGACTGTTTAGTGACAAAACCAGATCACAAACCTGAACCCTTCTCATTCCAATGTGCTTTCTTCTATAGTACTTCAATCTCTGTAAGATAGTGATGTGCTAATATGATGATAATGATGATGATGATGATGATGATGATGATGATGATGATGATAGCTGTCATTTTTTAAACTCTTGTGATGTGCTAGGAACTGTGGTGTTTTACACAGAACATCTCACTCTGAGAATAGTGTAGCTTCATCTAATCTCTAATCTCCAGCAGGAAAAAAAAAGAAAACCAAACAACTAACTTCCAGTGGACAAATGAGAATAAAGACCAACTTATTACTTTTACAGATAGCAGAACATTTTTATGGGTCCCATTTCCATTCTGCTTCTGTCACCCTTGAATTGCTGTGTCCCAGATGCAAAGAGGATGTAGTTAACACATTCTAATTATGGGCTCTAGGAAGAGAGCTGCTTTTATGGAATGCACTCCTGCTGCCACTTTGGCTTCTGTTGCAGAGGCTGCTGAGTGTGCTAAATGCTCTCCAAATGCCCAAGGGGCACACTCAAAATTTGAACATGCAAACAGAGGAGCTTATTATGGATCCTGAGAACTAGAACGATTCCATTTAGAGCCTTAAAGTCATTAAGGGCAAGGTAGATGTTTAGGAAGGAACTCAGATTGCACCTAAGGGTCAAGACAGTTTTATCAATGATTTGATATATCCATCTAGTACAGTTCCCCCGAAGTTACAGAATCTATAAAGGAACCAAACACCTCTACTTGCCAGACCTTCTGTCGGGTGGTGAGGAGGAGTGTCTGAAAGGCTGACCATAAGCCCGGTAGGCATTCCTGCACACACACAGAACAACTTACCTTTGTTCATCAAATATTTACCCAATAGTATGTAATCTCCATCAGATTGGGGATTTTTGTTTGTTCCCCACCCCCCGTTGCTGTATCTCTACAATCCACAACAGTGCTTAATGTATAGTAGATGCTCAATAAACATTTAATTGAGCAAGTGAATGAAAGAAGAGTTTCCTCTGCTGTCCCCAAGGCTGGAAATTTCTCTGGGCATCTGGATGATACTGTCCCTCCCATTTCACATACTGGAGTTCAACACTTTATCTTTCCCATAGCATTTTTCCAACCGAAGTAAAAATAAGTATTTTCCTAGCATTAGTTCAGTCCAAAGTTATTCAAATCAGCCAGATGAATATCATTAGACCCACTTTAAAAAAAATGTAGAGATTTACTCCTTTGCATTTGGGTATCTTAGTGTTGTAGTTGAGTTTGAGAGACTCTTAGGGAAGAGATAACAGGCACAAACCTCATATGACACACAATGCCAAAGTTAATGTTAACTATTTCTGCACTAGTGAGCTTTTCATCATTCAATCACTGCTCCAGCTCCAGAGGCATGGGGCAACTGACAAGAGGGGTAACGAGCTTTCATTTTCTTTATACAGAGTCAATTAAGGAAGTGGGTGGTCTTCACTTATTTTGCAACCTACTCAGATCAGAAATCTTTTTTTTTTCCCTTGCAGAGAGAGTCTTCCCTATAGCTGGAGAGTCAGGACCTGGAATAGAGCATGTTTAGCTGCATTTATACTCTGTGTATTGCTCAAGGGAAGGGCATGCCTGTTATGCCTAGGATTTGCAAGGCGGTCAATTTACTACAAGCAAATCAAACCAGACTAAGAAGCATTCTAACTTTTTAATAGATTTTACTTCCAGACCCTTAACTGAGTTCCCCAAAGTAGTCTACTTAGACTAACTAGATTTCAGTCAAACGTGTATAATCTACTGGATTTGTAAGTCCTTTGAGGAAACTTAAAAACGTCTGTCTTATTCAGTGCTGAGTTCTCAGTGCCTAGCTCAGGGTCTGGCATATAGTAAGTAATCAATAAAATATTGATAGATGAATGAAAGAATCTTATCTAGATCAACATCTAATCAATGGACTGGCCCAATATCACAGTAAATGTTTTAGGCATATCCCTAAAGAAAGACCAGTGGTGAGGATGATGACAAGCAACAACTGCTATTCTTTTTTGGATCTGAGCAGTCATTTGTTTGGATCATGTGGTCATTCATTCATGTATTCAAACATTTATTGAAGCACGTACCATGTACAGAGGATACAAATGTGAATAAACTGTGTTCCCTGTTGTGAAGGAGTTTAGTCTCTCCAGGGAACAGACAATAAAATAATTGCGATGATATCTAATAAGTGCTATGAGAAGGGAGGCACTGAGGATCGTGAACAAAGGAGGGACATCTGATTAAGACTGGAAGGGCAGAAAAGTCTTCCCAGAAGAGGTGAGAATTAAATTGAGTTTTGTAATGGCAAGCGGAAGTTAACCAGATGAAAAGGGGAGAGAAAGGCATTCCAGGCATGTTTTAGACACAGACAGGTGAAACCAGCATGATGCTTCTAAGGAACTATAGGTAGTTGATACAATTACTACTGCCATTTTGGACTGGACAATTTTTCGTTGTGAGAGGCTGTCCTGTGCATTGCAGAATGCTTAGCACATTATCCTTGAATTCTCCTCAGTAGATGCTAACAACACCTCACTTTCCTGAGTAGTGACAACAAAAAATGTCTTCAGGCATTGCCAGATGTTCCCTAGAGGACAAAATTGCCCCCAGTTGAGAAACACTTAGGGCCAAAGGTATGTGTGAGGAAGTGATAAGAGATGAGGTTGGGAAGTCAGGCAGGGGTCCAGGTCATGAAAGTTCTGTGCTCTGTGATAAGAAGTTTGGACTTTATCTTGAATATCACAAGAAGTCCTTGAAGGATTTCAAGCAAGAGGATAATATGCTTAGATGTGTGTTAAAACCATCACTCTGGCAGCAATGCAGAGTGTAAATTTGAAGGGAATGTGTGGCAAGACTGGAAGCAGAGTGATGAGTTAGGAGACTCTTGCAATCATCCAGAAGAGAAGTGATGAGAGCCAGTGCTAAGGCAATGGCAGTGGGAATGGAATGAATGAGGAAGACTTGAGAGATATTAAGAAAAGTCAAAACTTTAGGATTTAGTGATTTAGGGATGTTGGGGGAATGAGGGAAAAAGATGTGGCTCACAAGTTTGGAGTTTCAATAATAGGATAAACAAGGGGTCCACTCACAGATAAAGGGAACATAAAGAGAAAATCTGGTTTGGGGGAGACCATATATTTTATTACCGACATATTGATTTTGAGCTACTATGGGACAGTCAAGTGAAAATGTTCAGAATGGAATTTGCTATACTGGAGAGCATCAAGCAGAGAGTTATGGGAGCCACTAGGGTAGATGGGTGCTGAAGAGGAGCTATGTGACAGCCTGTCATATATTGAACATTTGCTATTAAACCGCTTCAGAGCCTTCTCTCACCTTCATTCATTTAATAAACATTTACTAGGTGCCAGACACTAGATGGGTACAAGGGATACAAACAAAAGAAAGACAGAGCTCCTGCCTTCAAGTTTCTCACAGTCCATAGAGGGAGACAGTTAAGTAAATATGCAATATGAATACAGTTTGATAAGCACAATACTGAGTGTATGCAGAGTGTTATGAGAGCAAGAATGGAGGGGCATCTCATTAAGTGAGTGTCAGGGGAAAGGCAGAGAAAGCACACTGGTAGAGATTACATGATAGAGAGGTGGAGAACTGCCGTGGCCATGATAATGTACCTTGAGGCCTCCAACTAGAGCAGCTTTTTTCAACCTCAGCACTATTAATATTTTGGACCAGATCATTCTGTGTTGTGGGGGCTATCTTTTGCACTGTAGGATGTTGAGCAGCATCTCTGGCCTCTACTCTTTATATTGTCAGGAGCATTCCCCCCAGACTTGTGACAATCAAGAATATCTCTAGATGATGCCAAATGTTCCCTGGAGGGACAAAATTATCCTAGTCGAAAATCATTGAACTACAAAGGAGCATAAGCAAGAGCCCAAGGTGCTGTGTTTTGAAATTAATCATCAAATATGTGCAAGATTGCTTCTAGTAAAGGGACTAAGCATAGCAGGGGCACTAGGTCAGGCCTATTGTGGAGAGGTGTAGGACTCCACTGACAGAAGACTTTGGCTTAAGGATTCAGTGAAGGTCTTACTGAACCTTTCTTTGCTTGGCAATTGAGGTTGTTCTTACTCGACATTGTCCTAGGGGTCATATCTACATCTCAGTCTGATAGCTCTCTCAGCCTTCTCCAGCAACCTTCTCAATTTCTCTCATACTGAAGTCTTTCATAATGAAATCCTTGTATCTTCTCATAGGACCAAGATTAACACAAAAAGTCAGACTCTAGAATCAAAACTATCTGGGTTAAAATCCTGGTCCCTCTTACTACTTGTGTGCCCTTGAGCAAGTTACCATACTTCTCTGAGCCTCCTTCACTTGTATGTCAAATGGAGGTAACAGTATTCATCTTAGAAGGTTTCTATGAGGACTAAATGAACTACTGAATCTAAAATGTTTAGCATGATGTTAGATACCAAATAAGAGCTCAGTAAGTGCTGACTCTTAGTAAAGGACAGATATGTGGAGAAAGGAGTGTTCAGAGCTGAATGGCCAGCATGATACACAGGCATGATGGCAAGAAATTCTATAGAAAGGTGAGGAGGGGTGTGAAATGTTATAAGCATTTCAGTATCACCAAAGCACAAAGTGCAAAGTAGGAAGTGACGAGAGATGAGGTGAGAGGTAAGCAGGTCTCAAACAGAACAATTCCTTCAACCTTTTTAAATCAAGTTAAATTCTCCAATCCTTTCATCATCTCCTTTGAGCCTTCTTCAAGTTCACTACATTTGCCTTTAAAGCTAAAAACTCAAATCTTCACACAAACTCCAACCAAATTCTCTCATTCAAAGGATCTGACTAGTTGAGAGAGAGACTAAAGGGCTTGTTGCTTCACAGTTCCTCCCCTCAGGATTCCAATTTATGCAATCCTGAATGGGGATTACTTGGAAGGAAAAAGATCTAATCACTACTTGGCCCTTGCCCTGAAAACTCTTTCATTAAATCCAAAAACATTAACAGGGACCATTTTTTTTTTCACTATGGAGAGTTAATCTTTACCCCAACCTCCTCCTCTCTGCTCTCTCCTCTTCACACAAGAATAATTCGGATATGTTTGTGAACATGAGAATTGAAAAACTGGCAATAATGTAACCAATTTGTGGCTGTTCTGCCAGCTAAAGACTTGATTTCAAGTCTCAGCCCAAATATTGAACAGCTCTACAACCTATGGCAAGTCAGCCTCTGAGCCTCAATTCCCTTTTCTATATAATGCAGGTAATAAATCATACACTGGATGAAAAAGCATTTTGAAAAATGCAAAGCACAGGACAAGTTATTATTATTCAACTTGTGTCAAGTTAGGGTTCTAAAAATTACCTCTCTGATGCACTTTGGAATGTCCTGTGCTTTCCCTGACATCCTTACTCAGGCAACAGACATGAAGAAATCCAATTAATCTTATAAGTAGGTAGGGAAACAACTGGCAAAAAGCTTCTCTGAGGGAGAGAAGTATACGGAAAAAAAGCAATGGTGATGCCAACCTCTGGACAGGGTTCCTCATCCTTTCAGTTTTGCTAAACTGAAATTTCTCTCCCTATTTCCTAAACCCACTCCTGAGGCTTAGCTAATCCATTCTTATCTCCTCTACCTTACTAGGCTTTAGAAGTTCATTTCTTCATGCCTAAAATCACTCTTTATATTTTTGTCTACTTATTTACTGTCTGTCACCACTAGTATGAATGTAAGCTCCATGAGAGCAGTGTTTTTTTTTGGGGGTGGAGTTTGGTGTGGGTTTTTTGAGGGGGTGCTGTTAAACTCATTGATATATCCCCAGGACTATGTCTGGCACACATTAGGCACTCAATACATCTCTGAATGAATGGATGGGTGAATAAATAAAAGAAGCACTGAATATCTGCTGTGGCTTCCTGGCTAGGTTTCCATCCTCCATCCTCTCCAATCCTGTATGCACGTACCTTCATCAGGCTTTATGTGGGTGGTGGGAAGAGTAAGAGGATGTAGACTTTGAGGAAGTGAGGAAGGAGCATGAGCTCCACCCTCAGGAGTGGAAGAGTAATACTGAGAAGGCTTTAAAAGTAGAACCACCTGAAAAGTGTATTCAGAATTATAAACATCGGTAGACCTGCTCAAAATGTCTTCTGTGGAAAATTAATCCCCCAAATGCTTCTCAAAAAAGGATTTCGTGATCAAGTAAGTTTGAGAAACACTGCATGATTAATTTACAAACATACAGATTCACAATGTGTATTAGCATATTAAAGCCTCTCAAATGTCAGATAGTGAAGAAATATGCTTAATTATAGAACTCTTTTATCACACAATACCTGCAGAAAATATTTTAGAAGATACGAGTCTAGGAAATAACCATGGTAAAAAAGTTATCAGATTTAAAAAAGGCTTAACTCACTTCCCCGATTTTCTTTTAAATCTTCTGCCTGCTTCTGCTTAGTTATCACCAGTAAAACCCTTAAAGCAAAATAAGCCTGAGTGTCCTTTAGGAGCTACCAAAATTAGGATGGGGTAAAAGGCCGGAGGGACTGGCCTAGGCAGAAAGGAACTCAAGTAGAAAAATCAGCTAGTGGGATCTGTGAAAAGAGGAAAAAGCAAGCTTCCTAAGAATCACTCTCGATAACTATAATCAGTCTTTCTCTCCCCACACTCCACTAAAATTGCACTCACCAATGGACTTCTTATTGCAAAACCCAATGGGCACTTTTCTGTCATCATCTCTCAGATGTATCTGACACAGCTGACCCTTCCTCATTCTTGAAACATTCTGTTCCTTTGGCTTGAACAATACCATAGTCTCTTGGATTTGGGACCCCCTCTCTGGTTCCACCAGCTCAGTCTCCTCATATCTGTCAGTCATTAAATAGTGGTGTATATTAAGGCTGTGTCCTGGGCTCTGTTCTCTTCTCACTTGACACATCATCCTGAGCACTCTCACCTTCTACCATGGCTTCAAATATCATCGATAGGCTGATAATTCCCCAAACCTGTATTTGTAGTGTTGTCTGTCCTCTTGGTTTTCGGACCTTGATATCCAACTTTCTACTCGACATTTAGACTTGAACTTATACTAAACATGTCCAAATATGTATTTATCCTCTTCCCTTGATCTAAGAAAACAGCATCACCGTCAACTCGACTGCCCAAGCGAAAATCCTAGGAGTCCACTTTAACTCCTTCTCTCTCCCTTTCCACATTCAATCAAATCCTACCAATTAATTCTCCTAAATATTTCTGAAGTCCATCCATTTCTTTGTCTCCATTGCTTCTACCATTCTTACTTCAGGCCCCAAAGTTCTGAACAATTTCTTACATAGCTGCCTAGCAAGATCACTGCCTCTTGACCGTGCTACCATTTAGTCACATTGCAATAAAAATGCAGTTGATCTTTTCCAATACACATTTGATCTTACTCCCTCTGCCTAAAACACTTCAGAAAGACCTCGATAAAAAATTAAAACTCTCAACATGGTTTCTAAGACCCTTCATGATCAAATCTTGCTTTCACAGTAAAGTGTAATGGTTAGACTGGGAGCAAGACTGGCTGGGTTCAGATCTCAGTTTTACCATTTTTAGTAGCTATGTTAAACTCCCTGTGTCTTAGTTTTCTCATCTGTAAAATGAAGGCAGTACCTACCTTCTAGGGTTGTTTCGAATATTTTGTTAATATATGCATAGTATTCAAATAGTGCTTTATAAATTTTAGCTTTATTATGTTAGTAATATTATCTCTTCAACCTTCCTTTTGCCATTTCTTCCCTTCTCTATCCTCTAGCCACATTATATGTCTTTTTAGTTTCTATAGCACAACACATTCTCTCTTTTTTTAAGTGTACAATTCAATGACTTCTGGTAGAGTCACAGAATTGTGCATCCATGACCACACTCAATTTTAGCACATTTTCATCATTCCAAAAAGAAGTCCCACACCCCTGGGCCATCACCCCCCACTCCTAAGTCCTTACTCCTCTGCCCCAGCTTTAGGTAACCACTAATCAATCTACTGTCTGTCTCCATGGATTTACCTATTCTGGACTTTTCATGTAAGTGGAATCATACAATATGTGGCCTTTTGTGTCTGACTTCTTTCGCTTAGCATAATGTCTTCAGGGTCCTGCATGTGGCAGCATGTATCAGTACTGTTTCTTGTTATGAATATGACCACACCATGTTCTCTTCCATTGCCTGACCTTTGTGCATGATTATCCCCTCTGTCAATAACATGTAGTTCCTCCTCTCCCCTCACTCAAATGGCTAACGCCCACTCAAACTCCAGCTTTCTAATTTAGATGGAATGACAAGATTTCATCTTGGAAGGCTTGGATGACCACCCTCTCCTATCTTCTCTCCCTCTCCCATCTT
The DNA here is from genome assembly GCF_902729225.1 of Pteropus medius. Lineage (NCBI taxonomy): Eukaryota > Metazoa > Chordata > Mammalia > Chiroptera > Pteropodidae > Pteropus > Pteropus medius. Next base: position 6,878,760 of record NW_024340698.1, on the reverse strand, counting down.
CTCTCCCTCTCTAGTATGGATTAGGTAAGCTTCCTAAGTGCTCCTGCAATATCACGTACCTCCCCTCTTTCTGGTCTTTTTGCCTGTCTTTCTCATAGACTGTCTATTACTGGGACCATGTGTGTATACTATTCAACCATGTAGCAGAGTGTGTGGTACACAATAGGCATTTAATGACTTTGTAGAATTAATGAAATGGGAACATAAGGGGCTGGCCCAGAATGGAAGAGTGGAGGCTCAATTGGTAGAAGACCAATGGGAGGTTTTCTGCTGTGCTTCCAGACTAAACTTTCTAAGACACTGCTTTCTTCAAACCTAATGTTCTCAAGCAAGATGCTAGGCTTCAGTTCTTCCTCTACAAAATGAAGTCTTCACCTGAATAATCCCTACAATCCATTTCAGCTCTGACACTGATTGCTTACAAATATATGTTTAATTAGTCCTATAATTATGGGGATCCAAAAGGATACCAAATGCATTAAAAGTACATTCTCTCAATTTAACACAAAATGGCACTGTACAAAATAGTACTTTTCTTTCCTTAAAGCATTAGCAATATGGCATTTACTGGGGTCAAATAAACAAAAAATTAAAATAATGTCTTACAATAGAATAATTAAAGAATACGGACTCCATCAGCTATAAGCTTCTGAATCCTCTTCTAATCAGTTCTATCTTGACACTTGATTGAAATATTAGCAGTAAGTGCCTCTGCATTTATCAGCACTTAAAGACCTGAATTAATTTTCCTACACTGGCTTGGCTTTGTAAGATGAAATAGAGAGTAGGAGACACCACTCTCTCTCAGAGAAGCATTTCTCAACTTCATCAGCCACGCCTGAATTATTCTGTGTGGGATTGCTATTAATAAACGTCACTGTGGCTCCTTCTGGGTCTAGACTGCTCTCATTTAGAGCAACGAGACCCAAAAGTGGGCAAAAGCAACAAAAAGAATTAGAATCACACAGCATACTCTATGTGTACTACTCTAGGGCTTCAGTAATAATAAGTCCCATTTATTGAACACTGTATTGACCCTTTATACATGTCGTCTCATGTAATGTTCATAATAATCCATGAGATAAGTATTATTATTATTTTGTTGTTATCATTATCCTCATATTACAAATGAAGAAACTGAGCCACAGAGAGGTTGGGCAACCGCTCAAAGTTATGCATCTAGTAAATGGTAGAGCCAGAATTTAAAACTAGGCCTTTTTGAACACAGAGGCATGGCCTATGATGGTACAGGACTTTTGCCTCACATTATTAAATAATTGCTCATTTATGTATCTTTTTATCCCACTGTGCTATAAGCTCCCTCTGAGTTTGTACCACCAGCACCTAGCATAGTGCTTGGCACATTGCTTTATTCATTCCTTCAAAACAAGTCTATTGAGTGTGTACTATATGTTACATTCTGGTTACAGGCGCTTGGGCATACAGCAGTGAACAAGGCAGTAAGATCTTTAGCCTAGTGGAGCTTACATTTAGGTGAAAAAGACAAGTAAACAAACAAGATTTTCTTTGAAGAAAATAAAGCAAGAAAATGGGATTAAGAGTAGCTTGAGGGTGAGAGTGAGTACTGTTTTGTGAGGCTAAGGCAGTCAGGGAAGGCCTCTCTAAGTAGATGGCAATTCATTTGAGCTGAGATGTCAATGACGAGAGAGCCAGCCATGAGAGAAGCCAGGGTAAGTGTGTGTTAGGCAGAGGGACCAGAACATACGAAGTCCAGGAGGTAGAAAGTGTTTGGCACACTGAAGGATGGAAAAGAGGACTAGTGTGGGTGGGGCACAGAGAACAAAGGGGTAAATGGTGGATGTCAGATCTTTATAGGGATTTGTAGGCCTGGGCACCTCCTATTGTATGTGCACTTAGGATCATGGCTGCTGCCCCCTACTGATTCATAACAAGAGCCAGGGTAGAAGAATTAGGTTTTCGAAGGGGAATATTTAGAGGCAGTCATCCCTGGGTTCTGAGAAGGAAAGATGGGCTTCGTCTGCACCTGGTTCCTCTTTTCCCTGAGAATATCTTTCTTTGCAGCCTACTCTTATTTTTCACCCTTTTTCTTTTCTTCCTCCTCCTCCTCCACACACATCTCTAAAACAATTTAAAGCATGCAAGCCATCTCCTTCAACTCCTCCTGGGTCCATGAGACAGCCAATCTGTACCTTGAGTTTCTAATGCAAAAACCCTTGAGTCGGATAAGAGGAGGGAGCAGTGGTGACAGTGACAGCAGCTGCATCCAAACTTGAGCTCGACGCTCAAATGTTTCTCCTGCCAGATCCCTGGAGGGAGTCAGGCAATTTTATCTTGGCTGAAACAGCAGTCTGGAGAGCTCAACTTCCTAACTACTATGGCGAACAGGTAGGAAAGCAAGACTAAGAAAAAGCCAACACCAGCAAACAAGAAGAATAAGTACAGCCTCTGCACCAACAGTAGACAGGCTGGGTGGAGGGCTCTCAGCATAAAATAGGCACAGGTTTCAGAGCACAGCAGAGTACCTTTTCCTGAAATCTATGTCCAGCACTTCTTACTCCCTACTGCCCCACTGTGGAGAAACACTTTTGGGAAAATGTTGATGCTCAGGGTTTATTGTGAGAAAACATTCATCGCTATATTCAACTTTCTGATTTTAGGCTCCTAGCAGTCCTCATTTTCCATTTCCTCCAATATCTATCTAGCTTAGAGAAAGAGACTTTTGACAAATGTACAATGGCATCGTCTTTATCTCTCACTATTAAAATTTAAGGCCAATAAACTAAACTAAACATTGAGCTTAGCATTTTTTAAAAAGCAAAAATTTGCACAGAAAAATAGGAGAAAGGAAATATTAAAGATAAAAGCAAAAAAAATTGAGTATACAAAAATAGCGGAATTAAATAAATTCAAGAGCTGGATGCTTGAAAGAGCTAATAAAGTAGATAAACCACTGGCAAACTTATATAAAAAAACACACATAAAATTAGAAATGAGAAAGGAGATATAACAACCAGTACAAACACTATCTTTAATTGTAAGGAAATGTTTTGCATAATTGTATGCTAATAATTTTTTAAAATATAATGCAATAGATGCTTTTTCTCTACAAAACATATAATATTAAAATTCATACTACAATAAAAAGAAAATCTGAAAAAAAATTAATAACTGAGGAACAAATTGAGAAACTGTCTCACAAAGTCCCTAAACCTAATGATTAGTAGTTTCGAATCTTTAGGGAAGAAAACAGAAAAGATTAGGATGTACTTAATTCGTTCCATGAAATAAATATGATCCTGATCCTCAAATCTGATAAAGATAAAATAAAACACAAAAATCAGAGACCAATAGAAACTCTGAATATAGGTATACAAATTTTAGCTAAGACACTAGCAAATATAATTTAGCAAAGGTTAAAAGGAGTGAAATGTCACAATCACAAAGGATTGATTATAGGAAAGCAAGAGTAGTTCACCCTAAGACCATCCATTAGTATAATATTATCTGTAGCTTAAATCAGTGCTTCCCAACTTTTTCATGGCATACACAGAAAATAAAAATATTTGAATGGGCCACTGGGGTATGCAAATAAGTTTGTTCTTAGCTGGAGGAAAGGGGAAGGTATTTCTGGCTGTCCCAAGCCCACTGGCTACCTTGAGAGCTGAAGGGATAGATATATTGGTGCATCTATAATCAAGGGTGCTATTCAGTATTTATCAAGCGATAAGGCACAGGGATAGACCAATCAGAATGTATAATTAATGCTGCGAAGTAACATTAGATCAGGGTCTTGGTGGCTCCATACTGTACCAGGTATTACCCCTTAGTTGATGGATTCTGTGGCTATCTGGTGGGGGGCAGGTCCCAGGGATTGGCTGGATCAGTAAGAAAGCATTCAGGGTGTTTAGGGCAACAGTGATTTACTATAGAAATATCTTAGTACTTTAAATTGTCTAATTGTTTTAGTGTGTACCAGCTGAATATCAGTTCTGCCTGCAATCCAGACCCAATCTCTCAGATGCATCAGTTGAGGCACTCTGGGCTAAACTGCACTCTAAGTCTGCTTTTTAGCATTTATTATGCTATACTGTAATGGTTGGCATCTTCTCCTTCTAGTCTGTGAAGCTATTCATCTTTGTCTCTCCAGCACCCTTGCACAGTATCTGACACATAGTAGAAGTTTAATAAATGTTTGCCAGATGGCTGGCTCAAGAATCATTTCCAAGAGATATCCAAAAAAAGCAAAACATAACATTTAATACATATTCTGCAAAATTAGAAATGAGAGAATAAATATGATAAGGATATACATGAAAATGATAAGGATAACATGATAAAGAACATCTATTTTAAAGAACATCTATTTTAAAGATGTAGCAAAATAATACTAAAGAATATTGAAAATATTCTTTTTAAAAATTGGCAAAATAAAGATATCTTCTATCATTTTACTATTTTTTCATAAACATTCCTTTTTATTTTTCTTTTCTCTATGATTTTGTATTATTTGAGATGTTGGTTAATCAAAAAAGTGAATTACATGTTTTGTGTTATTTCTAACAACTATTCAATTTAAATTTTTGACGAACTATTAGTTTGGAGATTTATTTGCGTAAGCATATACTAATTCTAAAAATTCCAGAAAAGATGAAGACTGTAGTGTTTAATTGGTTGGGTTTAATTATCTGAGTTACAAAAATGCTCATTATAGAAATCAATGCAACAGAGGAAGAGAAAAGGTAGGTGAAGATCTGACAAGCTTTTTGAGTATTTATCCTAATTTATATAGTAACAGAAACTCTTTGAACCAAAGGAAATCAGATTCAGAATGGAGAAGTTGTGGAGATCAAGAAAAACCCTATTGACAATGAATTGTGCAAGAACATGAAGCCATTAAGCAAGATTTTGAAAGATATTTTCAAAAAGAGATAAAGATATCTTGTCTCAGAGGAAAGGAAAATTTGAAGATGATTTGAAGAATCTTAAAGAGGAACTTATAGTAGAAACTATGAGAATATATGAGGATCTAATTAGTGGAAAGAAAAAAACAAGACCTTTGAAGGAGCAAAAAGTAAAATTTGAATATAAGTTATTAGAAGAAATCAGAGGGATGGCAGTGTCCCCCAATGTGAAAGAGCTACATGATAAGAAGCTGAGAGATCTGTTCAACAAGTTCTGGTCAAAAAACATCTTCATTCTATTACCTCCCACACTCGCATCTGTTGAGGGTCCTGATATCGATATCTTAAAATTAAGTTTATAAGGGTAACATTGGTTAATACAATTATATAATTTTCAGGCGTACATTATCATTTGACATCTGTATATTCTATTGTGTGTTTACCACCCAAAGTCTAGTTTCCTTCAGCTACCATATATTTGATCCCCTTTACTCATATCACCCTCTCCCTAAACCCTATATTTGACCCCCTTTACCCCGTCTATCTCCCTCCTCCTCCCCCACCCCACTAGTAACCACTAGTCTATAGTCCTCTTGTAACCACTAGCCTATAGTCCATGTGATGAGTCTGTTTATCCTGCTTATTTGTTGCTTTTAGGTTTATATCTTGCATATAAGTGATATCATGTGATTTTCAACTTTTTCTGTCTGGCTTATTTCGCTTAGCATGATTATCTCGAGGTTCATCCATGTTGTCTCAAGTGGCAGTATTTCATCTCTTCTTATAGCTGAGTAATATTCCATTGTATATATCTACCACCGCTTCTTTAGCCAGTCATCTATCGTAGGACACTTCAGTTGCTTCCATGTCCTGGCCACTGTGAATAATGCTGCTATGAACATCAGTGTGCAAATATCTTTTCGGATATGGGTTTTCAAGTCTATGGGGTAAATGCCCAGTAGAGGGATTGATGGATCATATGGTAGATCAATTCTTAGTTTTTTGAGGAACCAACATACTGGTTTCCATAGTGGCTGTACCAATTTGCAGTCCCACTAGCAGTGTATGAGGGTTCCGTTTTCTCCTTATCCTCTCCAACACTTGTTATTACTTGTCCCATTGATTATAGCTATTCTAACAGGTGCAAGATGGTATCTCATTGTGGTTTTGATTTGCATTTTCCTAATAGTTTGCAATGTTGACCACCCTGTCATATATTTGTTGGTGATTTGTATGTCCTCTAGGGAGAAGTGTCAGTTCAGGTCCTCTGCCCATTTTTTGATTGGATAGCTTTTTGTTGTTGTTGTTGTTGTTGTTGTTGTTATTGAGTCGTATGAGTTCTTTGTATATTTTGGATATTAGGCCCTTATCAGTGGTGTTGCTTGTAAATATATTTTCCCATTCAGATGGTTCTCTCTTCACCTTGTTGGCAATTTCTTTTGCTGAGCAGAAGCTTTTTAGTTTGATGTAGTCCCATTCATTTATTTTAGCTTTTACTTCCCTTGCTTTTGAGATCAAATTTATAAAATCCTCCTTAAGTCCAAGGTCCTTGACTTTAGTTCCTATGTTTTCTTCTATGCATTTTATTGTTTCAGGTCTTTATTTAGGTCCTTAATCCATTCTGAGTTAATTTTGGTGTGTGGTGATAGATAACAGTCTAGTTTCATTCTTTTACAGGTGGCCTTCCAGTTTACCCAGCACCATTTATTGAAGAGACTTTCTTTCTCCACTGTATGTTTTTGGCTTCTTTGTCGAAAATTATTTGCCCATATAAATATGGGTTTACTTCTGGACTCTCGATTCTGTTCCACTGGTCCATGTGTCTGTGTTGCTTCCAATACCATGCCGTTTTGATTACTGTCGCTTTGTAGTATAATTTGAAGTTGGGCAGAGTGATGCCTCCAGCCTAGTTTTTTTTTCCCTCAGGATGGCTTCGGCAATTTGGGGTCTTTGGTGTTTCCACACAAAGCTGATGATTTTTTTTTCTATTTCTTTAAAAAAGGCCAATGAGATTTCAATGGGGATTGCTTTAAATCTGTATAATGCTTTAGGTAATATGGTCATTTTAACTATGTTGATTCTTCAAATCTAAGAACGCAGAATATCTTTCCATTTCTTTGTATCTTTTTCGATTTCTTTTAATAGGGTCTTATAGTTTTCATTATCTAGGTCCCTCACTTGTTTCGTTAAATTTATTCCTAGGTATTTTATTCTTTTTGTTGCAATTGCAAAAGGAATTAATTTTTCCACTTCTTTTTCTGACATTTCATTATTAAAGTATAGGAAAGCTATGGATTTTTAAACGTTAATTTTGTATCCAGAGACTTTACTGTGTTTGCTTACTGTTTCTAGTAGTGTTCTTGTAGAGTCCTTAGGGTTTTCTGTATAGAGAATCATATTATCCTCAAATAGCGACAGTTTGACTTCTTTGTTTCCTATCTGGATGCCTTTTACATCTTTCTCTTGTCTGATAGCACTCGTTAGGACTTTCAATATTATATTGAATAACGGTGGCGATGATGGACAGACTTGCCTTGTTCTTGATCTTAGAGGGAAGGTTTTTAGGTTTTCACCATTACGTATAATGTTGGTTGAGGGTTTGTCATAGATGACCTTTATTATGTTAAGGTATTTTCCTTCTATATCGATTTTGTTAAGTGCTTTGATCATAAATGGATGCTGTATCTTGTCAAAGGCTTTTTTTGCATCTATTGATATGATCATATGATTCTTATTTTTTAATTTGTTTATGTGATGTATCACATTAATTGATTTGAGTATGTCAAACCATCCCTGTGCCTCTGAGATGAAGCCCACTTGATCGTGATGCATAATCTTTTTAATATGTTGCTGAATTCGGTTTGCTAGTATCTTATTTAGGATTTTTGCATCTGTGTTCATAAGAGATATTGGTCTGTAGTTTTCTTTTTTGTGTGTTATCCTTGCCAGGTTTTGGTATCAGAGTAATATTGGCCTCATAAAATGTTGGGAAGTATTGCCTCCTCTTTGATTTTTTGGAAGAGTTTGAGGAGAATAAGTATTAAATCTTCTTTAAAGGTTTGGTAGAATTCACTGGTGAAGCCATCTGGTCCTGGACTTTTACTTTTTCATAGGTTTTTGATGATTATCTCAATTTCCATACTGCTGATCAGTCTATTTAAATTTTCCAGTTCTTATTGATTGAATCTAGGAAGGATTTATTGTTTTAAGTATTGGTCCATTTCTTCTAGGTTGTTAAATTTGGTGTTATATGTTTTTTCATAGTATTCTTGTATGATCCTTTGTGTTTCTGTGATGTCAGTCATAATTTCCCCACTTTATCTCTTATTTTGTTTATTTGTGTCCTTTTTCTTTTTTCTTTAGTGTGTCTAGCTAAGAGTTTGTCAATTTTATTAACCTTCTCAAAGAATCAGCTCTTTGTTGAATTTATTTTTTTCTATCTTTTTTTTGTTGTTGTTGTTTTCAATTTCATTTATTTCTGCTCTAATTTTGATTATTTCTTCCTTTCTGCTAATTTTAGGCTTCATTTGTTCTTCCTTTTCTAGTTTTTTAAGATAAAGCATTAGGTTGTTTATTTGGGCTTGTTCTTGTTTCTTGACATAGGCCTGTAATGATATGAACTTTCCTCTTATTACCGCTTTTGCCGTGTCCCACAAGGTTTGATATGTTGTACTATCAATATCATTCGTTTCTATGTATCTCTCGATCTCTCCTTTTATTTCTTCTCTGACCCAGTCATTCTTCAGTAGCATGTTGTTTAATCTCCTTGTATTTGTGGTTCTCCCTGCTTTCATTTTAGGGTTGATCTCCAGCTTCAAAGTATTATGATCAGAGAATACTGTTGGTATGATTTCAACCCTCTTATATTTGTTGAGGCTATCTCTGTGCCCCAGTATGTGGTCAATCCTTGAGAATGTTCCATGTGCACTAGGGAAGAATGTATAAGCAGCTCTTCTGGGATGAAAGGCTCTGTAAATGTCACTTATGTTCAGTTGGTCTAATGTATCATGTAAGGGTGTTATTTTCTTATTGACTTTCTGTTTGGATGATCTGTCCATATCCAACAGTGGGGCTTTTAGGTGCCCTACTACAATAGCGTTTTGGTCTGTTTCTCTCTTTAGTTTTGTTAGTAATTGCTTTATATGTTTTGGGGCTCCCTGATTGGGAACATAGATATTAATAAGTGTTATGTCCTGTAGCCGTATGAAGTGTCCCTCAGTATCTTTCTTTACCTTTTCTATTTTGAAGTCTATTTCATCCAATATTAGTCCCGCTACTCCCTCTTTTCTCTGAATGCCATGTGCTTGAAATATCATTTTCCACCCTTTCGCGCTGAGTCCATATTTGCCTTTGGAGCAGAGATGTGTCTCCAGGAGGCAGCATATGGTTGGGTTTTGTTTTGTGATCCATTCTGCAACTCCGCGCCTTTTTATTGGTGAGTTCAGTCCATTTACATTTAGGGTGATTATTGAAATATGAGGTCTTCTTGGAGACATTTTATCTTTTGCTTTCCGGTAGCCCAGTGTTTTCATCGTTTGCTTTCCTTGTGCTTCTGTTTTCTTTATTTTTGTTGGCTTTTGTGGGTTTTGCCTCTGATGCTTCTTGTTTTATGTTATGTACTTCAGTTCTGAATCTTTGGTGTGTGGTTACCATTACGAATATGTAAAGGACAGTTATATGTATATAGTCGTCCGCTTTCTTCTGTGTGTGCCTCCTCTCCATTTCCCTTTGCGAATTTGGATCTTTGAAACCTCCCCTTTGCAGTCATTGTGATCTCAATTTGTCCCTATGTATGCTGAACGTTCATTATTATCTTGTGATAACAATTCTCTTCTTATCGTTTAAGCTTATAATGCCCTGTTCTTAGTAAGGGTTGCACTCCTCTGCTTCGATTTGCCTGGTAGTCACTTTACTCCTAATTATGTATTTTTTTTTGTCATTTTGTTTTCATTGAGCTGACCCCTTTCGTGAGTATTTCCTGTATTGCAGGCCTCGTAGTGGAGAAGTCCCTCCAGTTTTGTATGTTCAGAAAGGTCTTAATTTCTCCTTCATATCTAAAGGAGAGCTTAGCTGGATACATTATTCTTGGCTAGTAGTTCCTTTCACTTAATAGTTTAAATATTTGATTCCATTCCTTTCTGGCTCGTAAGGTTTGCGCTGAGAAGTCCGAGGATAATCTAATGGGTTTTCCTTTATGAGTTACCGTTTTCTTCTCCCTGGCAGCCCTGAGAATTCTGTCTTTGTGGTTGTTTTTTGATAATTTTACTACAATGTGTCTTGGTGAAGGCCTTTTTGGGTTGAGATAATTGGGTGTTCTGTTGACTTCTTGAATTCCAAGCTCCAGCTCATGCCTTAGATTTGGGGAATTCTCGTCAACTCTTTGTCTGAAAATGCTTTCTAGTCCCTGCTCCTTTTCTTGGCTTCGCTAATGCCCATTATTCTTGATAATGCCCATTATTCCTCTCCTGATGGTATCAGCTAGTTCTATTTCTCTTTCATTATTTTTCATTCTTTGGTTTCTCTCTTCTTCCTTCTGATTTATTTCTAGATTTCTGTCTTCGATATCACCGATCCTTTTCTCCATTTGGTCGACTCTACTTCCCAAGTTTGCTATTTCATTTTTCAACTCTTTCAGGGTATTGCTATTTCATATACGATAAGGTACATATGAGCATGTTTATATCTGGGGGGAAAGACTTCCAGGTAAGGAAAAGAAAAAGCAAGTGCAAATGCCCAGAAGAAAGATTGTGCATGGTATTTCCAAGGAGTCTAGCATGGTTGCAGCAGAGTTAGTAGTGAGAAATGTGAGGTCAGAGAGGAACCAGCAATCCAAATTACATAGATCTTTGTAGATTATCATAGGTATTTTTGATTTTGTTGTCCAGAAGTTTACTTGTTTAAACAGTCCCATCATGAACATTTATTATTTACTTTTAAATTCTTTTCCTGAAATATATTTTTTCCAAAGATGTACCATATGTTCTCTTCTAGATCCTTTCTGTTTTTAATTAACGCCATTTCAAATACTTAATATTTTTATCCATCCAGAATTTATGGTGCATAATATAAAGCATGTATCCAAACCGATTTTTCCCCCAAAGTGGATTTATTGATCCTAACACTATTAATATTTCTTTCCCCATGCTTGATGGTGCTTACCTTATAAGACATAGTAAATTCTTATATATAAGTGATTTATTCCTGGATTCCTTTCCGTTTTTGCTGCTTCTCTTTATTTTTTTATTTTACTTCAGTACCATATTGTTTAGATTATATTATTTTATAATGTGTTCCAATTTTCATATATTGTTACCCTTTTTCTTCCTTTGCAAAATATTCTTTGACATTGTTAAGTTGTTTATTTTTCCAAATGAATTTCTGAGTCATTTTTCTTAAATGTCTTAGCAAACATGTTGGGATTTAGATTAGGAATTTATCAAATTTGATACATTATCTTTGAGGAATGATCCATTACAATGAGGAATATAATTTTAGATATGTTAGTAGATATCTAAAAATTCTTTCTTGGTCTGGGGATTTGTTTAAAGAGTGATTTTACTTTTTTGGAAATAAATCAGTATCAATTTACTCAGCTAAATTTTGGGATTTAAAATTTTTCAAGAAGTATTTCATCTTAATTTTTGTGGAGGTTAATGCCAGGGAGGGTGCAGCATCCCATACTGTAAAATTGAGGATGCCATTATTCACTCATTCAACAAATATTTGTCGAATGTGTCCTAAGTATGCTAGGTTCTCAGAGCACAACATTAGATAAAACAGAACAAAATCCCTGTCCTCATGGAGCTCACAGTCTAATCATGGAGTGCTTAATGATTAATGCTAACAATTAAAATGCTTGCTCCCAGGTTGCAGTGGATTTTACTGAGAGATGCCAAAAGATTGCTTGTCCACAACTTAGTGTGCTTCTTCCTGTTTTATCTGGAATTGATCCTAAGGTTTTGCCAAGGATGGCTGAGAATGACTTGTAATGATATTGGGTAATATCCAGAATGTAATATGAACATGGAACTGTCATTGAAATATGCTGTTCCTGTACCTGGATTGCAGCTATATCCATGAATCTTTATTCTGAGAGGAATGGGTTTCTTGTTTTGTCTTATATTAGTTTTGTTATCTCATGCTCAGTGACCTAGGCAATGTTGTGAATATTGCATTAGGTTTAAGGAACTTGTTTAACTTGAATGGCTTGGTGTATTTTCTTCAACTGTTCATAATATTTGATTTTTTTTAGTCAGATTGGCTATTTTTATGTGCCTAGGGACTTGGGAGGAGTTGAAAACAAAGGACAAATACAAAAGCAAATGTTAAAAGACATTATGGAAGAAACTTGAGTAACAGATGGCATCTGTATGTAGTGGTAGCTGTCATGAAGATGTGGGAAGTTTGAGAGACGATGGCAAAGATGTATAAAATAAGGTAAATGAAGATTTGTAGAAATCTCCAGGTGACTGATTAAGTTAGACTCAGCCTAAAAATTAATTAGGACATACTCGGTGGTCTGAAAGCATTCTTTTTGGCATGGGTCTAATCTGAACAGTTTAGATTTCTCAAAAACAACATTTGTGATGGAACAGCTGTTGTTTTACATCTGAGAATCTCCAAAGAACAAGCCCTGCGTCCTAGATTTGGCTATTTTTCATTAATAGTGCTGGAGCCCCTGGAAGAGAAAGCAATCTTGGGTCTTGGGATTGGGAAGAATACTGAGCCTTGATACTCTGGTTCTTTAACAGCAGCTTACAAAAGGGCATTTTGAAGGAAGGAGATGTTTGAAGAGGCAATATAAAAAGTCAAAGAATGAGGAAAGTGGGGAGGGAATAAACAGTAAAACTGCCTGTAACAAAAGAATAAGCAATTAGATCAGCACAGAAAAACATGAAAGAAGTAACCGTAGGGTTCCAGTAGAGGAGGCTGAGTTTATTAAGATATAATAATTGCTAGCAGTGTATCAGTCACCTTACATATATTGTTTCATTTAATCCTCACAGTAATTCTGTGAGGTAGTGACTATTATTACCCCATTTTACAAATAGGAAACTAAGGTAGAGAGTGGTGAAGTAACTTATCCAAAGTTACCTAGGCAATAAGTGGAAAAGCCTGGTTTTTAGTCTATATAGTTTGGTGCTGAGTCCATGCTCTTAACCACTACACTACATGATCTTTCTCAGGCCATGTGAAAAGAGCTAGAGCAGGATTTTGACAATGCACAAAGGCCAATTGTTTTCTTTTCTTGTAATTATTTTTATTATTATCCTGTGTTTCATATGTGAGAATTTATTTTGTGCCCCTTGGGGCTCCTCCTTGAGTAAAGACTACTTTATTTTATTTTATTATTAGTTTCAAGTATGCAGTACATTGGTTAGACATTTATATAGTTTATAAAAAATATAGAACCCTTCACAAATTTGTGTGTCATCCTTATGCAGGTGCCATGCTAATCTTCTCTGTACCATTCCAATTTTAGTATATGTGCTGCCGAAGCAAGCACAAGTGAAGGTTACTTTTGCTCTTTTTTTTTCAGACTGCCCAGTGGAGAATGGTTAGATCTCTCTATATTCCTCAGCCAATTCCAGGATTACATCCGTGATCACTGGGATGGCCCCTGGTTTTAATGCTCTGTGTGTTTTATTTGTGAACCCCTTCCATTCTCACAGAAGCCCAGAGTGTGCAAGGGGAATGACTGTTTTGGGGTGATTCAATGAGCTTCTATGGCAGCCATCAGTATAAAAGCAACAGGCTTATAAAGAAAAAAAAGGGGTGGGAATGTTAGAAGTGATTTAAAAAAGGGGAGAATGAGTCTTGAGGAGAGAAAGTCTTGAGAAAAGATGAAAGAAAGCAAAAAAAATGGGCTGTTGGATTATATTTTTGTCTCATAGAGAGAAAGGAGCTGAGATGTGGGTGAGGGCCCTAAAAGACCCAAGTACAAGAGTCTTCTTTTGTTCTGATGAGCTCTGGCATGGAGTTACCAAGGGAGAAACTAGCACTATAGAACTCTTTATACTTTGGACGGGGTTTGGAGAAGACTCTTCTATTGTTCCTTGAGGTATCTCTCTTAAGAGTGTCAAGTAAAATATATTAATAAAAAATGCCCAAAGATTTTCCTTTCATAAACTAGATTCTCTGCATCTCTAGAGTTACTTTTACTGTGGTGCTAAATAATAACAAACTGATTCTAGAAGAATTTATATCCTTATAATTTGAGGGTTTCTATCTATGAACATGGCATATTCCATTTATTGAATTCATTTCCTTTATCTCCTAAAAGGAAAACATCAAACTTTATTAATTAAATCAAGCCTAAAACCGTTAACTCTTGTCCTTGACAATTGTCTTTCTTTCAAGTCTCTTGGAGTAGGTAGTAACTGAGAGCATGGATTTTGAGGTTGGATAGGGCTCTGTTTTTATTCAACCGCTGTCATTTCCCTTACTGTATAATTTTGGGTACGTCACTACACATCTCTGTGCTTCAGTTTTCTCACCTGTTGATTGGGATTAATAAAATGCTTACCTAACTAGTTCGTTAAGTTGATTGAATAAATTAATGTATGTAAAGCAGTACCTATCGCAAGCACTCAATTATTAAAATTACCAATGACCCCACTTACGCTTGCCTGTGAAAAAAGAGGTTGTACTCGCCCATCAGCACTTCAGTCTAAATATAGACACATTAACCTTTC